>NC_089652.1:29713392-30020000 GCF_037042795.1 Molothrus aeneus
TTGATTAGAAATTGCAAACTGCTCCTAAACTTTTATCTTTCAAGGTTGTCCTGAGAAAATTTTATTCAGCAAAATACAAGCTGGAAAACAGAAGTGATCCTTTGGGTAAGTAATGAACAAAAAGGGCATTTCATGTAAATGAGTACTCCCAATTTGAGAATCTGTAATCACAGAATTCCCTTGAAAATAGGGAACTTAGTATTTACATATGTGTCTTGGGGAGAGGTGGAAGCAAAAACTCATGAGCACTTCATATTTTTACATTTATGGGAATGGAACTGCACAGTCCCTTTTAAGACTTAAAACCCATTGTCATTGCCTAATTTGTTGGAAGTAATTTAGTGAAAGGCAGATAAATTCTCCATATGTGTGTGTGTATCCTGGAAACCTTACCTCTTTATAGCTAATCTCTTTTTTGAGCATACCAGAAGAGTAGTGTGTTTCTTGCACTGTACAGCTGGGATTACAAGTAGGAATTTATGTCAGCCCTTGAAAGCTTCTCTCTCTTTCAATGCACTTGTATTAAAAAATATATATCTTCTAGGTACAGAGTCAGGCAGTCAGACTGCAAAAGAGCCTGCAAGCAGTGAACCTGTGGTTGAACTTAGAGGGTGCACGCCCACAGCACTGGGAGCAGCAGAATCCTGGCTCCAACAAGTAATGAAAATTCAGGAAGGTTCCCATGCTGTTATTAAAAACAACTACATTTTTTGCCTTGGTAAAGAGGAGTTTGCAGAACTCTCTCGACACCAGCCTTCCAGTGTATGTGTGTCAGAAGAAGTGAGAGATGGACGAGCAAAACTGGAACTTCAGGGCCCTCCTGATGTTTTGATTGATACAGTGCTTGCAGCTGAAGAATTACTGCTTCGTGTGCAAGAGAAGACTATTGCTGAACAAGAGAAACTGCTCTACTCAATATGTATGTAAAGTAAATAGTGCCTAAACACTAATTAAGTAAATAAGTGCCTAAACAAGGTTAAGTATGAAGCAACATATATCTTTGTATTGCTGAGAGTGGACAGAGATGCATTCAGTTCACACACACATACTGAGTATTGCTTTAATTACTGATATCCCTGTACTTTCACCATGTGAGCCCCTGGAAGACCATTTGTTAGCCGTGGTCTCTCACTTGGCAGTATTCCCAGTAGGACACAGTTTATACAGGGGCTGGCCATGATGTATATCTAGCTGTAGTGGAGCTCCCTCCAGGATACCTTCACTCTAAAGCCTGGCCACTGGAGATTTACAAAATTTGCACTTAATTAACACACACCTTTGCTGAGCTCTCGCTGGCTACAGCTGGACCACTGTTGCAGGGCTCAGCAGTAGACTTGTTCTGCAGAGCTGTCATGAACAATTGATACAACTAATGGCATTACAGAAAGCTACTGAGTGATCAATTTTAATTTGTGTTTTGATAATCATTCAAGATAGATACCTTTATTTGAAAGCTCGGCTGTGAAGAGGTGTCATGGAGATCATAAATTGCTTTTCTTTAGTTTCTTCTCTCCTGGTTTCTTTATAATAAATGCAGAAAAACAAAATACATTTACATACATTTTTGTATGTATCTACTAGTCCCTCTCAATATTAGCCTCTGACATTACTTCAGAGAATATTTAACGTTCTTTGTTCCTAATTAAACCACCAGCTGAACTAGCGGATCTGCCTCCCTTGCCTTTGCTTCAGGCATTACAATATATGAAAATTTTGCTCCCTTATTCTTATCCAGGCCAAGCAGAAGCAGGCCAGCTTTCAGGAGACTTTCACATGACAAGTACCACTGACAACATCCTGATTTCGATGGTAGACTGCCACCTCCAGGAGTTTAAAGACAGACAGAAAGAGTTTGAAAGAGCTGGACTTCGTGTTCTCAGGGTAAAGAGGATATTCATGGAGAAACTGTATCTCAGCTCATATATTTGAACTAACATATTTCATATAAGCGTAAAAAATTCAGATTAACTATTTCAATGCATTGCTTTTAAAAATTAAGATCAAATCAATCTCATCCTTAAAACAGATCCAGTCTTTAATCTGAATTAATAGTATTTTAAACATAATGCAAATAGTCACTCAAAAAAGCGATTATATTCTGAGAACTCTTTTTAATTGTACTGTATGTTCTCCCTCATACTTCATGCTTCAAATGCCCCTTTATAGAATTCTAGAGAAATATGAGATTGGTAGGGTAAATTAAGTACACTATTCCAGGACACTAATTCAGTGTCTGTTTTCTTTTTGTGAGCTTGACACTAAAAATGTGCCATTTCTGATGTGATTATGTGTTAAAGCTGGAATCATACTTGGGTATCACTGCTTTACTGAACAGCAGGTGGACTGAATCTCTTCAGCACAACTCAAGTACTGAAAGTCAGTACACCAGGAAATATTCCTAGTGATTTCAATGGGGGAGGCATGGGCTAGTGGTATGATTCTTTTCTTTGGATCAGTTGCACACTTCAGATACTTTGTCCACTATGTGGTCAATGCTTATAGGCTAAAGCATTGAAGAACACAGCCTTAATAAAAACACTTACGTATTTCATAATTAGTGTCCATCTGCTTATGCTAAGCTGTTATTTATCTTACAGATTGAAAAGATAAATAATCCACTTCTATCTGCTGCATTCCAAAAAATGAAAATAGTAGATGGTAGCTCCAAAGCAACTCAAAAGTTGTACCAGAATGTTTCTCCTGAGTTCTGTTGCTCAGTTTGCCAAACTGGATTTCACAGGATGTATTCTCCACCAGAAGGTAATAACTTGCTTTGGCATCTATAATCAAAATGAACAGTGACTGAATACTAAACTCAGGTTAAAATTAGAAAAAATGGCATTCCTTAATAAGAACTGTTTTTACTTGTATTTAGATTTGTATGAGCTTACTTTATTATATACAGTAAGGTTTCCTGATACTGTAGAGCCAGCAAGGCTCTAGGAAGATAAGCCTGAATTCAAGCCTAGCCCAAACACTAGACAGAATTATTAGTATGCATGTAATTCCATGTCCAAGTTTTATTTTGTTGTATCAATGTAAAGAAAGTCAGTGTCCTTATGTAGCTGCTGCAAACATGCATTCAGCAGCTTGGTGCTCTAAAGCATGTTCAACAAGGGCATCACAGAACACTGTGGCTGGAAGGGGCTTCTGAGTCATGCAGCCCAGGCCCCTGCTCAGATCAGGTGTGGTCAGACAGCAGATGATTTCATTGCTTGAGCTTCCATTTGGAGTAAAGTACACTTGGAGGAAAGTTGTGTATCCATGAAATATTGTAGCAGACAGATGCTTTCATAAAGGGAAAGAATAAGCATTCAGTGCTTCATCCTGCAGTAAGTGAAGTGTGTGATGTTTTGCATGTCAATTGCAGAATGGGATTTCAAGCAATAAACTGTTCAAAAAGTGGAGATTTGCCTTTCTTTGTCTGTGTAATGTACATGCACATTTCCAAACTTTAAAAGCAGTGAGATGATGGTCTAATTTCTTTCCACTTTTCCATTTGATACTGTAACAGCACTTCATGTGACATTTTTCATATAAATCTCAGAGCTTTTTTTTTTTGTAGTTTACATTATCAAGATCTTGCTGCCTTTTATTGTTTATCAGAGTCCCTTGTACATGATGACTGAAGTGTGAGTCATGTATTTATTTTATCTAAACCCTTTAGACTTTGATGATTCAATCACTGCATTAAGAGATAAATATGAACAGTTAGCACTGGAGTAGCAGTTAATTGGAATGGCCATCAGCTGTCATTGGTCATGGTTTCAGTGGGAGGTCAGTGCAAGCATCAGAGCCACTCCATGAAAATTAACTTCCAAAAGGATGGCACACATTGAGCAGTCACATCACTTGTAACTCAGAATCAAGCAGCAGTCTCTTGGAACTACCACCTTGAAAGAACCAACTGCTAAGTGCTTTCTCTTCTGAAAATTTTTCTTTCTCTTTCCAGAACAAAAATATGGAGCTGGCATCTACTTTACAAAGAACCTGAGGTACCTGACCAATGATAAAGCTACATGGGAAATGGATTCTAAAATGTACGTGTTTGAGGCTGATGTAGTAACTGGCAAATACGCTACAGGCCAGCCATCTTGTATTATGCCACCAGCCCTGGATGGGAATGCCTTTACATTATATGACAGTTTAGTAGATAATTTGCACTATCCTGAGACCTTTGTCATTTTCAATGGTTTTGCAGCCCTGCCACAGTATTTGCTGACTTGTTCCCCACTGTAGCTCCTGGAGGAAAAAAGCAGGATCCTCAGTGGGAATAGAGCAGAACTGTAGCTATGCTGAAGACCCTCTGAGAACAAAGTCTAGCATTTAGATTTAAGAGGATGCTTTGCTTAGTAGTGTGCTATGGTCAGAGTGCTTCCTGAAAAGCTCTCTGAAATATTTGTGAACAAAAGAGTAAGTTAACATCTTAAAGAGATTAGGACAAAATTACCTGTGAATGGAAGCAGAAGGGAAAGCATTCCAAAATCCAGTGTAACATTTAACATTAACATTTAGCATACCTGATCATTTACTTTATTCCTTAAAGTTATTTCAGCTTGTGACTATATGCTTGATGTTTGTGTAGGCTGTCATTCTTCCACTGCATTTTCTTAATCTGACACATTGCATATATCAGGGAAGCACAAGAAATCTTGGTTGTGCCTTTTGCGCCTTAGGTTTTCTTTTGACTTAAGATGGGAGAATGTAGCAGATGAGAGCTGTTTTCTGCTTAGGGACATGCTATTATATACAGTTATGACAAACATGAGGCAATACTTCATGATTTCTTACAATGATTGCTTGTACATTTTTTATTAGTTACTTCAAGCACTGTAGATGCACATATTCAAAATAAAAAGTATGAATGTCACTATTTGTAACTTGTATTTTTCTGTAGTCTCAAGAACGTGATTTGTACCGTACATGAGCTTCAGATTTCTCAGCAGCATTCAATCTCTTTGAAAGGTTACAAAATAGTAGAGAACTGGTTCAAGCTACAGCTTGAAATTATTTTTCAATTAATCTACCTTTACCAACATCTTTTAAAGATTGTCAGCCTTGTAGCCAGGAATCCCCACATTGCTTCTGCAGTGACCTGAAGCAAATACACGGAAAAGCCCAAGAGCTGTTACAGTAAATCCAGTGTAAAAGGGGATTCAGTCCAGCACTTGGGTACCTGGAAACCTCCTCAAGGAAAGCCTGCTGATGGGGAGCAGTCTGATCTCTAACACACCGATGAAATTAGCATTTAATAAAACTTTTCAAAATAATTTGTTAATGGATTCCCAGGATGCTTGTACTGCACCTGCAACTCCTGAGCTAGTAGTTGTAGTGCTAGGAACCATTCACAAGTGCAAGAGAAATTAAGTTATAAAAGTTTAATTCTGAGGTTACAAGTGGAAATATTTTTCAACCATTGCAAAATAAACTTTTAGATTAATATATTCATATTTTGGTTTTTTTTTTAAATTATTTTTAAGATTAGCTATGCTTGCTGTTTCAAAGATAGTTTTGTAGTGTGAGTCTCTAACACAAGAGTTTTGCTCTCAAGTCCAAAGGTTGCTCTTAGAAATTATGCTGCAATTCTGAAAACAGAATTAGTCTATTCCTATTTTAACTATTCCATTAAAGTAATCAACTGTTTTCCATTTCTGTCCCCTTGTTCCTCATATTTCTTGATTCACACATTACTGCCATAAAAACACATAGTTATGAATTTAAGATTTGTTAGCACTGAACAAAGGTAAGTACTTATGTCAGCATGCTCCAAGAGATATTTTTAAAGGGGTTTCATGGCAGGAATTATTTTTTTCTTCTATTTTCTTTTTTGAAAAACTCAGTAATGAGTTTCTGAACTACATTCCAGAACACAGAAAGGAATGTTATTTTTGGCACAATGTAACATCTTGCTCCTAGTGGGAATAGAGAATGGTTTTCATAACTCAGTATTAATTTAATACTGTAACACAAGTATTGGTAACTATGTATTTAATGATTAAACTTTTTATTATCTATGTAATTTCCCTTAACTATATGTGAAAAGGTCCATAGTCAGTTTAATAGAAAAAATAATTTTAGAGAAAGCTTTTAACATCTTACTCCTGTGCCCAGTACAGGCTTTCTCTTCCCTCCACATACACCTGCAGTTAAGGATTCATTCAGTGGTACTGAATATTTATCTTTCATTTCATTATAGCATGATTTTTCCTGACACAGAATTTCTGTTCCACCAGTGTTCTCCACACGTAGTGATATGCTATATATTCTAGATATATATACTTTTTTTAAAAAATGGGTAATATAAGAGGTTGTACATAATTATTTTTATCTGGTCCTCAAAAAGAATAATTTTGTGTACAGAAACTAGAAAATAAACTCAGCACAAACTAGATGTACCAAGTAGTACATATTAAAATAATTACCACAGTAATTGAAAATTCCTGATCTTAGTCCTACCCTAATCAGTTAACCAGAGGCTATTCCACAGCCTCTGGGATTTCTCTGTTGTCCACAATAAGGGTATGAATAATTCCTTCCTTTCGTTTCCCACTACTGACAGCCTTAATGCAACAGCTGTGGTCAGCAACAGTGAAGTGAGTTTCAGTCCCATCTTCCACAAATTCACCCTGGGAGAAAGGAGACAAGGATAAAAACAGACGCTTGATATTTTAATAAATGAAAAGCTCGAATGCATCAATGTCAAGATCACTTGCAGTTGCCACGGTTACAGCAGCTTTAGGTACCTGTGACAAGGACTGCCTGAAAGCTGAACAAAGCTGCTGAATCTCAGGCAGTTAAAGATTGGTGGGTATCAGATGACAATGAAAATATCACACAATCAGAAATGGTAAGGTTGGAGTTTGTGAATCAATACTACTGATTCATGTCAGTAAACAAAACCAGAAAAGGCAGCACCCTGCCAAGTTGTGCTGCACAGCCAGTAGGTGCCACACAAACCTGTGCTCAAGTGGCAGTGAAAGGTGAAGTATTCAGGATGCCTTCTACAGCAGAGCCCTGACTCAAGTACAACAGTTGTGTATCTTGGATACACATCTCCTGCTGCAGTTCTGGAATTTCCTGTTACAGAATTTTCTCAGGCATGGCTGTGTTTTTGTCATGATGTTTGTGACAGCAGAACTAATGGGTGCTGCTCTAATGGAAGCACAGTTTGGCACTAAACCTGCACTCACAGCTTGCAAGGACACCTCAGAGTGCTTTCAGTACATTGTAGAAAAGGCTGAGCCATCAGGAGCAGAAGTCCTGATTTACTGGAAGATGAGGCTTCTTCCACTGATTACTAAGCAAACATTTGGTGAATCTTTTCATCCTGCTCTCAGGTATAGCAGAACTGTTGATTTTACCATTTGTACTCATCCAGAGACTTCCTTGTGGCAGCAGTAAAAACTTTGACACCCACCGGTGAGAAGGCACATCCTTCAAGGATGGGGAAGCCTACCTGGTGTGCATATTGAAAATCATCAAAAAACACAAAGACACCAAACAGATTAAACCACCTAGCTGTCAGCCTGCTCTGAAAATTAATGCAGATGTGATCAAGATAAAAGATTTGACTTGTTCCAATGAGGCTCTTAAGCCCTAAGTATTAGGAGCATCTCAAAATGGCAAAAAGCATGAGTCATAACAGACTACATGTGTTCAACTTTCAGTGACAACTATCACAAGCAGGTTTGGATGCAGTGGCTCTACACTCTGCATCAAACTCAAATCCTTCCCAATCACCAGAAAGTTTTCTCCCTAAAAACCCTGCACAACTGACTCAAATTTCTTTTGTTTGTCTGAAAAGGCTAAAGAAAAGCATCATTTATCCTTAACTTGCAGATGTTTGACATATGAACTGAAATACTGCCCATTATAAAATTCAGTGAAGGTCATTTGGAACAGACCAGGAGCATCCTGGCTGCCTTGGCCTCTTAGGTAAAGGGAGATAGTGTGCCCCTCTGGGGCTTATTCTGCCAAGCTTTGCTCATATATCCATAGCCTGGGAAGAGCCTTTGGAAAGGACCACATACCGCTGTTTCCATTTTTTGACCATTGCACCACACATCCATAGTGTCCTTTTCTGTGAAGGAAAAGAAAAACAAGGTAGAAAAAGCAAGGTAATTATTTTTGGCCCTACAAACAAGGATCTAGGAATTTTAAAAATCTACTGTTGAATTTTATTTTCAATTCCCAAAAGAAGTTCCTAAGTAGCTGTAACACCTGAGCTACAGGGCTTGCTCTCACACTGGCTAGAGAAGAGGCTCTGTCATCAACTTTTGCTTAGAAGATACGTTTTTACCGCTCCCTAGCCCTGGCTATTAACACTGTGTTGTTTTGAATAGTGCCAGAGATACTCTGACAGTCTTAAACTGAAAAAAATTACAAGACCAAAAACTGAAGTAATTTCTGCTAATTATCTGAGTGCTGGTTATTCAATAAAGCTCTCTTTTTCCAGGTCAAATTAATTCAAAACCAGCATTATTTAGCATCCATCAAACGGTCTGTATTCTTAATATTTTGAAAGCACCAAGTACCACTTTAAATATCAATCTTAGGGGTTTTTTGAACTTGAAGCAGAATATTTTTTTACTTCTCCCAGCACATCCTCCTTAAATTACTTTGCTGTAGAATTCCCTTTACTGACACTGTCATTGACACAACATCAGAGAGCTGAACCCTGCTTGTCTTTCCAGTAAGCATAGTGAGATTAAAATTCTATGAAGACTTAACTGTTTCTGTCTAAAACTGTCTTTCTTCATTGCTCCCCTTCATCTTAGGGCAGTTCATTTTGTTCTGAGGTTTAAGAAGAAATCATAGTCTGAGATCTCTTGTCTCCAGCTCTAACCATACAGCAGTGCCCAAGTGGAAGTTTTCCCACTAGATGCCACAGACAAATTCCTCATGGGATCCCTTCCTCCCACCTGCTTGTAATGTAACTGGGAAAGGGAGGGCAGAACAGATGCAATGTATTGCCTTACTATTAAGAAAGTGAAAGAACATCATTGGAAAGTTTTAGTTTAAGTTTGTAGATAAGAAGTGATGCAGAAAAAAGGATGCTCATCAATCTATCAAAAATATGGAATAACATTATTGCACTTCAGATAAAGACTTCTTGACCATGGCTGATGATTTTTGGAAGGAAAGCCTGGTTATCTGCTGAACAAATTCAGACCCATGTGAGGTTTGATCACAATGATGGCAAAATTTCTGTAGCAGGCTTCACCTGGAGAACTGCCTTGCCAGGGCAGCTCTGTGGAGGCAGCAGCAGTAATGCCTCCCAACTTCCTCCCCACCCAAATCTAGACCATGCTCCTGTAGACTCACACATGTATAACAAGACCATTACCTTTCAGACTGTCTTTGGCATCTCATTCCAGACTTCCACATCCCCCAGGATTTTATACAGCATCAGAGCTACATCAGAACTGTGCTTTCTCTTAGTTACCAGTTTCTAAATGCACACAAGTTTATTCAAAGGCAGCAACATGTAGTCACTCAATGTTTACTTACCTAGGACAATTCTATAGTCTGTACCTCCCAAGTTCAATATCCAAGTATTGGTTGTTTTTAACCTGTTCTCTATATACTGCTTGAGACTCTTTCCATTGATCTCCAAAGTATATTCATATGCAAAGCCACTGACTGCATCAATGTTAATAGCAGCTTTAGTTTTAGTAGCTCCAACAGTGAATGTTTCTTTACCCACTAATTTAAACATCCATTCTCTTCTTATTTCTTCCTGTAGAAAAAAAACAAAGACAGAGGGTATTAATTGAAAAACCTGAGTGCATGTTTTAATATTAAAAAAATTGAACTGGAACTCAGGAGACAGCTCAGTACTGAACAACTATTTGGGAATGAATGCATACATGGTGCTTTGTATGCAGAGAGTGCCTCTGCCCAAGGACAGCAAAGCACTTCATGAATACTCACACCTTAATTGGAACTGAAAAAAAGAATATGAATAGGTAATTAAGTGAATGTACCTCACTTGCATTTATTAGTCTTTTGTTTGTTGTGATGTGTGTTGCAAGGAAGTGCATTTATATAATCTGTATCACAGTGAATTTTGAGCACATAGCAATTTCACCTTTCCATCAACATAGACAACACGCTTTCCTGAAGTGGTCCCATGTTCAAATTCAATCTTATGAACACCATCACTTAAAGCTACTTCCCAAACAGCCACCAAATCTGTCATCTTCTCTAAATGGCTGTACCGAGACCTAAGGAGAAACCAACAAAGTAAATTAATTGTCGTTGAAAGTTCAAGTCCCAATGTCTGCAGTTCAAAGCTTTACTGCTTCTTCTGCTTTTGTATTTGCACTTTTTGCAAATACAAAATGAGACTTGAAAGAATAAGCTTACAGAACTGCTTATAATTTCATGTTTTTCAGACATTCAGACATGCCAAAACATCAAAAAATATAAACAGTTAAACAGACTCATTTTGACAAACAGTACAAAGACACAGCTACCCATCTAACCTCTACAACTCCAAATTCAGTACAATAGGTAACAAAATTTTATTTAGTTTTAAGATACTTCTGGACAGTTCTGCTATTTCTTGGTAAGTATTAAAATATATTATTTTATTGGTCTCAAAAAAGAAAGTGTTTCAGCTTTTTAGACTTGAAAAAATAGTATGACCAGTTTAGCTATTTGCTGTGTTAACAGATTTGTCTCTAATCTCATAAACACTACCTACATCATTCGGATATGCAACTCTGCACACACAGACACGGGAATGGAGCTGGTAAGATATCCTTTTATTCAAGTAATTTTTAAAGTTTAGATACAGTCATAAGTGACCATTGGAACTGTGGATATCTTTCCAAATCTGCTCATATCACAGTTCTGATTTTTTACCTTATTTCATCGTCACAGACAGTAATCTCCTCACCGGATGCCATAGAAGCCAAAAGAGCTTTTAATCCAATTAGCAGCAAGAAAAAATAGAAAAGCAGAATAGTAGGAGAGAAGCGCTAAAGTTTCATCATTTTCTCCAGCTAAGATAAAGGACATTTAGCATCATTAACTAACATGCAGTGCTGTCATATATATGATAAAATAAAAACACTTAGAATACAACCATCTTTCTCTAAGATAGAAAGGCAAGTATTTTTAAAAATATTTTATTTTACAAAACCAAATAAGTGCTACTAAAGTTTGTCCTACCTTTACTAGCTCCTCATAATTTTGTCAGTTATTGGATGGAAAAATGGGCTGCCAGAGTTTAGAAATTAACAGTTTGACCAAAGCAGGAACCCAATCCAGAGCTGCCCATCTCAGTCCCAGACCATAATGAATATGGGACTGGAAATAGCACAGGCAATGATTTCACCTCCTCCCTTTTCTAAACCACTGTAGCAGCTTTCAACAAGCACATTAGTAAATTTGACCTCGCAATTCAGTCACAAAATCTATGTGAGCCACAAGGAACTAATTTCTTCCTTAAGTGGATTTTAGACCGCGACGGTGTTTTACAACCACCGGTTTTTAGTGTATTATTTTCACTCATTAATTTCATCATGATCGGTCATGTCTGTACCTATCAATAAACAAACGTGCTAATAATAAACGTGCTAATCAATGAGGAGGTTGTTTCGGCCGCTCCTGAAGTTTCTGGCTCCTGCGAAGGCGGCATCCCCGGGCACACGGTGGGAGTCAGGCAGGGAATATTTCCCTCCTCGGTTCCAGGGAGCAGGTTCGGCGCAGACCCGCGTGTGCCGGGCAGGGATCAGCCCAAGGGGCGGCCTCGGGAGATGCCCAAAGAGGGGTCCCGGACAGCCCAGAGCCCTCATCACCCGGGCAGGCCGCAATCCTGCGGTGTGCGTTTTAGGCATCATTTAGGATCAATGCTGAAAGGGTTAGGAAGCATCCCAGAACACACAAATTCCTGTTTTATTTTTTCCCCTCAAATCATAGTAATGAAGCGATACACATTTATTTTGCACCAAGGCCGAACGCAGACTCTAGCCAGGGGTGTTTGCTGAGGCCAGCGATTCCCCCGCATCCCAAGGGAAAGCCGGGCGCTCTCCGTGAAGGAGCGGGCGCGGTGCCTGCGGCCCCTGCTCCGAACCAGGGACACACAGCACCGCTGCACCACCGCTTCTGTTCACCGACCAACTCAGCAGCCCGAGGCGGTGTTTACTCCTTTACACGGAAGGGCTCGTTCTGAAAACTAGGCTGAGATTACGGCTCCCAGACCATCCATCTAATCCCGGCAGCGCTCATCGCGGGGTGGCATACCGGGAAATGCATGAGCTCCGAAGACGGCAGATCTGCCCCCACCGTTACCGCCAGCAACGAGCTTTTTCCATTTCTTCCTGTCTTTATTTTTTGTTTTTATTAGCCCCGCGCCCGCCGCAGCTCACGCCGTGTCCCCGCTCCTACCTCCGCCCGGTCTCCTCCCCTCGCCTCCCGCGCCGCAATATGGCGGCGCCCGCGCAGCACCGCCCCGCGGCCCCCCCGCCCGCCGCTCCCGCCGCTCCGCTCCCGCCCGAGCGGCTCCGCGGCCTGAGGAGCGGCCCCTCTCCTGCCCTGCGGCCCTCGCCATGACCCAGGTACTCTGCTGGCCCCGGGTGTCGCTGCTGGGTGGTTGGAGCGGGACAAAACGCCATGGAGCAGTCCGTGAACCCCCTGAGCCGCCGCCGCCTCCCTGAGGGCTCCGCTCGCGGCGGGGCCGCTGCGCCCCGGGTGCGTTGGAGGGAGCCGAGGGCCGGTGGTTTGGGGTTCCTAAAGAGGAGAATTTAACTCATTGCGCGTATTCTGCTTTCAGTAGGGATCAGGAAAACTGATCATGCTGTGTGGTGTTAAGTACGCTTTTCCCCAATGTGCTTTGCAGATCGTGTTGGAGCTTCTCACAAGCCCTCCTGTAGTGGCCTCTTGGGGGGTTTGGGGTTGGTTTACTTTACTTTGTGGGCATTTGGTACCTTCTGCTGCACAGCTCATGCGAAGAACTCAGGTTTCTGCCTCATTTTCCCTTTCTCCCAATGCAGCAGGAGAAGGCAGAGTGGGAAAACCTAAACAGGATATTAATGCGTCATGGGTTGAAACCTGTGAGTCTTGCTGCTCCCCAAAGCTGCAGAGATACATCAGGTAATGTACATCAGGAAATGTAATTTTTGTATTTAGAAATAGTAACCATAAGTTAATAAGGCATCTCCAAAGCTGTCACTTCCTAGTGGCAGCAAACAGGCAATCTTCTTTGGCTTCATTGTGACTTTGCTTATGTTTTGTGTCCAGATATGATTGTCCTAGACCATGAGTCTTCTCAAGGAATAAGACTTGCGTTAAAAACGCTGGTGGAAGACATTGAGCGACAGCAGAAAGTGATGCAGGGACTTATGGAGGCAAATCGATGTCTTAGGTAAGACAGTGGAAGGAATTTACCTGCAGAGTAAAAGTATTATCAGTATTGGAGTATTGCATCTGCGGCCTGGTGGAGATCTTATCTCACCAGAGGCCTAAGACCTTTTTCCTGAGGTTATTGTTCAATATGCAGCAATGTTGTCTCAGTTCCTTTCATGCTCTTCTGTTGTTTCATCCACTGCTTCTTCTCATATCAGTGTATTTCCCATACCGTGCCCATGCTGCCAGAGGATGTTATCAAAGGTCAGCACATAATGTCAGGTGTGTGCTTCCTGCACTGTCTATAGTGAAATGAGTTTAAGTTAAAAGCAAGGATTCATTTCTTTTTTCAGAGATGTGGTACGACTGGAACAAGGTCGGGCATCTCGGCAAGAGCAACGGGCTAATGATTTGGAAAATGTGGTGAAAAACATTAAGGCCAAAATTTGTCAGCTGGAAGATGAAACAATAGCTAAAGCATGCCAGCAACAGAGCCAAGTCAAAGAACTTCAAAAAGAGCAACAGGCTTCACGGGTAATTCAAATAGTGCTGCCTGAGGATTCAAACTTTTGACTTGTGGATAGTGTAAAAATATTTATGTTGATCTAAATAAACATGAATCTTGAGTCATAGGGTTAGTATTTTCAAACTATGCAGAATTTTCTAGAAATAATTTAGAAAAATATCTCTATTCCTCTTCCACTGTCTCTTCAGCACAGCTAAAACCCGAGTGCTCATTTTCCTTGGTTCCAAATGTGTACCTGGGCTTGTGCAGTACAGTCAGCTTGTGGGTCAGAATAATTCAGTAACAGTCCCGTTCCCTGTTCACAGGTGAAATACCAACAGCAGCAGGAAAAGCTGCAAGAACAGGAAGAGATCATTGCCCGCTTGCAGAAGGAGCTCAGCAGAGTTGGGAGGGAGGAGCAGCAGCGAGCAGACACTCAAAATAAAATGTTTTGTCAGTTTTGCAAAAGAGCTCCCAAGTCTGTCCTGGATCAGCGGTAAGTGATTCTCTTCTACTGCTGAATCCCTGCAACATTAAATGAAGAAACACATTTTAATGTAATGCTTCTTGCTATTTATATGGGGGAAAAAAGTAACCTGGAGACTTTAGGAGTACAAGATGAAATACGAATTCTTGTGAAGGTACCTCAGGGCAGTGATATTTTTCTTTCATGAAACTGTAAGCCAGATAAATCCATGGCAGAAGTTTAAAAATTGCCACCCACTGCACACACTAGATGTCAGCAAAGGGAAGGGAATGATTCACTCTGCTCTGTAGCTGCAGTGTCGGCTGGGATGATCTCATCCTGGAATTCTAACATTTAAAAATGTCAGTTAAAAATAAACAAACCCCCCAGCAAACACCATCCTTAGCCCCCCTAAAAAGAGCCTTTCTGATTTTGGGAAGTGATGTTTGCAACTGCTGACTGCAGGCTTGCTTGTAAGCTTCCAAGTACTTTTGGGTAAGTTCCCAAAGTGTCACAGGGCTGTGTCTCTTGCTAGTAGGAATTCCATAGCTCTGCTACAATCAGGCATTTGCCAGTTCCTAGGCCTCAGGTAGCCATTGCTTTATTGTGCTGATAAAAAATCAGCTCTCTAGGCCTGGCCAGCAGTGTTTACCTGGGAAGCTTTTAAGAGAGATTGTGTGTGCTCAGCTTTTTCCTTGAGCCTTCACTGTATCAGAGGAAGGATCACTGAATTTCGTTTCCTGTCCTCCCTCATCTGTCTCTCCAAACCAGACAATCTCAGAGTGCTCAAGACACTTTATTTTGACTGTGCCTCTCTGTTAATCTTGCTGGACAACCACAAGCATAAGATGAGGAGGCTGGTGGGCAGATTTAACTTTTTTCTCCTCTTGAATATTTTGCTATTTCCAAACTAGCACAGATTCAATGTGTCTACTTTTCCATTTTGGCAAAATGAGACCATGGTTGTCTGGTATGAGAGAAACTCCACTGTTTGGAGCAGCCACTTCCAAAGTGCAGTGCAGCTGTGTGAGCTGACCTGTTCCTCTGGGTTGGTCACAGTATGAGTTTTGTGAGAATATCTGAAATTCAAAATGAATTTTTCCTTTCTTCAGGTACCTTTGTCTAATTGACTATTATGAATCTCAAATTAGTCAGATTAAAAAGGAGCTGAGGTAGGTCTTATTGAATGCCCTGTGGTTCTACTGTTCAAATTTTTTTTGGCCCTTACTGTTCTTAAATTCTATAATGGTAAATATTCTGTGCTCCAGGTAGCACTAGCATGTAAGAAATAACAAAGGGTTATAATAGTCATGAAAATTTAGATTTTTCCAGAGAATAACTGGCAGTCAGGCTAAGCAGCTTCTCAGCCAGGAGATGAGGACAGTTAGGAGGCTTGGGGTATTCAGATACTTGAACTATGTCTTTCTTTCTTGCTTTCTTTCTTTTTCTTCCCATTTCTCTTTTACCATGGTTCACAGGCAGAATTACTGCATTAGCTGTGCTCAGTTGATTGATCTCCCAAAACTAAAGTTTTTCAGCTCTATCCCAGTGCCTGCATGGCACAAAGCAACAAACAGATACCTGAGACATTCTATAGTTTGAGATTACTGTTGACAAAACTGAAATGGGATTTGCTTGTACTGGAGTTTCTCCTGTGGATAAGTGCATTTCATTAGCATATGAAACAGCTTTCCCAGAAATTAGAGCAGGAATCTTAGGGCAGAATATCTATTCTATTTACTTGGTAGTTTATGGAAACATTATTATCATACATAACTGCTAACTAAACCAACTGAAATTTTTGAGCTAAATGAACTGCACTAAGCTGAACTAATTTATTTTTCCCGATAGGCAATATAAAAAAGATGAAGATGAGGTGCAGAGAGAAGTAAAAACCAAGGAAGAGTTCTTAAATCTAGATGCTACTCCTAATTACAAAGCACTGCTCATGGTATGGAACTGCCAAGAATAAGTCAGTGCAGATCTCTCAATGGTAACCCTTCAAGAGCCACATAGAAACATAAACATGTTTGTTTTCTGTCTCTTGTCCTTGTCATGTCTTCTGAACTTGTAACCTCTATGGGCAGAGTCCCTGTCCTTGTGCAAAGATTCAGCAAAATGTTGTGTGTCTGCTGAGGATTGCATAGACCTCCTTTGGTCACAGTGCTCCACCTGGGGTCTAATGCACCAGGCTCTTGGGCTCACTCATCTGAGTCCTCATCCATGCTGCTTTGCTGTCCAGGCAATTGGGAACCCTTCTTAACATGCACACACTTTAAATTGTTGAAGCTTGTTCATTATGAAATGAGGGCAATAGAAGCAATAACCAAGTCTCTGTTGCAGTCTTTCCAGAAGCAGCTTACTGAAACAAAAGCCAAGAATGAACAGCTTTTGCTTGAAAATATAAATCTCAAGAAAAACTTGGAAATAAGGTGAGAAAGGATAAGTATCATTCTTTGCAAGGCCATTTCAGTCGACTTTGCTTTACAAGCACCAGCAATTGTAAAAGTCAAGTGTGAAATCTGTGATCAAAGAAATGATATATGGCAGCAACAGCCTCACTGTTCTCCCTACACTGTTAATAACAGCTGCTAATGATTAGTTTGCTCTTTATTGCTGTTGTCATGTAGAAATATAGCAGAATTTAATTTCCAGAATGATTTTTTGGCCCTGGCAAAGCTTTTTTACTTTTTTTGCTTGGATGAATTTTATAGATACCTTCCAATGCAAGACATATAACATGGTACTTTTTCTGTCTAGCAGGCCAACTGCACAGGAATTAAAATTTTACAAGCACCAAGTGAAGAAACTACAGAAAGCTTTAAAGAAAACTACCCAGTAAGTATAGTCTTTCAGGGACTTTCATGAATCCTCTGGACTTCTGAATGCAAGGTTACTCTGCAGCCTGTAATGTAGAGAGTAGCTTATAGACCATGTGCCTTATCAGCATTCTTTGGAGCCTGGTTATGGGTAGCAAGTCCTGCTGGACCTCTGCAGCCCTCTATTTCTGAAAAGATGGCAGGGTCTCCAAATAGGGGCACAGCAGTGTGGGGTTTTTTATTTCATTTTGTCTTTCTGGATTTGATTTGAGCTCTTTTGCTGGCAATATGTACAGGGCCATCTCTGGTGTTTGCTGCTTCCATAAGCTGTAAAGGAAGTTATTGGTTTCATTATGGATTATAAATGGGAAAGTGTGAGTTGGCAAAATGTTGCAGCTACTGAAGTTATGTCCAGATTATTCTTAGAAATTGACTTTTTCTGAAATATTGCTAAGAAAATATATGGAAGATATAAAAGTTCTAGTACTAATGAAGTGTTTTTAACTGTAATTTCACTTAGTCATTTGTCCTTGTGTATACTGAATGCTAAATGCTAAAAAGACATCACCTTAACTTGAAAAAAATAGACCTGTTGTGTATATTTAAATGGTCTAATCTCTCGTGCAGTAGGTATCATTTGTATGAAAAGCAGTAGTGAGCTTTGTGTAATAAGCCAGGAAAGATATTCCAGCAGAAGTGGATAATAACTGAGCTTGGAATTTGACCCTTTAGAGTAAAATTCTGGATTTTAGGTCTTCAGCCATAGTAGAACTCTGGCAACAGAAAAACTGAGGGTGTCCCTTCTAGATCAGCAAGCAGTCTGGTATAGCCTCAGCCTGGAGACTTGAGATAAATAAATGATATTTGCATTGGGTATTGTGTTGTCAGTCTGTGCTACTTGGGTCTGATGGAATTCTGTTGCCCAGCATCATAATGTAGATATTGACTTGGTATGTTTGAGTTTAAGTGCTACACACCTGGTTCTTCCTCCAAGTTAAAAGGTAGCATCTCCTGCTAAGGCTGCTTGTGTGACCCACTGTGTGTATTTTTGTGCAGATTTTCAGGGAGTAGGACTGGAGAAAAAAAAGAAGAAAAGAAAGACTCTGGGAGAGTTGCCATTGTGGATCAGCTGCAGGCAGCTTGCCAGCAATACTTGCAGGTACCCAAATTGTATCTGTCCTGCATGTTTCTAGCGCTGTTACAATGAAATGTTTTACGTGTTTTGTTTAGCTGTGTCAAGTGTGCTGGTCTGAGGCTAAGAATGCCTATCAAATCCTCTGTGCAAGATGAGTCATGTTCTGGATTTGGCAGTCAGGGTAGCCTTGTTCTTGTTCTGTCTCAGTGTAAACTACCTGAAAACACAGCAAGGCAGCAGACACTAGGCTGGTAAATATGATTTAGCTGAAGTCTGATCAGGACAGGGGATTTGTTCAAGATCTTGGGTGATAAAATCTTGGGTGAAAAATAAAGTGGCCTTTATTTTTCTTCTAATTAAAAAGCCTAACTATAATAAAACTTAGCAAACTGTAAATTGTGGAATTTACAGTGCCTCAAGTGGATAAATGTTAACTATCCCTCAAAGGGAAGTATATACTTACATTACTTTTACATATCTTCTAGCTAGTATATGTTGAAATCCTTGAGTCTATTGCATGTTGAATCCATGTGTAAAATCACTCAATAGTAATATTGGAGCTATTTATGACTTAATTTTTGACAACCATGACTGTGATAGAGAGGGATTTTATTACAAAACATTGTACATATTTGAGCAATAACATTTGTTATTTGTTCTTGAAGGTTTTGTCCCATATTGATTCTATTTTGCAAAGCCCAAGAGCTCCTCCGTTAATATTCCGGCCCAGCAAAGGGCCAGTGCAGAATGACAATAAAGAGAATGGACAGGGATGTGGATTTGAGCACCTTCCACTCACTGTAGAAATGTGGGCAGATCAGCTCATAGCCCTAAAGGTAACAACACGTTGTTGTACTCTGTTTTTTGGTTTCCTTTCATCTGTTCTCCTCTCCTCCATCCCTCTCTATGTGTCATTGGGGGGGTTTTTACATGTAGCTTTTGTTATTTTCTGACCTGGTGTTAAATTTTACAAATAATCTGCTGTCCATGTGAAATATATACCAGAGATACTTCTCTGTGTAAATCTTCTATTTCATTTTATTGATTGAGTCCCTGAGAAGAAACTTAAGCTTCAGAGTCTGGACTTCACACATTGATGATGGTGCATTCTCTTCCTTCCTTTTGTCTGACCAGTGACTTTTTGATCCAAATACAAGTGAAATAGTTTTTTTTAAAGCCAAACTCTTTGTGACCAATACTTCCTATTTCACTGAAACTGTAATACATAGCAAATAAAATATTTTTTACTCTGTTCTTTTCAAATCAAAGAATGTCAGCAAGATACTGTCAATAAATTCATGAAAATTAAAACCTTAACCTCTCCAGTGCTGGAATGTTTTCTGCATATGAGAAACAGAAAAACGTCTGTTTCTATACTAAAAACAACTTTAAGCAGTTTCTAAAATAAGTTGGCTCTCCTCCTTTCTTAAGGATTTGCATAGGTCCTTGAGAAAACTATCTCTGGAATTGCTGCCTTGGAACACTAAAGATCCACAGGATAACAGAGAATCCATACGAGTTGAAGACCTCCAGTTGATAGTAGATGCAATTTTGGAAGAACTAGAACATAAGGAAAAGGTAATTTTTACCAGAGATTTATAATCACAAGTTACTGTGGAGTTCTTAAATGCATTCTTCACACAGTGATTAGATTGGTGCATTTGAAAGCCTTGCAGCATTTAAGAAATACCTGTTTGAAGACATTCAGTAGTCAAAGACTCTTTTAACATAATGGATAAATTCACCTTGGGGAAGATTGCTTTAATCAAAGGCACTTGACCAGCAGTGAATTTGCATTGCCCTGTAGTCTGAGGAATTATCCTGTTCTGTCTCTTAGGGCTGAGAATACATAAATGCTTCTCTTAGCAACAGAGAAGGAAGCTTTCAAAAGAGTATTTGGAGTTTGGTGTATGCCTGTGCCTGAAAACTATTGAAACTGTGTCTTCAGATTTAAAAATATTTGAAACATTGAGATTTTGTAAGGGAAGTTACACCTGTTCCTCAGACTCGTTTTAAGAATGTTTCACAGCTTAAAGTACTCTTGCCTTATTAAGCAGTACAATTGATGAGTTCTTCCTGCTTGCTCCAGAACAGCCAGACACACTCCTTGCAAACCCTGTCTGCCATAGTCTCCCACTTCCAGAAGTTGTTTGATGTGAATTCTCTGAATGGTGTTTATCCACGGATGAATGAGGTG
Organism: Molothrus aeneus; assembly: GCF_037042795.1. Taxonomy (NCBI): domain Eukaryota; kingdom Metazoa; phylum Chordata; class Aves; order Passeriformes; family Icteridae; genus Molothrus; species Molothrus aeneus. The sequence continues at coordinate 29,733,868 of NC_089652.1, forward strand.
TACATAAAGCTGGGGGAAATGACCAATGCCATGAGGAACCTCCAAGAGCTCCTGGAACTAGGTAAAGACTTACCCCCTGCTGCTTGTTCACACCATTCCAAAAAAAGGAGACAGGTGAAAAGCTGCCCTCTTCATAGAAAATAATGTTGAGCTGTTGGGAAATGAATTAACTAGGTGTTTCCTTCACTGGGAAGACAAAAACATGTTCCTGTCAATTTATAGCTCAAATAGCAAATCCCCATTATTTGCAGGCCTTTAGTTGCTGAGGAATAACAGGGAGGCAGAAGATGAGAATAACAGGGGAAATAGAAATTTTTTTTTCCCACAAAGCTTTTTTTTGGTGAGCTGATTTCATAATTGTTGTTCATTCTTCACTTGAAAGATAACAAATTTAAGGAAGAAAATAACTCTGTCTCGGAGGTAGATTTCTCCTCAGTAATTCATTCAAGTGTAATTGGGTCCAGTCCTCAGAAAGTTCCATCTTATGCTGCTAAACTTCAAAACAAGTTGTTGAATGTCAAAAACTGTCAGTACTCAGAGGTGTGGTTGGTTATTTCCCTTCTGGTGGTAAACTACTGTAGAACAGCAGCTGCTGCTGGGTTAAAAGGTTGGGCTGGGCTGTAGGATGTCCAGCCTCAGCGCCTCTGGGCTGCTCAGCCTCATTCAAGGAGGGAAGCAGTGTTCCTGCCTGCAGCCAGCATGGGAGAGGAGGAAACCTCACCTCCCCCTAATAACTGCAGCTCGGAAGATGCCTTGTCCAAGCCTAGTTCTTCTGAAATTGAAGGAGAAAAGGACAAAGAGGCCGCTACCTTCAGTCACAGCACTACAGACAGGTTAAAATTCAGTACCAAAACAAGTTCTGGGTGTTAACAAAAAACATCCTCCTCCAAACATTTCCATGTTTGTTAAGCAGGTTCCTTATTGGCCTAGCCCCTGCAGTGTGTCTGCTGTGTCACAAGAACCTAATTTAATAACCCCCTCTCTCTATATATAATTTCAGTTAGCTGATTTCCACTGACATTGTAAGGATGCACTTTAGTACCCTCTCTGCTGTGAGCACACAGCTCTGCCAAAGATTTTTTAGCCACTAAAGGATTACTGAGAGAATCCCCATTCCTAGCTAACATTTGTTTATTTCTGACCATTTGTTTATTTCTGTTTTCTCTGAATGATGGAATGTATATGCCTAGATCTATGAAAACCAAATAAAATCTGTGCACCTGCAAAAATTCAACTGTGTCTAAAATACTTCCCTGTCATTACTGTTAAAAGAATCATGAGGTGTTTGTTTTCCACAGACAGTTCAGCTCCACCCACTGTGGTAGTGAATACTGTTGGGAAACTGTGTGACATCATTAATAAGAACGTGACTGAGCAGGTACAGCAGCTTCTGGGCACCCAAGACATCCACAGGTATGTGGGGCTGTTCCATTGCTGACCAGTCTGCAAACATCAAATGTAGTAATCGAGAACTGGCAAAAACTGATGCTGAAAGAAACTTTCATCATTTGTTACAAAGTCAGTGAGCTGCAACAGCACAGGTGTTAGTTACTGCTGTCCTGCTTGAAACAAATCTTGTATCCTGTCAAAAAGATGAAGTTGACAGAGGGAAAAATTGGGGCCAGAAGGTTCCAAAACACTCTCTGGTTTGCATGGATAATGTGATCAAACAAGCCTTAATGGGATACATGTTTCATCAGGAGACAAATCTGGCACCTGGGTGGGGAGGAGAAAGTGATGCAAGTCCCAGATGTAACATTGAAGTGTTCTAGTTGCCAAGGCAGGGTTTGCCTCAAGCTGCCTACAAATACTTTAGAAACTGGACAAATCCAGTTATATGTTCAACAGGTAACAGCCACATCTAGGTGGTGTAGCAGACCCTGAGGGCTTGCATTCAGCATGTGCTTTACAGACAAAAGGGAGCAGGCAGCAAGTCTGACACATGCTGAGTTAACAATACTCACTCCCTCAGCCTTTCTGCACTCATTTCTCAGTTTTAACTGGAGAACAGCTGCTTATAAAGCATTTCTTGCTCTACCTCCAAGGCAGTTATACCAGCCACCCCCAGGCAGTATATTTAGCATACACAGACAAATATTCCAGGCCCCAGACTACCTGGAGCCATGTGAGGGGGAAAGGAAGGATGTGTATACAGTGTTAGTAGTGAAATCAGAGATCCTCATGACAGCTCCCTTGTTGGCTGCAGGGTTCAGAACTGGAGAACAGAACATTGGTGTCCATGGTTTTATGTACTAAGTAGCAGTATTTTCACAAAGTCATGGCACAGAACAACAAAATGACCAAAGGGATGAACTTGCCACGTCCTTGCACCTCTTACCTGATTGTCTCACTTTCCATTCCAGTATCATCAATAAGCTTGAAGAACATGAGTGCTTCTTTCCACCCTTTCAAGCTCTCATTCAAGATTTGCTGTGTCTTCTAGGTGAGTAATATTTGCAACAATAATTATCTTCATGCCAACACTTCCTCATATAACTCAAACAGTTAACACATGTTTTCTTTACTCCTGCTGTGCTAAAACAGAAGGAGGATGTGAGGGAATGTGCTGCCTTTGCCTCACTCTCCTTTCCACCTTTCCTCAGGAAGTGACCAAAACACTTTATTTTCATTTAACATGGGGTTGCATTTACTTAAACATATTACTTACAAGCCTAATTGATTTTTTTCTGAAAGCATTAAAAAGCCTGAGGAGTTTATTTAATTCACGATCTGTTTAAGTTAGAATTTTGGTTGAACTCAAGGTGTTCTGGGTTCATAAGCCTAACCCTTTTGCTTTCCATTCTGTTGCAGAGATCAGTAATGTGGATGATATTTTACCTGCAGTGCAAAACCTGAAATGGGGAGCTGGTTATGGGTGATTCTGCTCTTCCTGAACAAGATTTCTCTTACCTGTGAATGTACCTGCTGGTGCACATGACATTGCAGCTACCTCCTAAGCAACACTTCCAGAATTTTTTTACTTAAATAAAAGTTACTGCATTTTTAATTTTTTTTTTTTTAATTCTTGGTCAATTTAAGAAAAACTTTAACTGCTGTCAACTGGTCTACTCAATTCCAGAGAGAGAACCAATATACTCTGTATCAGTCCAGGAAACTGAACCCAGCACAACACCCAGCACAAACTCTAACCACTTTTAATATTGCTGACACAGTCAGTATGAGGTAAAGATGCCCTTACTGTCAGAGCCAGCACACTTACACAAATCCTCAATCTTGGTTTTCTTGAGAGCCTATTTTAAAATGTGGTTCACATTTGCAGATCACTGTGGGATAGGAACATTGTTACTCAGTGAGTATTCTCTCTGCTTATGGACTGAGGCAGACTGGGTTAATGTAATCTAGGCCAAAAATCTTTGAAATTTGCTTCAGGCGATGGTTTGAAGTTACCATCGTTGTATTCCAAAAGTCAGTTTTAGAAAGGATTAGATCAAGTCTCTTATGCAAGACAATTAGAAGTTTATTGTACAGAAACAAGCACACCAAGCTTCCAAAAATATTTTGCCTCAATATTATTAAAGCTTAGTTTACAAAACTTTGCTGTTCCTCAGACAGAATCTGGGTTTACAAGATTTTGAAATGTACTGTAACAAAGGACAAAACCAGTTAAGGTGTCACAAACTAAAACCTTAATGACATCTTGGTGAGTTCATCTCCCTGCTTTTGGAAGCTCATTATTTACATACCTGCAGCCACAGTCAGCTAAAGTACTTTTGAACAGTGGACTACCAACTTCTTAGTTTCTCAAAAAAAAATAGCTGTTAAAGAGTTTCTCTTTTAAAAGGTTCTCTAGCCCTAGAGCTGAAGAATACTGTTTCAAAATGTATTCTTTTCAAACTACACCACTGCCATGTTAAAACAACATGAACAAGTTCCTAGGGCCATCAGACTGCCAAGCAAAGTAGTGACACTTGGCTGACAGTCTAAAATCTCCCCAGGTACAACCCTTCTTTAAGAGAGGTTTCACACTTAAAGGTCCTTTGAGGAGGGATTTGCCAGAAATAGCAAAAATTAAGGACTTATTCTTTAAGGACAAATTATTCCCTATGTGGGGGAAAATATGTTTAACTTCAGTGAGAACTAATCCCTGAATAGGATCATTAGATTTGCATGTCCTGAGCTGGAGCCTGCTTCAAATTTGCAATGACTATGCAAAACATGTTAATTACAAGAGATATATACATCCATAGGAAGTTGAAAAATTAGTAACTTATGTACATGAGAATAAATCAGATTTTCTTGCGTCTGCTCCTTGTCAGCTCATACCTGCAAGACAAACACAATAAGTAATTACTGTAGTTGAAAACCTTAACAGTTTTAACTGGCACAGTAGAGAAAACTTGGGCTGATTTCTTGCTTCTGCTTCACAGGCAGCACAGCAAAGGAGGCTCCAAAGATGGCCTCAAACTTCAGCTCTTCACCAGGAACTTTGGGTGCATCTTTTTTTCCTCTTCCCATAATTGCCCTGAGACACACACACACAGGCTGGCCAGGGAAATGTGGTTTTCCTATTGGAATACTGGCTCACTGCCTGTGCAGATGGCAAGCTCCTGGACTACCCCACACTACATTCCTCGGGCTCCACTGAAGGAGAAAGAAGGAAGGACTCCTGCCATTTACTAAAGACACAGAAGTGAAAAAAACACCCAAGCCTGGTTCTCTGTTCTGCCTCAGACCAGGAACATACAAACCTCAGAACCACAACTAACGCACAAGCAAAACTCTAAGTGGCTCATTATAATAGTTTCTATAAATGCTTTGTAATTAAAGTTTTATCATACATATATATTGCTGATCAGAGTATTTAGTTAAGATCTTTATTCAATTTAAAATTTGTTGCCAGGTTACTTTAATAAACAAAATTCTTTTACTTATGTGCCCCTGTGGCTTTTATGGCAACTTAAAATATGCTGAAGACTATAATTGACACAGGCATCTCATTAAAGCTGTCTCACAGGGCAGGCACTGCACAGCCAATGGATTAACACACAATTTAGATAGAACTACCAGATTAGCTCAAGTTAATCCTGCCTTTGCAGGTCAGATATTCTTCTTGCTCACCCAAATACAGCCCAGTTACCAGCACTCACTCCCACAGCAGTCATGCAAGCAATGGGCAGGTTTGGAAGTATGGAGATGAGTACTTACCACTGGGCAAAGCCTTTTATTAAATCCTCCCGGGACAAGTCAATGCGCACCTTTAAAAAGCAAATTTTATTTGTTTGTAGGTTATTCAGCATATAAATTGTTCAGCTAAGCTACCACTCCTCCCAAGCCAGACCCACTTTCCAGCTGTGGGGCTGCAGTTCAGGCTTGAGGAAAAATGGAGCTTCCCACATTCCCAGCATAGTGTCGGCATGAACCAGCTCCATTTCCTATTGCACTACTTGGAAATTTATCTGTCACTGAAGAAGCAATTGCAGTTTACTTTTCACAGAATCAAAGCTGTTCACAGAAAGTCAAAGCAGTGCTAGCAAATTGTGGGGTTTAGTCCCAATGCCTTTCTCAGCTCTGTGTTTGCACTCTTGGAGCCATTCCCCATACAGGCAGCACCAGGGCCCGGGAACCAGGCTTACTTCAGGAGCACCCTTCTGAAACGAGACCACAGAGCTCCCACATGGATACAGCCTCATTTGAGATGAAAATCTGGCAGAAAAAAATTGCTTCCAGACTGCCAGTCCTATCACTGAGAATCAGTTACTGGAGCCACATTTGAGGATTTCATGAATAGCCCAGAGTGTTCAGCTCTGTTATATCTGTAGTGGAGATTCTTTAAACTTACTTTCCCCAGCTCCTTCCTCTCCTGTGAAATGAATGGCCTGCTGTTTTTCACTGCAATGTCCAGTGTCCTTTTCTTGACATTTTCCAAAGATTCAAAAAATTCAAACCTTGAAATAAAGTTTAAAAAGAAGAGACTTAAGGCAAAACCTAAAATCCTGTGAGCACCAGTGGACAGAATATAGAGACAGAGTACAGCATCAATGGCCAGGACTCTAACAGGGAAGGAACACACAGAAAAGGCAATTCTAGGGTGAGGTTTTATCCACATTGCAGGGAACCTTTTCCAGGCATCATGAAAGATAACAACACTGTGTTCAGACTGTCCATGGTGCCAGGGGGAAGGAGGAAAACATGCACCCATGATGAAATGGCATTTAACATTATTTCCCCCCCTCCATGGAAGATCAGCATGTTTTCCATGCAATGTTCATTACTCAAGAGGAAATAGTCATGAACCAACCCTGCAAGTTCACAGAGCAGCCTTGCACCACACCAAGAACAGACAAAGGCTGAAACCTGTGGCAATTAAATTCTTAATGGCTCTGACTCAAGCCTCTGGCACACATGGCTAATGTCAAGTGAGTTTTGTCCATGCTAAATCACTCCAGTTCTGCCCACCTGAATAGCTTTTCCTCAAGTCAGAGCTGTGAAACAGGTAAGGTGTTTTGGAGCTAAGCATTATCTTTAATTGAGGATGTACAGGATACGTCAGGGATGGGGAAAAGGAGATGCTCTTCTCAGCTGTTGGGATGGCACTAAATCAGTGCAGTTACTTAAGAACAGACAAAGTAGAATCTTCAGCTTAGGTGTTTTGAGTGTTAAGAAGGAATGTTTTAAAATCTTTTCTCCATTTCTGACTTATACAGAAAGGACATAAGACAGGAAAAATATAAGCCACTCAGGATCAACCAATATTCACATACATCCATGTGCACCTTCATCTAATTATGGGATTAAAAACACCTCTCAAAAGAGCTCTACTTCTAAGTGTTACTGTGTTTGGGTTTATGCAAAACACATTCCATTTCAGTGGCAGAGCTGTGACACTGTCAGCAAAGAGGTGGGAGCATTTTATCCTGCTCCCACCAGGCCTTGATGACAACATCCACCTGTGTGCCCAAAGGGTGCTCCAGCCTGAAAAGGCTCTTTACTTCTGCCTGGACCTTTGGAAAGATGTTAGAATAAGCATCAGGCAAAGCAGTGTGAACAGAGCAGTAGGCTCTGGGAGGTTCCTGAATGGGTAGATTGCCTCTGCCATGACAGGGAGTTAAACACAGCAGGACAATGTCAGTTTGCAGGGAAGCAAATGCAGCCTGGGGGTAGGGAAGGGGCAGGGAAGAAGGTGTACCCTTCTTCTGGGGTATTTACAACACCACAGGCAGAGCAAGGCCAGCCCCAAGTACTTGTAAGTGACAGTCCAAGTGCCATTTGTTTCAGAAAAGCTGGAAATGTTCACAAGAGAGTCCCTAGGAGCTACACCAGCACACCTTAAGAAGCCCTGTCATTACACAGAGATCATAACTATTCCAACCATAATAACAATTTACATTTTCTTACTTCTCATCATATTGGGGGTTCAGAGTTTTTTTCTTAACAGAAGTCTTCTTTCTGCTTGTCCATCTTCTGTCTGGAAGCAGGTATATACGAACATATGGATCAACTCCACGATTGGAAGAGGGTACCAAGTTTCTGTTAAAAGAAAAACAGACAATCAAGGCAGGTTCTCTCACTGTGTGTTTTAATACCTTGGCTCTCTTGGCATTAGACCAACCCTTCACAGGCCAAAAACATTCATCCCAGGAGCTGGAATATATGCAAATAAAACTTTAGGATTGTTTAGTTAAAATCTTTACTCCTGAGGGTGTGGCCACTTACTGGAGTTCCTAAATTAACAAATACATATTCAGTCATAGGTATCAATCCCTGTCACAATGCCTATCCCAACACCCCAAGACACACACCAGCTGTCAGTGCTGTCCAGAGGAAATTTTGGGTTGGTGACAGTGCAAGCATCTCCACTGCAGTGAGCACAACTCATGGGGTTCTCTCCCTGACCTGCTGCTGGCACTGACCAGAGCTGGGCACAGAGAGGTTGCACAGCTGGAAGCCAGCCAGCACTAAGGCATCTCCTGCTGCACGTGGCTCTGCTCCAGCTTTGCTGGATGACTGACAGAGCTCAGAGAGCTCTTCCCTCTGTGAGCCACCACAAGCATTACCTGCAGCCATTGACCAGCACGACGAGGCTCTGCCGGATGGAAGCGTAGCGCACGGTCAGCTGGATCTCCCCCAGAGGCATCTCAGTCCCACTGCAAGACATTGCACAGTCAAGGCTTTTAAAACAGCCATTGAGCAGCCCACAAGCAGACTAAAACCAGCTTTCAGGGCACCATCCTTCTTCCTGGCATCCTAAGTTTGCTGTCAGAAGCCCCATCCCTGCCTTCTCTGCAGGTACCTGATTTTAATCTCACAATACAAACTGCCAAAAATGCCCCTATGTGGCCACTGTAGATGAAGCAGCAAAGTATAGGTTAGTGTGTCACACATTCCCTCAGGAATGTCTGTATATGCAAAATGGGACCTTTTTCATATTCCATTCTGCATGTTATTAAAATGGCTCAAAATCCAAAACATTGCTTAAAAATGGTTTAAAAATAGTTTATAAATTAAGCCCTGTTCAGAGCTAAAAAATTCACCAGTCACCAATTCACCAAACTGCAGCTGGAGGTGAGTTTTATGTTCAGGGTTGTAACTACTCTGATGATCTCTTAAGTGAGGTGGATCTTTGTAATTTCTGTTGATTAAGGATTCCAAAAGCTCCATTCTGTGCCCCAGGAGAAACAAATCTTTCTCTCCATCTGCCTGACTGAGCAGCCTCACACTGAGCACTGTGAGGACACATACAAGCAAACCTAAAAACTTTGTTCACTGCATTATCAGTCTTAAACGTGTTGGATAAACACATTCAGAGCTTTAAGCAGCCAGAGGTGCCTATCAAGAGTTTAGGTTTACAGAAGTTTAGTTTACAGAAGTGGGATGTTCAGACTTCAAAATCCTGTTGCTAAATGAGTGTTGAGAAGCTCTTCAACAACATAAAACCAACACATGCAGCACTCTTAGGAGAGCCATAGAGTGAATACTTTCCCTTTATACCTGCTCTGACAGTGCCCTGTAATTTACCTTGCTGTTGACTGGAATACCTAGGTCAATTCTTTGTAAGGTGACTTGAGACCCAACACCCCAAATGATTTAGCAGCCTTGAATTCACTTCTACGCAGCAGTAACACCTAAACTTTCCCAAGAGAAGAACAATTCAGCTGGAAGAATACCTACTTATGAATGTCCAGGTTGCTGCTACTTAATTCAAAGCAGGAAGAAGGCAGGGACCCCAGTGAAGTGACACTGGGTGCCACCCTCATTTCCTGCAGGACGGGCAGTGTGGGCACAGCCGCTGCTCCGCTGGGCAATGCTGATGGTGGGCCATGCTCTGGGTTTTGCTTGTCCTCTGCATCATCAAGGCCAGACACAGTTTCACATGGTACAGGGGCTCCTGAACTGTCTTTAGTGTCCAAGTCTTCTCCACCACTGTCCTTTTTTGGCAGAGATTCGGGTGCTGCAGAGTCTTTGCTCATGGGAGGTACTTTTGAGACTTGTGGAGAGGAAAACTTCTGCAGGTTTCCAGCCTTCTCCGTGACATGCACAGGACCTAGCTTCGAGGCATTGACACCAGCCTTGACTCTTTGTGGATCAGGTTCTTCAACATTCAGTGCCTAAAAATCACAAGGGAAGACAGTGAGTGCTGCTCCCACAGTACTGGGGTGAATGCCAGCATTACCACCCAGAAGGAAATTTCACCACAAAACTGTAACAGCAGAACTCTGCCATTAGAGATGAAAGGGGCCCCTGGGATTCACTGTGATGTTCTCTCCTCTTATCCTACTGTGTTTGTGCTGAGCAGTGTATAAACACTGATCCGGAGCACAGTGAGGAAACAACTCCTAAGCATCAGTGCTGTTTTCCCCAGCTTAGATTTTCTCAGTCCAGCTCTTTATTGTTGTGAGAAAATTTTCAGCCGTGGCACTGCACTAAGTTTTACGAAGCCCCAGGGACACCTCTCAACCCCACCATACACTTCTAACTTCACTTAAATACCTTATCACACTTCTGCTTTCTACTCAACTGTGAAGCAAAGCTGCCTTTCTTCATGCCCACCTTTCATCTCTTTTGCTTGGCTACAAATGGATACTTCTCCAGGGGAAACTGAGTGAATATGGGAAAGAACAACTCACCCGCAGTACAAGTTTCATCTTAATGAAACTGTCTGAACTGGAATGGTCCAGCTGGAATCTCTGATCCAGAGTCATGCTTGGGTCCTTAAGCAAGTGGGAGAGACACACCACTGAAGTTCCTAGGGCACTGTCCCGCTCCTTGTCTTTAATCTGGGGGATGGAAGAAAACAAAAGTTTTTATTAGCTGGCAAAGTGGGAGGTGCATCACTGGGAATGCAAAAGCAAAGCAAGAAGGTATTTCAGACAGAAACCAAAATTAGCTTATTTGCTTCAGTATGGATACATCCAAATGGGTGATGCCATTATTTCAGGAGGGTAACAAGTAAGTGCATTTGGAGTAAAAATCCCATCTCTAACTATGCAGAGAAAGAACTGCTTTAGCAGAAAAATCATGCCCTGAGATTCACTTGATTTTCCTTGCTCGCTTTAGGGACAATGTCCTAAGCAGCTGAGATGGCAACCGGTCTAAATCTTTACATGCATTTTAGGTAACAGCTTGTTTAGCCTATTTAACCTCAATACACCTTCCAAGTTCAATTCCTTTCAGTATCCAAGTGACCAGGCACAGAACTGGCTGTGGCTGCAATGCTGCTAATGAGAGACAGGGCTGCTTAACAAGCCAGAACACAGAGGTGAAGAGGTAGGACTCTGGCTGAGAATCATGAAGGCTGCAATTTCTGACAGCAAAATATTTATGTCTTTATTACACACAGACTGCATGAAATGTCTTTTGCACTTTGCAGCCAGAAACATCCCACATTTTGAACTAAGACACTGCACATTACATGATGCTAGAGCAAAGTTAGATACCACCACCACCTAATACAGAATTGTCTGTGCAACATGTGCTTTTTCCACCTTTTAGTAGGAGGAACCCAGTATATGACAATCCCACACAGAAACAATCTGGGCTCCACAGAAGAGGTTTCTTCCTACAGATGTGCAGTTGGTCTTCAAAGGAAAGGCTTTTCTCTCACCTCAATGTGGAGTGACTGGGAATGAGCACTGTGGACAAAGAAGGTGAAAGCCTGGCCCCATGTGGGATCTTTGCTGAAATTGCAGGTCTGCAACAAGAACATGCATTAGTTTAGTCTCTGAGAAGCAAAGAATCCATGACACTGATCACCAGAGAGGGCCATGGTGGCCCTCAGTGATGCTACACCCCAGCTGTATAGAGAGAGTGGAAATTCCAGGTCAGAAGCATATGGAAGTGAAGTCTCTGGCAAAACCAGAACAAGTTCTTTGGGGCGTGGAAATGCCAAAGAACAAGTCTGGTGAGCTGCAGTTGGCCTCACCAGCACTGCCTCGACCAGCAGCCCGCCTCACCTGCAGCAAGGCACCGCTCCCTCCCTCCCTCCCACCCAGGGAGAGCCAGAGCACTGCTTCCAGCCTGCAGCACTCTGAGCCAGCTCCCAAAGCTGCAGTGAGCTGGCAGGCAAGGGCAGGAAAGCTGGAGGGGCAGATTCAGGGGTGTAGAACTCGTGGGAAGAGTAGGAGGGCACAGCTTCAGCACCATCCACTTCAAAGAGGAAAGAGCATGGAAAGCACCCAAGGGGACTGTGGCTGCTCTGTAAACCAGCTGTCCCTGCCAGGCCATGAGTGCAGGCAGCAAGTGGAAAGGAGCAGGGAAAGCCTGGAAGCCTGACCTGGCTTAGGAGAGGCAAGTGATGTGGTAGGGAAAGGGAAAGCCACAAAAGGTAAAAATGCAAGTAGAACCCAATTCGTGGGTGGAGCAGGTGGAAGGAACAAAGGAAAATAGGTGCCAGTCCTCTATGCTTGCGTGTAGCCAACAGGATTCATTCTTATTTGCTGGAAGTCCAAAAGAACAAAGGGCTCATCCATATCCAGCTGCAGGACAGGGAACATGGCAGCTACTGGGAGGGCAGACCTCAGCTGTTGCTCATACTCATGAAGCAAAAGTAATTTTTAAATAATGAAAAAGGAGCTGGAAGTGAAGTGGAGGAGATGCAGATCCATCTTGTCCCATCTTGTCCGGGTTTAAAAACAAAACAAAACACAAAACAAAACAGTAAAACTGTGATACACAGGAGCCAGGAAAGACTCTGAGGAAGGAATAAAAGCCAGCTTGATGCATACGACACCCTGCTCTGAGAAACCATAAGCTGGATTGGAGACTTATAGATCTAGAGTGTCTAGGCCAAGATGAACTCTTGGACACAGGCATGGAACTACACATGTGAACAGCTGATCTGACACCCTCCACCACCACAACTCAGTGACACAGAGCCACTCCCAGGCTCTGCAGCCATCACTACAAGTACAGCTCTTCACATCAGCTTCACAAGAAGTCCTTTCCTTCCTAGGGGATACCTGGGGACAGTCACCCATAAGATGGAAAGTATCTAATGAAAGCAGAAGAATTAAACAACCTCACCTTACTCTTCTGAGTCTTGTTCCCAACTGTGAGCAGGACAAAGGAGGAAGGCTCTCGTTCCATCTTCTGTCATTTAATACAAGGAAGAAAGAAGAAGGCAGAAAAAAAGATTAAGAAATTTATAGTTTTCAGGAAGCAATATCAAACCAGTACTCTTACTTGAAGTTGCTGGAAAGCTGACAGTATTTTCTGGATGTGGGACCCCTGAGGAGTGTAGTGCACAGGAAAGCCCCCAGCAATAACACAGCAGTCTTATTCTCCACCATCAAGAGTATACATTTAAGCCAAAGCTTTATGTATTTAGGTTCCAACAGGTGAGCAGTTAAAAATTTGTCAGAAGCTGGGAGGGAACAGAGAGGAGAGCTGAAGGCTCAGTGGGGAATCTTGGTCTTTCCTGACTGAATCAGGACTCTCAGAATTGGTTTCCAAGGCTCAGGACTTGCTCCAAAGCAGCTGGAAGTGAGTCCTTGGCATCAAATAACAATTCCTGTCTGGAAGCAACAATACTGAACCTCTTGCACCTCTTTGCACTAATGCTATAGAAGTTAAGCCTGAGAATCTGGTCTTGGCACAACACTACATACAAACTGCACACAGTGAGGTCCAGAATTAAGGATTATTGACTGTGATGTGTACATTCTTCCCTGTACCTGCCATTTACATCACAGTAGCAAAATGCAGTATTTGGGGGGAGAAGTAAACAGAAGCTATTAGAAGGTATGAATGACAGAGAGGCCTCTGAATCCCTCTAAAGCCAAGGGGAGTGGAATTTGGTGGTCAGGTCTCCAGTGGATGGGAAAGTTACCACAAATGATATTCCTCCCTGCTCAATGTCAAGCTGGAACAGCTCAGCAAGGGAAGAAAGAGCAGCAGTAGCAGCAAAGATATTATGACTTAGTCTGATGTCTGGAGGCTCTCTTTTGTGTAAGAAAGAAAGACAACCACACACACAATCAAACATTTCTGTGTTGCATTCCCACTTTGGCCTCCTAGACTTTCACTGGTGTGGGCTTTCAATCACTATTTTGAACCCCTGCTCATCACTTAGATTCTGATAGAGGAGAGATTATTTCTTTTTAACCACTGCTAGCTTCAGTTCCTATTATACCACATAATCCAGAACCTTGTTTTGCAAAGTGGGAGAAGAATATAAATTTTACCTTGAGGTACTTGTTGTTTTTGATCTTCTTTGTTCCACATTCACCATTCGAATACTCAAAGTGGTTTTTCTGAATTGGTGAAAGAATATTTAAAACAGTTAATTTGTTGTTTTCAAAAAAAGGAGGTTAGGAGTGAAGGCTGCTGCATGTGGTTTGTACTTACAGGGAGGTTGAAGGCACTGTCCAAGTAGACAATCAGAATTGCTGTAGACAGACCCTTTTTATCCTGTAAAGGCAGGGAAAGATAAAACAAATCAAAACACAAAAGTAGTCATGGATCACCCACCAAGGACAATGCAAAACACAGCAAAATTCCAAGGGCAGCTTCTGAAGGCTAAGCAGCTCTCTGCCTCTCTCTAAAACTTGCAATTTAGACGAGCTCAAGTCAACACAGCATGACAATTCAAAGCAGACCAGTAAGAAGATGTGTAACTCTTTTCAATTCCCTGCCTTTAATGTTTGTCAATCTCTCAGTGCAGAACTGGTTGGGTTCCCCAGTACAGCAAGACACCTAAAAACATGTTCAACCACATATATCAGCATGAATCCAGTGTCAGCAGAACAAAACTTGGGAACAATTTTATTCACTTCAGTGGAATTCAAATGGTTTTGCTTGGTTATGAAGAAACAGCCTCTCTGGGAGATGGGCTTTATCCAAGCAATTCTGCTGGACAAATGACACACCATTTGGAAACACAGCCCTACCAAGCACCAGGGCTGGGTATTTGCCTATGACTAATACAGATTATTTCAGGGGTCCAGGGTCCTACACAAATCCTAGATGAAGAGGGAGGAAAAAATTTTTAAAAGAACCCCTGAGAAGCCACTTTGCAGTGAGTCAAACAAAGGTTTGCTAATTCAAGCAAAAAGAGCTGCCAGATTTGAGTTACTCCTGAATTACCAAGAGACCTGGGGCAAGCAAATGCCCTTCCTCTGCAGGAGTGGCAGGGAGGGGATCACATCAAAACTTTGCCAGACAAAAATAAACTCTTGTGATTTTGCCTGGGGTTTCTAATTTTACACACTCCTTTGTTGATGACCGGACAGGGATCAGGGCACCCAAATCCTTTAAGCAAATACACTCACCTCATGCAGCTTTTCTTGGTCGTTTACTAGTGAAAGCCACTCCAGTTTTAAATGCAAGTGTCCGCTTGTCGTCTTACTCAAGGGAAACCACTACATGGAGATAACAAAGAGCAACTTGAGACTGAGAGGCAGAGTAGCTTTTGTATACGTGGTGCAGACTCTGAGACTTGCACACAATAGACAATGTGAATTTTACTCTGAGAACATTAGCTTGCATTTTTGACACTTAGATTGTAGCACGTTCACCTACTTAGGTACAAGGCAGAAGAAAATTAAAATAAGATGCCCACGAACAGGCAAAGCATGTGGATATTTCCAACCAGCAGCAGCACAAGACAGGCACCCTGGCATTGTTTGTAGAATTCTGGGTTGCAGGATGAACCACAGTAAGGTCAGATCATTTCTTCCCTCAGCAAACAGGCTGCTTCACCAAACTTTATCTGCAGCTTTGTACAAAACATTTGGTACACACAGGACACAAGGTATCAACAAGATACCCCACTGCTGGCTCAGGGCTCTCTGGGGTTACCAGCCTGGTCATAAAAATTATTGTCATGGCTACTTTGGTATTATCTTTTCTGTGAAAATACCACAGTGCAAGTGTGCAAGGAAGCATTAAGTACAAAGAAAAACTGTAGTAGCAGAGGAGAAGCACAAATGAGTGCATGTAGGCATGCACCACCAGCCATACTTAGAAATAAGCTGAGATCTTTACCTCATCAACAGTTCTGTCATTCATTACATCCACTAGGCTTATCAGCAAGCTGAAAGGCAAAAAGCAAACATTTCAATGTACATTGAGGCATGCAGCATAAACCACCAAAAAGCCCACTGTCAAATCTGTTCCAAATAACTACTCCACATTACCTGTGTACGTGTGTGCAGGAACACACTTATACTCCTGAAGTCTCCCTCTTGAAATATTTCCAAAACTAAAATAAACTTGAAGTAAATCTCAAGTAACTATTACTTCTAATGGCTTCCCAGGATTCCCTGCAGGATGTAACCTTGTCCAACATTAGTTGCACCAGGAACTAATTATGTGGCGTTAATATCTGGGCAAAGGGATTGTCTTCCACCAGTATGACATTTCCAGTATGAGTAATTCAGGTGTCCCACAGCAGAGGCTACTGGACCCTGATCAAAGGTCTTGCTAATTTACCTGCCCATAAAGTCATCTTTATCTGGATCTTCATCGTACAAATCCACTTCTAAGTCCTGACCAGGCACTTCATGAACAACAAACTGGAGGAGAAAGAGGTATTGATTAAAAATAAAAAGCATTCACATACACATATTCAGGCTCAGGCAGTGGACAAGAACATGACACTTGACAACTCTCAAACACATTAAGGACATTCCCCGTTCTTTCTTATGGTTAAATGCATAACAAATACAATTGTTTATAGGTGAAAATGCTTGACATTGCTTGTTTTTGACCTACAAGTTAAACCCCTCAAACTGGTATCCCTAATAAGCAGAGAGGAATTAATGCTAGAGCAGCCTGCAGCTGCACAGACTGATGCATTGATTGGTATTTAAAGCAGTGCTTTGCACCTCCTCCAAAAACCCACACATGTAAATCAGATCAACCTGAAGGACATTTCAAGTTTACAATGTAAATTTGAACTTGGTTAAGGGACACAAATGCCTCAACCAAGAAACAAGGAAGTCCACCTGCCCTGTGCAGTCAGCTAAGAGAAGGTCCTGCAAGCACAGGGATGTAAATGGCTGTGTATCCTACAGATGGAAAGATCAAAAGGTTCAGTACCTCAAATGTCTCATTCCAAATGGGATTAAGATCCCTGGAGACTGTCTTGCTTCGATACTGCACGGTGCCAACGCGGAGGAGAGCGTACGGATCAGACTTCCCCCTGATGGCACCAAGGAAATTGTCTTTCTGGACAAGGTTTTCAGCTTCTAAGAGATGAACCCTTATTACTCCCTGGATAAAATAAGATACAGAATTGGTCATGAAAATGCAATCTTTGGATAATTATAATATGCTGCCTCCTAAAACTGTTTATTTCAGGCAGCAAGGGTAGTCACCATGACAGTTCTGCAAAGACACGTAGCTTGATGCAGTACATTTTCAATGACAGCTGTAATAAAGCACTTCTTCCACCATTTGCCTAGAGGGAAAAAAAAAGCCCCCTTAAAGAGATGTAAAATTCAATCTAAATAACTGTATAGGAAATATTTATTTTTAAATCAGAAATATACATATGCACACAGCATTACAGCCACAGTCAAATCAAGTATAAAGATCAACTCCCACTGACTGAAGGAGGAACTAAGCACTCACTGGCAGGTTCTTATTTTATTGCACAGGAGCCATTCCACTTCAATTTAGTGATGCAAGTTTGCAACAGTGAGCGTGCCTTTGTCACTCATTTATATTTATCCTCTATAGTATTAGGTATTTGATGGATGAAGGACATTGAAGACCTGGATATGTTGAGAATTTAGGAAATTTTTTTTGTAACAATATGTGATCTTCCAAGTTCCCTATTTTCAACTCTTCATAGCATTAGTAAAAATATCAAATAGCATGACACTCACTGCTTATGTATTTTTCCTCTCATTTGCATGTACCACAGATCTGCAGTTACAGAGTAAAGGTTTAATTGGTAAATGAGCTCAGAGTACAAACAGACTCCTTATGACATGCAGAGAAGGTAGGAACTCCCAGTGCCCATGTCTCTCCCTCCCAAATTATTATCCAACACTGCTTTTATATTTCTGGAATACTACCTACTGAAAGCCCACAACTCAGGTTGAAAGAGCTGATGCAGCATCCAAAGACACTAAGCTTGGAAGCATCACTCAGGTAGATAAACACTCTGTCACTGAAAAAACAACTCACCTGTGGGACAGGGAACCTCAAGTGGGCAATGTTCATGTTCTTTTTCAGAGGTACTGTGATTCTGTTGGGTAGAACCAGCCGTGCAGCAATGAAGTCTTGAATTAATGAGTCTGACATTACACTGCAGGTGGGGGAAAATGGCAACAATCAGTCACAACTCAGTAGGGAAAGTGAGGGACAGCAGAAAAAATGAGCATTGCAAAGTGACTGGTGTGGCCTAGCTCTCCCTAAAGTATTCTCAAGAATTAGAACAGGACAGCCAGGGAAATGGTTGAGTCACCATCTCTGGAAGCATTTAAAAGACCCGTAAAAGGGCTTAGGCACATAGTTCAGTGATGGGCTTGGCAGTATTGGGTTAATGGCTGGACTTGGTGATCTATAAAGATCTTTTCCAAAGTTTATGATTGTATGAAAGAGCTGCAGAGTGGCCATTCAACTCCAATTTAGTGGTGCAGGTTTGCAGTAGGAGCATCCCTATTGCAGGGTGTGAATTTGGCTCATCTTTGTAAACGATGAATGGGAGCTCAGGCTGTGTGAAATCTTCATGCACACACCCAAACATGTCAAACTCAAGTGTCTTCTGGGTTTCCTTAGGAATAACACCAGAGATGGACAAAGGGAGAAGGGAATCAGGAGGTTTCAGCCATTTAACAAGGGGCTCAAGGCCTTGAGCTAGTTTTTTTTTAGACTTAGAAATGGCCACAGCATACACTGCTGCCTTGGCGACCTGCTGAGACCTTTTCACAAAATTGAAGCAGACAGACACATTAAAAAAAACCCAAAAACCAACAACCCAAGCTCATTTCTCAGATGAGGTTCTGGATCTTGGCAGAATTTGCACTAAGAAGGAAAATTTCTTCTGAAGTAACTGGAGAACACATTGGCTGAATTGAGGGCACTATCTTGGAGTTCAAGGAACTTTGCAGCCTAATTACAACTTGCATATTTTTAGCATTTCAGTTCAAATCTTTGCTTTACAACTGCTCTTTTTGTACAGCAGGTACAAGAAGTATATGGTTATCAGAGATGTCCAAGTACTCTCCAGGTGATTAATGAGAGGATTTCAACACACCACTACAACCTGGCATAAGCAAAAAACAATATTAAGAGGAAAACCCAGGAGCACCAATTATCTGAAATATTCATCCTCTTGGTAGATCTAGTGCTTATAAGGGTATGACTGTGTAACTAAATTGACCCAATTCACAGAGGAGGCTGGATTCACACATAAAGAACATAAGGAAAGTCTTCTACTCCAAATGGTAAACCAGGAACCTTGGTCAGGCTCTTGGCTTTCCTGTAAAAAAAAAACCCACAGGAATGTCACAGAATTGTCCCCTCTCCCAAGTCTCAGGGTACACCCAACTAAACACAGCTTGTATGTGAGGACAGATGACTGCATCCAGTTTCTTTGCTATCTTAAGTGAGCCAAATTCATTTGACAGGGAGGGCTCTTGTTCAACCTGTACTTCAGCCCATTCATGGTCAGGCATGTTTTGCTCCCAGCTTTCATTGCACTGCTGAGGAACAAGCAAAGGTTTCTGTGTGCAAATCCCTGTGGGAGAACCAGGCAGTAAAAATTTAGGACACCAAATTTGCACTTAATTATATGAGAGGCTGTAGGCTGGAACACCTACAGGCCTTTTCCCTGCAAGGATTAGGGAAGCTAAATTAGAAAAGAACAGATTAATTCCTCTGATAAAAACTAGAGCTCTCAGGCTAAACTTCCGGGCAAAAGGCCACTCAGGCCTCAAATTAAGAGAAAAAGGAAACTTCTTCTCATTCAACATCAAAAGCCTTCAGAGGATCTTTAACACATAAACTGGCACCTAAAGTGGCCAGACTCTTCCTGAGTCTGCAAACCATGAGCTGCAGGGGAGCAGAGAGGAACAGATACTTCTGAAAGGGACAAAGGCAATGGCTGTGTAACCCCATGTATTTTCCTCTTGTGCAACAGAATTTTCTCCTTACACTAAAGAACAAACTGAATCCCTAATCTGGTGAAGCAGTTTGTAACAATACTGAAACCCACTAAGATTTTCATCCTTGCTGTGCAAGTTTTATGTATGTAATACTAACCCAAGAGGCACTGGAGAAGAGCTACACCTAAAGGGTGAGCAGATTACATAGAAAGAAAACTTTTCTCCCTATAAATCTGGTGCAGTTCTCTTTACCATAGATTGTACTTGAGTTTTTCAGAGGGACTGCAGCTCTGTGATACCTTGCCTTTTTACACTTCACTGTAAATAAAAAAAAAGCAGTCTGCCAGTCTAAACCTACTTTTGCAAATAACTAGCACATAGGAAACAGAAGGGCTTGTTTTTTAGTTTAAGTCGTTGTTGTTTGGGGGATTTACTATTTCCATCCTAAATGTAATGAAGTGATTGAAACAGTTTTGCCAGAATGTAAAAAGAAACCTTCTCAGGTTTTGCCACAGCCAGATACAATGGGATGAACAGACACAACATCTTGCACACAATGCTCTCAACAACAGCTTTGGTTACTCAAGAATTACATCCCAACTTCCAAAAATTTTTCAAATTATAAAGTAAAGCAAAGTAGACACTCACTTAATTCCTGGGACATCCAGAAGGTTGCTCATGCCTGCCCAGTTGATTTCCAAATGCTACAACAAGATTGGGGAGAAAATATTATACAGGTCTATTAACATTTATTTTAAAATAAATGTAGAATTTAAAAGGGAAATGCTTCTAGAACAAAGTCAGATGTCTAAAGGAAGGAAAACCTGCACCACCAATTGCATCTGTACATTAGAATCAACAGCTGGTATCAATTCCCTTATCTATTTTATTTGCCATCCCGAATTGAGGGTATCACTGGAACTCAATTTTCAAGAAGAAGGAAAGTCAGCATTCAGCCCTTAGCAATGGCCACTGGCAGATACCCTGGGGTCATAAAGGAAATTCAGCAACTCTATTAAGACTTTGAAGTTGTTTTCTCATCCTTTCACTTTAGGGGTTGGCCTATACCCTGAGGCAGAGGGATTTACAAATACCACCGGTTTCAGGAGTCTGTATTCTTATTCATACAATAAAAAAAAAAAGAGGTTCTTTCATGTGCTAAAATAATGCTGCTACATCTAAACACAAAAACACCTCGTTCAAGATCAAAAACATATGACTGTCATGAACTCAAGCTGAGCATAATTCAACCACAAGCAAAGCTGTGTGCTGTAAGATAACTGCTTCTTACAAGACTAGAACGTTTCTCATATTTTATTAAACCGCAGTTGAGTATAAGGGACACAACCTTAAACAGGCAAGCTTTCAAAAGGCAACCATGAATGGTCTGCAAAATGACTGCATTTAAAATCTGTGAATGGGAAGGTAGAGCAGCCAGAAACCTTGCAGAAACAGCTCCTGTGCTGCTACCATAAGACAATCCTCCCATTCTTAGAGTGAAGCGAGTAACTATTTAGGCACTACTACAAAAGTATAGAGCGAATTAATTGACATCCTCCCAGAATTCAAGAGAGACACTGAACAATTAGGAATATGTCATTTAAGCACCTGAACTGTGAGGTATTCACAGTTATGCAGTTTGGGTTATCAGTGATGGCCAGCTCGTGTCACTCACTAAAGACCAAGAAGTCTGCAGAGAGCAGCTCACTCCCGACTCACCGGTTTCTGCATGAAAAACAAGGTCACTGCTCCAACAAAGGGTGCATCGGTCAGGAGAGGTTCCAGGATCACCCGCAACGTCCCATACAGCTGCAAACAGAACAGGAAAGCTCAGGGTTAAGGTATTCTCATGGTGCAGCTTCAAAACTGTGAGCTTTTCAGTGATGGAGATAATTTTAGAAATTCTACTTGAAGTAATTTTCTTTAGAATTTTATGACAAAAAACTTTCCCCCCAAACCATTGCTACTGATGTCAGGCAATGCCTTCTGTGTTTGTGGAGTCTCTCTACAATCCTGCCGTACAATGGGAGCCATTTGTCTACTAGCTTTCAACATTCCAAGAACAGGTTCTTGGTTTAATCTACACCAGTTTATGAACATCATGACTCTTCTGAAGTTCTCTACCAACACTCTGAGCTCCTCTGAACTCCAGTGGCAGCTGCTGGCCCACACATACTCAATGCTCCAGCACTGACCCTGTTTAAGAGTCATTCTATGAAGCTTGGAAGTGACATTTAGGTGCTTTCCATGGAAGGCCTCATTTCTCCAGCCAAGAACAAGGAGGTAAAGCCAATCATTCCAAGCCTGACAGTTGCTGGTTTCCCAGTTGTCGTGACCTCCCCACTGGGAGGTGCTACCTCCTGCCCCACACAGCCTTGAACAGACAATGTTAGCACTGCACGCACCTGTACACCTTTCACGCCAAGATTAAATTTCGATATGTCCATGTGAATCTCACAGTCCCCTATGTAACTGAAAGAAAATTCTCACATTATTCCACAGTTTGTAATAATCCCATGAGAAATTTGGGGCTGTACAGAGAATAAATGAAATCAGTTTAAGGATTGACAACATGAACCCAGAGGCAGAGATGGATTTTCAAGTGACTGAAAAAGGGAAGTTGAACAAAGGTCAGATCTTGCAGTCAGCTGGGATATTGATGGACCTGTAAAACATTGAAGCAACATCTGTATTTCCAGGTTACTCTTCCATTCTTAAGACTGGGGGTTGGCTGGAGCAAGCTTGCTCCAAGAAGGGGACCAAGATGCTCACTCAAAGTTCAAGGTCAGAGCCATTGCTCTCTTGCTCCCTTCTCTGCCAAGAGCCTGATCCCACCCCACACCCTGGTGACACAGCTCCCAGGCTGGTGCAGAGGCATCCTGCCATTACTTATGGGGTTCCCACCTTGCCCACACCCAAAAAGCACATAGATGACCCATGCCCACAACCCAAAAACCCACTTGAAGGACAAATTTATCTCTAAAAAATAACCTGGTTTCCTTGAGGCTGAATTCAAAGACAACTACTTAGATCAGATTTTGGTCAGTTGCCATGGAGAACATCAGGCATTAAATAAAGCAAATGCGGGATGCGGTACTTTGGCAATTTGGAAAGCACCTTAGACTTTTATTAAAGTACAAACATCACCTTATGCAGAAACCAATAGCCACACCCCAGGGAGCAGAACCTTGCAGATCTGTTGATGCTTCTGGCAGAAAACAATTAAAGGGAGCTACCAAGTTCCCTTTCAGCCCCCTGAGAAATAGCTCTGGCTGCAGACACACAAACACCCTGCAGGTAAAGCAGGGTGTAAAGGTGCTGCAGCAGTGAATGTGCTGTGCTTGCTGCCTGCATGCATAACTTCACTCCATAATCAAAGGAAAAGGGCAGGAGTTCTGCTCTGATCATATGTATATGGGCAAATAGTGCTGCAGTTGCCACAAATTCAAACTGTAATTTGCATATAGACAGATTCCCTCCCACCCCAAAAAACCTGCCAAGACTTCGCAACCCTGTGAATTTGCCTCCACTTTTGCAAGCAAATTTCTTTGTATATTTGTTTACAGGTAGTCACCTAGCAGAATTTCAGGAGCTCATAACACATAGAATAAAGCCTTTAATGTTAGAGCATTTTCATTTCTTATTTCCAACCTCATAAACCATGCCAAAATTAACACAATCTTTCTTAAAAGCTAGTGACATAATTAAACTTATTTTATGTTTGTTAACTTCTACAATTTTGACATTATCTTACAGGTCATTACTCTGTGTGCTAATAGAGTATTGTTACAATAAAATTCTAAATGAGGAGCCAAAATTAGTTCCTTAATTTGCAGTAATTAATCCAAGAGGATTTAATTCAGCTTTTGCAAATGTCTAACACAACACAAGTAAGAGCTGTGGTGTTTTACAAGCCTTTCTACCTTTCCACACAGTCAAAAATTTTTCCCACTCAGTTCTAGATGTCTCTTTTCTCCAGTAAACATGTCAGAGAAATCTTATCAGAGCCTGAGCCTTAAATTAGCCTTCTGTCTGCCTCATACAGGTATCACCCCCCTGCCAGGGTGCTTGGTAGAAAGGATGAACTCTTTGTTCATTAGTTATTCCTCATTTCCAGTCCCAGCTGCTTGTGCTTCCATCTGCTCCTCTGTGCAGCATAACCTTGCTGTGCTCTCTGCTATCCTGCCCTGGAGCACACCTGAGCCAAACTCAAGCTTTGGCACTTAGAAGGCTGAGCCCCTCCACCCTACACAGGACTGTGCTCTACCCACCTGGGGAGGGTGGAAAAATCACCTGTTTCTCTCCTGCATCACCTGCTGCACAAGGTGATGCAGATATGCCTGTGCTGTGGATGAGAACCTTTTTCAAGTGCAAGTATCTGTGTCTGTTCTGTACTTGGCTGGAAAAGCTGGGCCCAGTGTTTATGATAAAAGGCAATCCACTAGCTGAAGGCAGGGCTGCTACCAGAGCTGGCAAGTTTAACTAACCTGGATCTCTGCACCTCCCTTCAGAAAAAGCCCAGGCAATTCCCTGCCTGTAAAGTAACTGCCCAGGAGCCCCATCTTCTCATGGCCCCCATGCTGAAAGCCCCCTTTGGCCCAGCCTCCTCAAGGACAACTACAGCCCATACAAATAAGGGACCTCTAAGTGCTATTTTTCACACTTCCCAAAGCAAAGGATGCTATTTGTGATACTACAAACTTAACACAGAGGAAAGGAAGCTCCTCTTTACATAGACCATAGAACTGAACCACAACACTCAGGGTTGTTGGTGAGATCAGGAGCACAAGGTGAAACAAAGCCCTTCATGGATCACATGTCTATGAGTGGCTAATAAACTACACAAATGGTTCCATACAGACTACAAAGGAAGGGTAAGGAGGAAAGGTTTTTTCTACTCCTACCCTCTTCCTGTATTTTCTCCATATCAAATCAAAGACTCTGGGCTTCAACAACTAGTTGCCTTCTTGATAAAACTGGAGGAAAAAAAGCTATCCTCCTGTACTATTGAGAGACTGAAAGCAAGAAGCATTTACAGAGCACTGAAACCTAACCCAAGAGTCATTGTGGTGCCAGCACTGCACAGTGCAACCCACAGGCACCCACAGCACTTCACTCTCCTCTCCAGTGCTGTGATGCCAGCACACAGCCCTGTAAACAGATCAGTCATTTAAACCTCAACAGCACAGTGACCAGGAGGTAGAGTGAAGGACAGCCTCACACTAGGCAACTCAACTCCATCTCCTCTAAGTAGCAAAAAAACCTGTTTTATTGGCCATCCAGAAAAAGGCAGGTAAATAATAGCACCAATCACAGATTTGCCTCTCCCTGTTTCTGATAGCAACACACAATCTCCTGCAGACACTGCAGGATGCACAACACAGCTTAGTTGCAGACACTGATGTTAACATATGAACACAAGTGAAGCTGAGGCCTTAATGCAGCCCTAGAGAAGAGACCCCCACCAGAGAGGCAAGGCAAACCCCACACTCCTGTGTGAATACAGAAAATACTAGGGTTATCAGATGGCACCAGCTCAGGTTGGGTTATCAGCATCAGCATGAGGAACAGAAGTGCTTGGCCAGTTTGGAGATGTTGATGGGTCTGCCAGAGGGACTGGAATGCAGAGGTGGGGGAATCCCTCTGCAGAGGATTAGCAAAAGACAGTGAAAACGAGCATGTGGGAGAAGCAGTTTAGCAGAGAACAGCAGCAACCTTCTGCAAGGCTTAAAAGGCATCAGATCTCTCAATCTCAACATGGAAAGTATGAATGATTTGCCAAAGGCCCTAACACTGACCTGGGTATTACAACAACAGCACTGAAACATCTGGCTGAAATTCAAGCATGTGAATTTACAGGGAGTGATGATGCTCTGCCAGGGCTGGGGATGCTGCCATGCCACTGCCATGGTGAGCAGCAGGCACAGTTCTGAGGAGCTCTGTGCTGTTGCCAAGACAGTCCATAATTTCACAGCTTTTTCCCGGCACTACCATGAAAAGCCAATTTATATTAGGCAGCTCAGTCACCCACTAAACTTACAGAGCTACAGCAGCATGCAAGTGGTAATTCCCCCGGCAATTCCCTTCTCCAGGGCTAAACCAGGAGAGAGTTTAGCTCTGCAATGGCTCTGATGTTAACAAAACATACAAGCTCATTCAAAACACCCTGGGAGGTATTAAATGTTTTATCCAATTTTGTTGTTGTTGTTGTTAATAGAGCTAGAGGCAGTATTCTGCTCAGAGAATAGCTGTAATCAAAAAAGCAAATGTGTTGGATGGCACATAGAACAAATGACTAAAACAGAGGATTAATCTAGAGGAAGGAATTAAAAAATAAATAGTACAAGTAGTTCTGGAAAAACTGGAGAGGTTGGACTAATGAGAAACCACAGTGGGCAAGACAGACCGAGCATCTCCAGACCTGAGAGCTTTCCTGAGAAGAGGAAGCACAGTTTGAAAACTTGGGTTCTCACTGCCATCAATGGCAAAGCCAAGGGACACATTCTTATATCCACGGCAGTCATGATGGGCCAGAGGAGGTGTGCAGGTCATTTCTGGTCTAGAGGCTAATGCACATTTCACTTCTGTAACCACTGAGGACATCCAGCTGGGAGACAGATTATCTCACATCATTCTAGGCTAATCTTAGTACACCTTGCCCAGTCCAGCATGATACATACACAGGCAGTAAGTTAAGAACCATCCACATAATCAATGATGCAATGTTACCAGATCTGCAGGTCCAGGGTAACTTGTCTTCTATCAATTTCTTTGGTGTAGGCTTTTATTCCATTAATTCTAGGGCACTGGAATAGAGACAAACAAGATAACAACATAGTCAACATCTATCAAGCTAAGCACAAGTGAAAAGTCCTACTCACTGATGAATTTGAGTACAGAAGCATTAATTAAATACTTTGCAAAACTGCATGTAAAATATGAATATACCATGCCAGCTTTTTTGTCTTTTAAGACAGAATGGCCTTGACAGTCCTCAAACACAGGGCTAGTTACAAGTAGCCCTAGGCCATCCTGCAAGCCTTAGAGACCACTGAAAACTCCTGCTGCAAGGGTACAACAGAAATAAATATGGATGTGGTCCTTTTTTTCTATCTGCAGCCCCAGGATACTGATAGCAAGTGGGAAGAGATGTGTATCTTTCCTTGTATGATCCTTCCTTCATGGTGAAGATGCTCAAGTCAACATGAGGAGGGAACAAAGCTATTACAGAGCTGAACATCTCATTTCCTTTACATCTGAACTTTTCAGAAAAGAGTGAACCACAAGAGTTACAAAAGATTCCCACTACCTTCTCGCCAAAGTGGATCTTGGTAAAGGTGCATGTTTTCAGATGTACACTCTTTGCTCTGATTTTTGGCTCAAGAACTTCTTTAAATGTTTTCTCCATGATTGTTCCAAAGTATGGCCAAGCCTGTACAAGGACCTAAAGAAGGGTGAAAGCAGGAACACACTGAAGATTCTTTGAGTAAGACACCTTTTGCTGAGAAACAGACACACCCATTACAGAACCCTGGCTATTAATATCTGTCCTTTTAAAATACCAAGTCAACTTTGTGCACTTTAGTCATCCTTATGGAAGGATCCATCTCTGTTCCTCAGAATTGGAATTTGTTTCAGGAACTGAAGAGTGAGTTTTCAGTACCATGGAGGCTGCTTCTAAGCACAGACGCCAACGAAGCCCATGGTTAAATTTCTTAAGTACAATAATTCCTAATTACTATAAAGTGTCACAACGTTCCCTGGAGTTAGGTTTATTTAGAGGATTGAGATGAGTTTTTATATAAAAAAGAAAATTTGCTAAAAAAAAAAACAACACGAAAAAACCAAAAAATAAGATAGCCACTGGATGCTAATTTGCAAGTTCAGCTGTTTTGCTTTGAGAGGTTGAGCACACCTGCTGTTGGAAGCATTTACCTCAGTGCTCTCTGGGAACCTTTCTGGTAAGAGGAGATACCACTAAGTTTGCTAAAATAATAACATACACATGTATGTATCCATACATACAGACAAACACTCACTTTTTCTTTTTAGTCTCAGAATGAAGTGTTGAATTTATCAAACTTGTATCAACCAGGATCACATTGGCTCTCAACCTCAGTGGCAACCCCACACTCAAGTGACTCCATACTTCAGTATAGACACAGATACAATTGAATTACACTAATTTAGTAGTAATTTGATAGCTTTCTCAGACTTGTCCCACAGAGTTTGGATGGGAGCAGGTGGCCTCACCAGCTGGAGTTCAGAGCTCCTCACCTTGTTCAGCCACTCCACTCGTTCAACATCAGGGAAGTGAACCTGGATGCAAAGAAAAATAAAAGTGAGTGCCACGTGCTATCTGTTTGAGCACACTGCAGCACATGCAAAAGATAGCATGGAGTGTGGAATGCTAGTTAGAGTAAGCTGAGATCCCTCTGCCTTCATACATACATCCTTTATAATTTACTACCTCCTAGAAAAATTGTAAATTGCAAAGAAGCAAGTAAAGAATAGTAAAAGGCAAAAGAACCCACGTGCACTGATGTATCAGGATGCCTCTGGGCACATTTACATGATTAAAGCAAGTGTCACTTCCTGTTCATGATGTAAAGCAGCATTAGGTTTCTCATCCTTCTCTTTGTCATGCCTTGGGAAGCCAACAGAACCTACTTCCCTTTAAGACCATGAGCTGCGCAGGACCTGTTTCCTGTACTCGCTCTCCTCAACCAGGACACCCCACTTTGGGAAACAAGAACCTGCTTGGGAAACTCAATGTCTTGGTTGTGGCAGCATTTCTCCACTAATACCAACATGGTGCCAATGGCCTTAGGGAAAAGAAGCCCTGTAAGAGTTCAAGTCTGTTAGCATACACTATCATGTGTAACAGTCCAGTGCTTTCACTTCTCAGAGCTTTTTAAGATGGCAAAGAGAAATTAAAATGAAATAGTCACTTATACATCATGTTTCCAATATGGACACACCAAATGCCAACAAGAAGTGTATATGTCCATTACAAAACTCCACAAGCTCCCTGAAGTGATGACTTGCTTAATCACCATCAGGACAACTGAGTATGAGACCAGTCTCAAGTAACTGATCTCTCAGACCCCTGCAAGAAGCTGCTGAGTGAAGAGTTACAATCACCTTACTACAATCACACATTAAAGCCTATGGATATGGTATTTGCAGCTGGTGTTACAAGCTGGTAGCAGGTTACTGCAGAAGGGAAGGACATGCAGCAGCTTCTCAGAATAGACACTAGAGCACCTGAATACAAAGAGAATCTGACTATCATCTAGCCTGATAATAGTAATTGGGTAGGACAATACTTCCTCTTACAAGAGCTGTGAATTACACTTTCAGGCAGCCTTACTGTTCATCAGCTTTCAGAGAGGTGCTCAGAGATGTTTGGATGGAATGGACAGTAGCATGGTTTTAGTACAGCTTCATATATGATTGAAGAGCTCATTTCCTTGCTCAAATAATGCTTCAAATGATCTCATTAAAAAACTCCAAAGTAATATTACAATATTCTTTATAAAAAATTTCTTTTGATGCTCTAAATAGCAACTTTTCCATTAAATAATACAACAGAAGTTCCCTGAAATGTCAGCCTGCACAGGTCTATTTGCATGATGAAGCAAGAACTCAGCACCAGAAGGGACAATCAACACAGACAATCTGCTGCTTACATTTTACAGTGAGGCAGATTATGTGAATCAGGGAACCTCCACTTCACCTGCCAGCCTTTCATCTTCCACTAAAGGCTCTCCATCAGGGCACATAAATCCTGGGTTCTCATGTAATTGCCAAGCACCAACATCCTGCAGCACTTGGGCCACAGCTTGGGATCAGATGTAGGAAGGATAGAGCAGGAATGGAAGCAGCATGGTGAGCTTGTTCTTCAAAATACCTTACAGACAGGAGAGGGATGTGACCCGAAAAAAAGGACAGGACAACAATTGGGCTACCCCTTCCCAGTGAGGAAGTCACTCCTCATATGTGCAGGGGAGAGATGTGGGGCATTATAAACCATTACAGTTGTCTGGGATTATTCACTAGAGGCAAGGCTCCTAGAGACTTGAAACAGCACAAAGGGGCATCAGGAAAGTGGCAAAAACCACAAGAATGAGGCTTCTTTCTTTTAAGAAAAAGTAAAATTGAATTTATTATTTGTGCCACACATACCCAAACCACTGACAGCCCAGAGCAAACCTCCAAAGCAACTGCAATGAATCACACTGCTCTGTGTCACACCCCAGATGCTGTGATAGCAGACATTTATACACAAATGTACAGGTACATTTCCACCCCACCTGACACCCCCTCATTCAGGTGTCTGCAACCCAGGTCCCACCCAGGCACTTGGTGCCTCAGTTTCCTCTGACAGATGGAGGAATGGCACTGCTGGAGCTCAAAGGCTGGGACCAAAGACACCAGGGGCTCTTGGGATGACACAAAATGGGCTCTTCTTGCTGAGAACACCACAGAAACTGGCTGATTACATGACTGGTGAAAACCAGCTTTCCGCTGTTTATGACAGGCCACCAAATTTCAGTGGGTTCTCAATACCAAAGTTCAGCTCCACTCAATGGGATGAACTAAATGAGCAGTTCTGTGAGGAAGCAGAGCTTGGTCTCCAGGTGTTGCATTATCCACTGTGTAGTAAAACACAAGCTCTGAGCAAGTCCTTTCCTACCCGTGAGGTATCCCCATAACACACATGCTAGCTAGCATGTCACAAGGCTAGTTCAGCTCAGTGACACCACCAAGCTCTCTTCTTGACCCAACCATATACTCCAAGAATTTAATGTATCACCATCTACAGTTCCATACCTCTGAACCATGTGCTCTGGATTTCAGACTCACTTCTGGCCCTTGCTACTGGTGACAGCCCTGCCAGCAAGGTCTTGCCCGAGTTTGTCATCAGTACAGGACAGGCAGGAGGAGCCCAAAACACTTCCTACTAATCCCAGAACCAGACACCAAGAGCTGCCAAAATTAATACTAACACAGAGTAAGATTTAATCCTGTAGCCTTGGGCAAGTCCCACTATCAGAATCAGTTTTACTCATCTACAAAAGCAGGCATGCTTCTTGCCAAAGTTTAAGGAATGCAGTAAAAATTACTTAGCATTTGAAAAGAGCTTTGAAGATCAAAAACACTAGGTAAGGGGCAATTACTATCAGGTAAAGAAAATGTGTAAATTCTGCATGACTCCACCTTGCCTTGGAGCAAGCCACAGCAAGGATCACAGCAACAACAAACCCATGTTAGACACAACAGCACCATTCTGTTCAAATACAACACAGCAATCTATCCATCTGGGTTTGGTTTGGTTTTTGCTTGTTTGTTTGGTTGTTTTGGGTTTTGTTGGGATTTTGGTGTTTTGTTTCATTTCTTTTTACAAAAAGTCAGGATTTTTAGCTACTCATACAGGAGGAAAAAAAAAAAAGAAGCATAAACAAGGCTTTGGCATGAACAAGGACTTAAAAGGCAACATTTTAGAAGGACAGTTCTGTACCCAGTAGTATTTTGCTTGGTAAAAGGAGTTTAACATCAGGAAGAAACACAGCATACTTGGATTCTGCCATGTGCAGCCAGATAACCAGTGGCAAAAGCAACACAGAGCAGTCACCACAACCCCAGGGGCTGGAACGAAGGTGGAAGCCTGGCTACCTCTGCTTTGAGCACTGCCTGGTTGTACAGAAGTCATGCTAAAGGCTGCAAAGGCCAAAGTTAGAAGGTCTCAACTCTTCAAGCCATGGATCTGACTGTGCCTGCCATGAACAGCTTTCCAGCCTGGTTTCCTGAGGAAGCACAGCCTGCCCACATACACTGTCTAGCACAGGAATGTGTCTATTCCAAACTCACTGGCTGGTTTCAGCCAAGAAACTGGTGCTGCAAAACAATCCTGCAAATACCCCAAAACAGATGGTTGAGTAGATTAGGGAAGCCCTCCCAGCATCCCCCCTAAATGAAAGGCTACATTCTGTATATCTCCTAACAACTGATACCAGGACTGAGCAGAACCCAAGCGAATTTAAAGAAGCCACCTCCTAGGGAGAAGAATTTTTAACCAGCAGCAAAATCAGTGATTGCTCTTAACTCTTCACTGGATGGATCCCCCTCATTTTATTACAGACCACATGAAGAGATGAAGATTTATGAAACCCAAGACACTGCCATCATTTCACACCTTCAGAACCTTTCCTAAGATTCCAACACTGCACATGCAAGCCATGCTCCCCTTGAACTGTATTGCTACTGCCACCTCTGTGTGACAGGAGAGAAGAACTCAGCAGAGAGTTTTAGAGCTCCCAACTGAAGGTCCATGAACACTGAAAGGCAAAACCAAAAGATAAAAAAAACGACACCACGGAGAATAAACTGAATAGACATCAGGTGAGAATCAGCCTCCAAGATGGGCACATGGAAGAAGTAGATCAAATAGAGGATGGGGATGGAAGGAAAATTAAAACTGGGGAATTAAAAAGCATCAAGGACAAGAGCAGTGTGGAAGCAAACACCCAGCTGAACAAAAGTTACCAACACACAAAAAGAAAGGAAGAGGCAATATAGGTAAAACTAAAAGCACACTGTGCAGCTCTTTATCATTAGGTCCTACATCCTGCCTTCCAGGAGTAAGGGCCAAGAATTCACAACTCACAAATCAGACCTCTGGAAAGAGTCTGACTCTACCATCTCTGTGAGCACATGCAGTGGGCAGTGGGAGATAGAAATGAGATAGCCCTTAAACCTTCCCTTCTGAAGGAAGCTGAACAGCCCCAGCATTGTCAGGCCCCAGGTGCTCCAGCCCCTGACCATCTCAGTGGCCTCTGCTGAAGTCTCCCCATTTGCCCAAATCTCTCCTGGCTTGGGGCACAGAGTGCTCTCTGTGCAGCCTTGTGAAGGCCCAGTACAGGGCAATCAATAATGACCACCTGCTCCCAAACTAATGAAGCCTGAAACTTTCAGCCACAAAACCTAATGAAACTTTTTGAATTTGTGTGCACTGTGGGGGCAAGCCTGATTTTTCAACAGTGACTAAGAGGGTCAATTTCTGGTTACAATGATTCAGGGCACTTGAGGATAAAACACAACACTGCTCTCACAGCATCAGGGCAAGAGCTGACACCACCACATTCATTAATGCCCTGAATTGTTTTTTTTTTATGCTCTGTCAATACAAACAAGCAGAAACCTCATTCAGAGACAGACTTCTGTGCCTGGCGGGAGGGAACATGTGCAGGGAGCTGCACCAGCCCTGGCAGGAGACCCTGGCCTCACTCCTCAGAACTGCCAGCTGCCTTCATTTCCCACAGAATTAAGGAGAGCCAAGTGCTGTAGGCTATATAAAAGTTTGCCGACTATAAATGCCTCCATGCAACACTCTTAACAAGAAAAGCATTTCCCTACCAGTCCCTGACAGATTTTTAAATGCTAAGTAAATGATGATAAAGAAAAAAAATATCTAAACACCTCATCATCCTTTCCATTAGCCAACAACAGCTGCCCAATAAATAACTCAAGATACAGAATAAAATGGCAGGCAGAAATTCTAGTTTCTTCACTTTAAAACGTAGAGTGACTAGAACCAAATGTGAACAACAAACAGAGGTTGGCCTTCCGTACTGTCCAGAGATGACCCTCAAAATTAAATATTTGGGTTTTTAGCAGGATGAGAATATAATGTTTATATATTTTTGTTTGTTTTCAAATGACACTGAAGAGGAGAAAATCTGCTGGATGACAAAGTCTAAAATAAGTATCTTCAACAGCAAAATACCTGCAATGCAACAACATGTATTTGAAGGGAGGTGTCTCTGGCAATACATCAATCTGTTTTACATACCCACTTACAGCACATCTCCTGGGCTAAAACAACTCCTAGTTTAATCCTCGCTTTCCCGAGCAAGACTTCAAAATCAAAAACGTTACTGCTCGGCATCGCTGCCACCCCTTCGGCCGCTCGCTCCGGGACACCGCGCTCTCGGTGTCTCCGCTCACCGCCCGGAGCCGCCGGGACGCGCAGCACGGCCGGTGCCACGGGACAGCCCCCGCGCTCCTCACTCACCCAGGCGGGCAGGTGCCGGGCGGCCAGGCCCCGGCACACCGCCTCCCGCTCGTCCTCCAGCAGCGCGAAGGCGGCGGCCAGGCGGTCGCGCTTCCCCCGCCGGTTGAGTCCCCAGCAGAGCCACAGCGCCAGCGCCAGCAGCAGCCAGCTGCCGCTCAGCCCCAGGTACCCCGCCAGGTACACGGGCCCGAGCCACAGCAGCGCCCGCGCCGCGGAGCAGAGCAGCAGCCGCGGCAGCGCGGCGGGGCGCGGGGCCATGGCCACAGCCCGAGCCGGGGTCGCCCCTGCCGAGTGCGCTCGCCCCGCGCCGCCGCCGCGGCTCCTCCGCCCGCCCGGGCCGGCCCCGCCGCCGCCGCCCCGCCCCGCCGCGCCGCCCTCCCGGCCAGCCCGGGGCGCTCGGCTCTCCCTCCGGCGGCACTGCAGACACCCTGTGACCCAGCGTCACGGCTGGATGTGCGGCCACACGGGGCACGCACCACCTGTTGGCTCTGGACGCTTCTGTTTTCCTTCTTCCTTGGCACTTTCTTCTCGTCCTCTTGTGATTTTGATGGGGATGTTGTGGGAGTTTAGATTCTGAAATACTGATAATCATGGAATCATTGAATCACAGAATCATCAAAGTTGGAAGAGACCTTTGAGATCAACAAGTCCAACCATCAATCCAGCACTCTCACCCCCAGACCACAGGGAAAATCTTTTTCTGACACGTAATCTGAAACTCACCTGCCTCAGCTTGAGGCCATTGTCCTCTAGGCTTCTCACTACAGACACGGTAGAAGAGACTGATCCCCACCTCACTACAACCTCCTGTCAGGTAATTGTAGAGAGCAATTAGGTCCCCCCTAAATCTCCTTTAGACTCAGTAAGCCCGGCCCCCTCAGCCATTCCTTGTAAGACGTTTTCTCAAAGACACTCTTTGAGATGTTTTCCACCCTAGTGATATTAATTCTATACCTTTATATACATGCCTTCACAGACAGACTGTCATTGTCCAGATCTACACTGTGTTTTCCACTGCAGCTTTCCCTGGATCAGGCAAATGCCACTCTTTGTTCAGTGGATAAGTGTGGAACATCAGTGAATAATGCCAGCTTTTATTGTGGCTCCTTTTTGATACTGGCTGCACAAGATAACAAATGATGAGCCAGATAAAAACCTCCAAGAAAAAGAAGCTGACCATGACTGGGAGAATGAAGTTTGGTCTCTGCTTTGCTATGGAATTAGTATTTAATTATGGGTCAGTCAATAAATCAAACAACACCACAAGTGATCCTCATTTGTTTGTTAATCATTGCACATGACTGCTCTGGGCTAGAAATCAGTTCAGGCATCTGAAAACTCAAATGCCTCATATTAGAGAAACTCATGCATGAGACATCTATTAACAGGTGCTTTTGAAACAACCCTCCTAATCTTTCCCTACTGTCAAATGAGGATGACTATGCTCTTCTTCCTGGGGATGTTGCAAAGATAAATCATTATAAAACACACTTAAGGAAGTACTTCAGTACACAGTGGGTAGTAAATCTCTAGAACTTGCAAGAGGCTGCAGGACAGATGGTACCACTGGTTCAGAAAGGGATTAGGTACATTCTCAAGGAAAGGGCCCATCAATGTATTCCCTAACATCATAGACACAACAGCTGTGGAGGCTGGGGGGAAAGGACTGCAGGAAATGCCCAGGCTCATGCCCCCCCTAAACAGCAATACCACTGGGAGCAAGTGGAGCAGTGGGCTGACCCCAGAGGGCATTTCTATTTGTAAAGCTGTGAAGGAAAGTCCAAAACTGGCAGAAGCTGAAGTAGTACCTGCTCTCTTGATACTAGGTATTAAAAACCCCACAGTGGTTAGTTTGCACCATTACATGTGTCAGGATATAAATCTACATGCACAAAACCACCTGGTTTTGTCCTAGCTGTGACCAAGGACTGATGCTGACTTGTTGCTTATTTTTCCCCACTGTCATCTAAAGCTCTGTCAAACATATTCATTAAGTCATTTCAGCCATGTGAGGCTTCACAAGGATAGATTCAGCCCCATCTTCCAGAAAAGCAGAAGCTTCTAAGAAAAAGTGGACTCTTAGTAATTTGAAGACTTGGAAGGTTGCTTTTGCTACCAGGAGAAGCTCTAAAAGGTAGACTCAGTGTTTTCCTTCTTCACATTATTACTCTGACTGAGTTTGAGACATTTATCTCAAGCCATATCTCAGAGCCATGCAGTCTGGAAGCATCAACAAGTGTCAGTTTATTGAGCAGGAAAAACAGTGGGGCTGCAGTGGAATACATACCAGCTAATTTAATAAATTAAATTTAACAAATAAATAAATAAACCCCCAGTTTTGGTTTCTTATTTTTCACACAGCTTATCACAACAACCTAGGCTGAGGTTTAAGGACAATAAAAGCACTACCTCTGTACAAATGACCAGAGCACTTCCAGTCCTGCAGCACAGCTCACAGCTGCTCTTTAGAGAAGGAGATGCTTCCATGAAAGCAGAACTCCAAGTTCCTTCCTCCACTGTCCCCTAAGACCCTGAGCTTGCAAACAGCCACACTTTCTCAGGCACTGCTTGCTCCTTTACTGCCAACTCCTTAGCTTGAGAAGAGAAAGCATCTTTCTGTAATTAAAGGGGTTTTAGGAACTTTAAACAACTACACAAGTGATATAAAATCTCATCAAACTTTAGCTCACCCTACTTAAAATTTTAAAAGATGAACAAAAGAAAAAGAGTAGAGGTGAAAAGTTACTTTTATCACATCAGGTTACACAGAGAGGTGTTCTCAAACCAAATACTGTGCTGATGAGACCAAGATAAATCAACAGCCTTTGAGACCACTGTTAACTCTGTTTATCATGGATAGTACCCTTTAAAAAATAACCTTTAACATACTAATTGGTTTCTCTGATTTTCTGAAGTGCCAGAGGAAATACTGAATCACCAATCAAGAAGACAACTTAAGACTTATCAACTTCCTCCTGGGGAAAGTATGACCTTGACTGCAGCACGTTGCTTCCAAGCACCAGACATCTGAGCCACTTGAAGCCAACCTTTTTTCCAGTTACAGGGGAACTTCACAAGCTATTTCACCTAATATTCACAGGATAATCACTAAGGCGATGACCCAAGGCCATTGTTCTGGCCTGTGACAATCTTCTCTCCTTATTTAACTTGATTAGGCATCACCACTATGCCTATTGACACTATGATAAAAGTGTGTCTTGTAGCTGATTATGACAGAGATTTTACAGAAACTGCAGAGACTTGAAAATGTATTAGTACTAAATTTGCTGTCTCTCAAGCTGGCCATGGTAACTAAGGCAACCCATTTTAAAGGTGGGGAGTTATGAAAAACTGCCAACGCTTTTAACTACAGAGAACATGCAAAGGAACTAACCTGAGGAATAAACTGAAGCACATACCAAGCTATCAAAGGGGTTTATTGAAGATGACTTTCTAACTTTCTTGTGGCTTCAGGGTTTGTGGTCACTGTGAGATTCCCTTTTTAGTGTTAACAAATGTTAGAGGTGCAGTATGTCTTTTTTCTGTGCCTCCATAGCAAAATATAAAACACATAAGGCTAAAACCTTAGTCCTTGTGTTAACAGAATTACTTCTGTATCAAGACCTTCTGTATCTGACTAAAGCTATTGCCCCTTTTGGCACTCCCAGTCACTTTACAAAGCATTTTTGTTTAGCTTCCTCTGGTTTCATACTCTCCATCCATGCACTGTTTACCCCTTCAAGCAAAGCCAAATCCAGACTCGGCCTATCATAGGGCAAAGGCCTTGGATCTACTCCTGCTGTCTGTGCTCAGGCAAATCTGGAGTTCAATTCTCCAGGGAAAGCTGGCTGCTTCTGTCCAGAAATTAAATATCAGTTGGGCAACTCAAAAAAATTTAAGTTACATTGTTCAGCCAGGGATATTATTCTGGCTGGACATTTGTAATTTGGTATTGCAAATAATTATGTATATATGCCCTGTTTTGGGAATCATCACATTGTCATAAAAAT
Source organism: Molothrus aeneus (assembly GCF_037042795.1). Lineage (NCBI taxonomy): Eukaryota > Metazoa > Chordata > Aves > Passeriformes > Icteridae > Molothrus > Molothrus aeneus. The sequence continues at coordinate 29,771,469 of NC_089652.1, forward strand.
TACAAATCTAGGACTAACTGGTATTATCTATAAATATGGTCTGGACTGGTAAAGTTAATGGATCTCTTCTCCAGTGAAAAATAATAATAAGCAGAAGACTGCAAGGCTTTCATTGGGAATATGTGCAAAGCCAGTCCGGGAGCATATGACCCTTACTTTAAGGGCTCTGCTCCCCATACTGTGCCTCATGTCTGCCCAGCTGACAGCTCCTCACTGCTTTTGTTCAGTGAGCAGTAGAGAAACACTGAAGAGCTGGGACTTTTGGCAAGATAACAAAGCCAGTTACAGCAATTCATTTCACATATTCATTGTTCTTTCACAGCAGAGCCATTAATGCAAGGGCTGTGCAGGGGGATGCAGAGCGTCCACCAAAAGAGGTAAGGGTGTGGTGTGGCCCATGGCCTTTGCCCCTCCTGCTAGCAAACCCCACAATGCCCTAGAACTGGCCAGCAGGGTTAGTGCTGCAGCACATGCTGCAGTTGAGATGGTCACAATACACAGAGTATCACCATACAGCTTTAGAAGGCTTCAAGCATTCACCCATACAGAATCACACTACATCAGAAGACTTCAAGCATCTGCCCTTCTTGTTTTTCAGCCCTTTTATACCCTCATGTTGATGCACTGCACCTGTGTGCCCTCTGTTCCCTTTGGTGGTTGGTCAGTGCCCCTGGGCACTCCATGGCTCATTGCTGTCAGTGCTGTTCACCTGCTGCTCACAGCTGAGCCCACTGGGGATGAGGCTTGGCCATCCTGCTGCTAATTACCACAAACTGTGTAACTACAGAAAAAAGCTGTGCCTTGTATATGCACAAATTATGTGACTGCAGAGGTGAGGCACAAGAATGTGAAAGAATACAAGCACAAGATATGATGGCATAAGAGAGAGGAAAAAAATAAAACTTCCCTTACAGTGAGGAGGGCATTATCCAGGGCTGCTGGAGGTGGCCTAGGTGGAGCTGTCACTTCCCTGGCTCTGGGTACCACTCACATTTTCACACAAGGCACATGAGCACACCCTGGTGTCATCCTGGAGCCAGCACTGGCCATAGGGAGCTGGTGCCACCTGCTGAATATTACAACATTTATAATCTGGATTGAGGAAAAATAAATTCCCACCAGAAAAGTCAAATCTTGCTGAAATTAGACTATATTTTACACACAGAAGAATCAAAGAGCTGCAATGAGCCCGAGACAATTCAGTTTCTTTTTTAAAGTCTTTGTCAAGTACAACTTCTATTGTTGTACTATGTACTTCAATCTCAGAAGCAAAGCCTGTTAAATCTGTTTGGTTTAAATTTTTGCCATTGTCATAACATGAATTTATTAAATTTTTCTGTTTGAACAACTGTTTCTGCAACAGGATTTGTGAGCACACTATATAAAATCTTTGGTCTAAAGTTTGCACAACACATTTCTTGGAGGATAAAATATTTTATAGATTTTGTTTTCAGTTAGTGAAAAGCAAGCAATAAAACCCTAGGAAAAAAATTGTCTTACTATTCTTTTAAATCCTTCTGATTCTGCTAAGTGAAAGAGCTTGCTGGTACAGGCTACTGATAGATATTAGGGTATAAAAATTGCCTTTCAAGTGCATGATGAATTTCCAGAACAATCTTATTAATAATCTACAGTTTAGTCTCTAATCTGCACAATTTAGATCTTGCCATGTATCAAGTGCTTAAAGAACTTGCCTGAGCTCACAGAATCATCTAAAGGAATTTGAGTGCTCAGCCTTCACAAAATACATTGAAAGTGCATCTTGTTTAGCTGGCACCTTCCACTTGAAGGGGTGTTTCTCAATAGACTGGATCTTATGGTTCTTCACAGCTACTTGAAAGGAGGTTGTAGCAATTTTTCTCTTATAATTAAGTGACAAGATGAGAGAAAAGGGTAAGTTGTGCCAGGGGAGCTTTAAATTGTATTTTAGGAAAATTTTCTTCACTGGAAGGGTTTTCAAGCACTGCAACAGGCAGCCCAGGGAAGTGGCTGAGTCACTATCCCTAGAGGAGTTTAAAGGATGTGTAGAAGTGGCACTTTGGGACATGGTTAGTGGTGGGCTCAGCAGCACTGAGTTACTCATTGGACTTGATGATCCTAGAGGTCTTTTCCAATCTAAATGATTTTATGATTTTATGCCTTACCTAATAACACTACCCCTCTTCCACTAGTGTTTTTCACACTCAGGCTTTGAAGAAGTAGTGGATACATTATCTGCTACTTTCTCCCTCCAGATTGAAAGGAGAGAGGTAAAACCTGACACTTTCTGCTCCTCTCTGTCTTCTGCAGGATTCAGATATAATAGCACCTTTAAAGTGCATTGAAAGCTCAGATTTGCCAGAGGATTCTCCATGTCTGTGGTCTGTGCTTGACTCAGCAAGGGACACAGATCACATCCAGACCTACAGAGTGACAACAGGGGCAGTGCATGTGAAACTGTGAGGAATTCTGTCCCCAGTTTTGCCTGCTCAACATCCCTTCCCTGTAATGGATCCTGACACAGGAACATCCTGCCTGCCATCTCCCACTGGGAGTGTGGGCTGCTAAGGACAGCACAGGCAGAGTTTGCAATGGCACACCAGGCTGGCACAGGGCTGGGAATCCACTCAAAGCCTCTTTCCTTGAGCCAACTTCTTGCAGAAGAGCAATGACAGCATCTTGCCTCTCTGTGAGGCTGCATCTCCCAGCTCTGCTGAGCTTCTGCTTAGTGAGTTTAGCCTTTTCAGCTGACTGCACCAAACTGCATGGTGTAGTTACAGAGTCCTCCACAGCACTGGGCACAAGTAAAAGAGTATCTTGGAACTCTTTATAAAAAGAGTTTTTCCCTCTGCACCTGCTCCAGCTCATTGCTGGCAAGTACCAGCCTACATAGAGAGCAAATCAGCAGTAAAGGCAATATTCACCCAAAGGTTATTTTGAAAATCTTGGGAAGTTTGAAAAACCTCCCAAAGATTCCTTCTTTTTGGGAAAATCCTGATCCACATCCCAGATACTATCTCTTCAGCAGTGAGCATGCTGAACTACAAGGCCTCCAGGATCCTGTAGTGATCGTTTAGTGGCCTCTGCTGGCCAGGACTGAGATCCCGGCATCTGTTTAAGTGTCACCAGTCCCGAATCCAGCTAAGAATTACATAGATATTTTATTGGTGACAGCAGCAGAGACAACATCACCAGGACTGTATTAATCATCAGCTGAAAGTTCTCACTGTATATCACTGTTCCACTATAGCTGCTTGTTTTAGGCTTGAAATATTTATGGCAAAAAAAAATCTTGATGGGCACAAATGAAAATCGCTGAAGACAAACTTTGGATGTGACTGCTGCCTTTGGATTTGAAACTGAGTCATCTGTTAAACCTTCAGCTTCATGTGGTGTTGAAGGAATAGCCCAAAAGAAGACAGACTGGCAGTGTGCATGGCTGGGAGTGATCTACTTTTCCAAGAACAGCACTTTTATGGTAAAGATGTGAGCAGAAGTGCTCCCAAAGATATGGAAAATATAATTCTGATTACTCAGCACTTCAGGAAAGATCTTGGGGAAGAAAGAAAAAGTATAAAGCATATGTCTGCTGTTTTCTGTCAGAAAAATAGAGCTGCTTTCCTGGTCTTCTCCCTTAGTGTAAATTCAGTTTTCCAGCCTCTATTTTACTTTTCTAGAGAGTGTAAATTCTCTGCAGCTAGAAGAACATAAAGTTATGATAATAAACAGGCATTTTCCTCTTTATTTCTCTGTGGGAGTTTGCTGGTCTTTCACGGAAGGATTTATCTTTGAGAGGTATCATAGCTCCAGGCTCTTTCACTTACCTTCCAATCTGTTTCCATTCTCTTACAGGCTTGACTCCACTAGTTGCCTATGAAAAGCCTGTTGATACAGAAAACAGAAAGGTTAATTGTTTTGTTAAAAAATGATGATAATGAAACCCCCTCCTCTTCTGCTCAAGAGAATTCCTACAAAATTTGTGTTTCATATACTATAAATAAAACCCAATAAAGTCGTGATTGATTTCAAACTGGAAACACAACAGTAGCACTAATTCTTCTCTCTGTCCAAGTTTTTTTGCATCTTTTCCTCTTTCTGAAAATTAGCTTGGAAATTAGCTTAGAAATTAGATTAGAAAAACCTTTTTTTCAGTCCTGCATTTGTTTCTAATGTGTTTGTTACTACAAAATCTTTTGTTCAGAGGAGCAGGGCAAAGGCCCACAAGTTATAATTATCCCCTTCAAAACTATTCAGCTTTTCCAGGAGTACTGTGTGATTTTGTATGGTTTTTTTTCAATAATGTTTTTTCCTAAAGGGAATTCAAGTCAGACCAAAGTGCAGAAAATACATCCACTGGAGGGCAGGCCTGAATCTAGCAGAATATGCTGGAAAGGCCTAGGAGGAAAGATACCAAAGTTCCATTTTGCTGAATGAAAGCTGTCATGAATCAGTCAGGACTGGATAGTGAAGAACTAGGAGATGGCCTTTTTTCTGAAGGGATTAATGACTACGAATTTGTCGCCTATAAAACAGGCTCAAATAAGAGTTCATGTCTAATAAGAAGGGCCCTAGATGAAGCTTCTGACATAGACTAAAATTAACATTGACTAAAATAAACCTAACATGACAATTATTAGTTGAAGTCAGCAAATCCCAACAGGACTGATCCCCATGGTGCTGATCAGACAACACCAACTGCAATCAGTGGAGCTGAATTCCAGCCTGACCTTGGCCCATAGGCTCCCTGTGCTCCCATGGCAGCACCACCCTCCTCGGGACTTGTGATCTGAGCTCTCTGGGGTGAAAAGTGTCTCCTGGGGGGTCCTTTCCATGCAGTGCAGGCAAAGCAGAGGCACAGGGGATGTGCACAGGCAGGAGTGGAGTCTGGCTCCACCTCATGCTCACAGCTAGACCAGCCCCTGGGCAGGCTCAGCAAAGAACTGCTCTGGGTAGGCACCTGATGCCCTCTCTCTGGACTTGCAATCTGTGCACTCTTTACTGCCAGCTCCCCTGCTTCCAGCGAGGTGGCTGTGCCTCACCGTTAATTACATGTGACTGGACCAAGTACTTCATGCAGTCCTTGTTTCTAGCAAGGACTCAGTCTCAATCACCACTTAGAGATGTTAAACTTTTGACACTCCAGACATAATTTTTGACTTTAAGTGCTATCAAAATCACAACAAAAGGAAAGAGTTTATTTTATGTGGCAGCTGAAGATGCCGTATTTAATGCTGGCTGATTTTATCAACCCTTTGTTTTCTTTCAGACAAACTGAAAACTCAGTTTTCTTTTTGCAGTTTTTATGGGAGCACATTAAATGAACTTCCTCCTTTCATCAGTGACTCACTCCTAGAAAGGCTATTTCACAAATAGTATCTCCATTCCAAAGGAAACAAGCTGTTCCCTCTTACATTACTCAAGTAGCTGCAGACAAACTAAAATACATTAAGTTAAAAGATTTCAAAATGCATTAGAAACATAGCTCAGAGACAGTCAGCCTCATTTCAAGTAGTTTTCTGATGTAATTGCTACCCTTTAATGAAATCAATCAAGCCAAATATTAAAATCAACTAGAAATTCTCAGGGTCTGGCTGGAGACACTTTACAACCCATGGAGTCTCTAAGTTCATAGACGTCTCATAGTATTTAATAGTGGTCACACAAAATATTTAGAGTCTGTGTTAATCAGAATCAGGATATAAATCAGAACAACTCCAATCTGAAATTACTAAAAGCCACTGAGACATCTGTTCAAGTCAACAGCTGCAGTTTTTACATGTACTATAATCTGTTTCCTGTAATGAGAATTGAAGCCTTGCCTGGAGATGTGAATAAGGTGATGATATTGGTGCTTTCATTAGGAATAACTCTGGATGTGTTTAGAATTGAGTTGCTGTGGCTTATTTTATGAAAGAAAACACACTAAAAAATTTCTCAAACAAACAGTTAAATCCCCAAATAAACAGTTGAAAGTATGTTATCTTAAAGGCACGGGTCGGAGAGACAGTCAGGCTTTCCACATAGAAGAAACCCAGAAGTATAATAATAATTTTAAACAAAGATAAAAGAGAGAGATTTTATAAAAATACAAAATATCTCCCTGAAAGTGTTTAGGATAACACAAGAAAATGCAAAACCAGCGTGTTACATGTCAGTCACAGGAAGAAGGTATTTGAAAAAGACTCTTCTGGGGAATATTTGTAAAAGGTAACACTCCTTAAAGCATTCAGAGGTGCAAGACTGTCCTTCTAGCTGAAGGACAGTCCAAGAAGCTGTCTGAGATCTGACTACCATGGGTGAAATCAAAGGACTGGTAATTCCAGTATTACATTGAGTGATTAAAAAAAAAAAAATATTAGGGTCTTCTCTATGAAACTCTAAGATTGTCCTACTGTTGGCAGTGTAAGAATTTACCTCAGGTACACTACCTGTAAGTAGGCCTTCCAAGAGTGTTCCATGCCAAGGAACATTTTTATTCATGACACTGTTTCTGTTACCCATTGCAAGTGCAACAAATACTCAAAGGGAACAAGATAAGAGGTATGCAAATGTTGAAATTACAAAACCAAACAAGAGTCTGGACATATGCAAGACTTTCCAGCGCTAAGCTATGTATAAATGACTTCAGGTTGATCTGAGTTCTGCCTGCAGGTTAAAAAAATAATAGCTCATAAATAGCTATTTTTGTCTCTGTGTCATTGTGTCTGGATTTCTTTACTTTCAGAGGCCTGAAATCAGATTGCAAACATCACCTCACATTTGCATAGTTTAACAGGGACAGACTTGTATATATTCTCTTATCTTAATGATAAAAGACTGTCACAACCTCTTGCATGGTCAATGTGTTCAGTCTCATCCAGTAACTTCTGCATAAAGCCAAAAAATCCAATGATCAAACACAGGCACCTTTTTCCATCACAGATGCTCCCTTTTGGTTTTCTTTATGAACATTTTATCAGACTTGGGATTATTCTGATTTGACGAAGAGACCCTTTGGGAAGATATTTTTCATGTGGGCCACTCTTGTGGTCTTTATTTTCACTTCATCCTTTTGGAAAGCACTTTCTTCCACTATCTATCCCCCGTACCATGAATATTTGTTTTAATCTAGTACATAAAGTCCACCTCAGCAGTGACATTCAATTGTACATCCATCTCCAACTCCTGCAACAAACATTCACTTAAATAATAATCATAAGCACAGCAGTAACTTGTTACTTCTTTCCTCTGAGTACAAGAATAGTTTTACTTCTCCCATGTGAGACATCAGCAGTACACAGAGTATGGAATTTTGATGTCCTTCAGGGTACTTAAAAAATTCTGTCACCATGTTTTGCTAAAAAGGAGATTTTCACTGTGATGTGCTGTATTTACAGGGGAGCAGATAGGATCATTGTGCTTTCCCACTGTCTCTTCCCTGATAATTTTCTACAGCTTGTTGGTTATTTTTAGAGTGATTAGTATAAATTAGTAATGTCCTTCTGTCCCTTTGGGAGTCTAGAACACTCCAGAGCAATAAGCACAAACAACCTGTGGGGTCTGAGAGGCTGAAAGGAGGACTGTCCACAATCAGCAAGCTGCTGTAATGCCTGAGATTAAAGACTCCTTTGTTTGCATTCTGGCACAGCTCTTACTCTCAGATCTATGAAGATATTTGGATGCTTCATTGCCAGGAGCATCAGAGGGAGACAGGACTTGAATTCTTTGCCATCTGCTCCCTCAGCATATGATGCCATCTTAAACACACAAGATTTAATGGAGAACATTTAGCAGCATTTAACAGCAGAACAAAGTAAAGGTTTTCCAAGGGAAGCAGGCTATTGTCAGGCCCCTTCTGTGTAATTCCAGCCTAGCAGGTGAAGTGATCCCTCAGGAACCAAGTTCCACTCTATCACCTTAAATACAGGACTGTGTCCATGGCAAATGTTTAATGCAGTGAGAAACATCCAAACATGAAAGGGCTAATGCAAATGGCATTGATGCCAGTGACACAATGCTCTTTGTTTTCAGCCAAGGCACATCAGAACTGAAATTCAGAACTTCTGAAGACACTTCAGTATGTGGCTTTTGTAAAGCTAACTTTCCTTTTATCTGTCTACTGGTATAAACAATATTCTAAATAATACATCAGGATAATGTATCCAATAATGACTAGAAATAGCCACAATGATCAAGATGTGACCAGGAACTTGTGACCAACAGTGTTAGAGTCTCCACAGGAAATGGCAGAAAAGCAGTTTTAATGCTAATAGAGCTCCCGCTGTTTACAGTTTATTTCTTAGAGAGGTGCTCTGTTGAAGTTTCCTTGAGGGCTGCTACTCCCTTCCTGCACCTTCTTTGGACCAGAAAGCACCAAGGATGACAGCCAGTGTTGAAAGAACCAACACTGACAGACAGAAGGCATCTATATATGTAAACATGCTCACTCTTCAGAGGCTCATTTAATTCCATAAAAATGGGATCTGATCCTAAACCAGTCCTTAGCTGAAGCTTCATCTTGATTGATACTAGAGAAGAAATACCAGTTTTAGGACAACAGCAGTAACAGTAACTGTCTGGTGTTATAAATAACTATTTTGCAGATGATTAAGCAATACATCTTATAATATAAATTAAATCAAGGTTCTAGCTTTCACAGCTTCAGAAAGGGCTTTAAAACTTGGAGCAGAACCTGCAGCTCAGAAACCAAAATTAAAAGAGAAAGAAGTACAGATTGATTAAATATAATTCCAGCATTCTGGATAGCTGTCTTGGGTTTTAAATGTCTGTGTTTGGCATTACTGAGTACACTGGGTAAGATCTGGGCAGCAGTTTTGTCTAAGTGTGAACTACACCAACACACACAAAATCTGTGTGTTCTCCAGAGGGCTGGATCAGTTTGCATCAGCTGAAGCTTCATGGTGATACCCAGGGGTGCTCTTTCAGATCTCCTCTCTTTTTTCCTGCTGGTTAATTGAGTAATCAGGATCACTCATAATGTATGTTATTAGCCACTGTTAACTTTTAATTCTGAAGAACCAGAGTTGCACTCCAAAATGCAGAATCTTCAAGCATGTCTCTTCTAAGGTGGGAGGTCTGACTGCAGCACTAAAAGCTGCCCATGCCAGTTTCAACCAAGGTTGATTTAAATGTGAGCACCATGAGCCAGCCTTCTTGGACACGGATGCTCATGACCAGTCTGCACTGAAGCCTTTGTTACTACCAGGATTGGAACTGTTCAGGTAGGTTGGACCACTCCTCTCAGCAAGTGTGTGAATATCAGTACCATGAATAGAAGCTCACAGCCTCTTTATCACCTGCTTTTAGCAAGGCAAGAATGTGACTATACTAATTTGAGTGACAGTAAAATGATGGATGATGCACTGGGATATAAATCACTATTTATATCCCACTAGTTCCATAAATCACTATTTCCAGTGGCACAGATTAAAAGGGAAGGCTGCAGACAGGAAAACCTTGCTGGGTTAGGACCTCAACACTATGAGGCAGGTTTGAAAGACAACTCATCAGTAGGATTTTCAGCATTTTACAGGAGGAAGGATCCACAGAGGAAGGGTTTATCCAGGCAGCTGGACAGGTGCTTACAGAAGGGATAAGTGAATGACCAAGGTGGATTTTACTGTCATAGCAGACGCAGCTGTTTGTTCCCTTTCAGCTGCTCTACAGTGTTACTAAACAGCTACTGCAAATTATGCTGTGTTCCAGCAGAGGATGGCAATACTCCTCACATTGACACAGAGGGGTTATTAGCAGGAAGAACCAAACTTCAAATCTGAGATTCTCAGGTCTGTATCCTACACAAGGAATCAGAAGATTTTCAGTCACTAGCTCTGGTGGTGGACAGAGTTCAGCAACACTTTGCAGCATCCTGATTTTCCTGTACCAGTATGGAAAACAACTATCTGTGATTGCTGACAGTACCTGCACAGGGACATCTGTTCCTGCTGTGTCACCAGAAGTAGGAAGGAGGTTGAAATGTGATGCTGCCTGCAGGGAAAGGTACTTCAGAGGCAGGGAAGCAAAAAGAGAATTGTTTGAAAGCAATTCTCTCTTGATACTTGATGTCCATTTTCAGGATAACATACAGAGAAGTAATCATGCAAATCCAAACTCAAGGGAAATAAGCCTTGGTTTCTTCATCTGGTGTTCTGAAATTCAGCCAGTAACACATATAGCCAAAATCCCTGAGGTGACACAGTGCATTCTTGTTTTATAGGCAATGCATATTGGATTACTGGAGATTCCACACTGTGAAATTATTATAAACCAGTAATTAGCTGGTAATGGTGATAATTTGGTTCAGAATTCTGAAGCCAAATAAAATGAACTGATTAAAAATAATGCACTGTTAACTTGGTCTCTTGTGCAATTAAAAACTCAGAGAAACTGACTGAAGTATTGAGAAACATAAGGAAAAACTGTAACCATTTAAAAATGTGCTCAGCTAAAAATAGGTTTGGGTCCTGAACTGGAAATTTTAATTCTTTCAAGGCAGAAGGACGTGTTTTTGTTCTTCACCTTGGAGAGCTCTCACTCACTTAAACAGTTTAACCTTTGGATGGTAAAACATGAACATGCTGGAATTAAACCATGCCTGGCACAAGTGAGAAACTCATCAGAAGATGTTTTCTGATGTACCAGTGCTTTGGAAAAATACTTCCTGCAGGTGCTCTGAAATCACCTGGAGTTTTTCAGGAGCTGCTTGATTTAATTTTCAAGTCCCTGCTGTGGTCATACAGATATAATCTGGGAGGTCCCTCATGACCAATTACCTTCTGCAGGTGTTAAGTGGTAAAGATAGCCCTGTCAGATGTGCCTGGCTTCTTTTTTGGCCAAATTCAGCTTTCTTGGAGGACACAGAGGAACACAGCCAATGAATGGCTCAGTAAAGCAATATTTATGGGAGACTTCTGACCAATTCCAGCTTTGGAGAAATGATACATTATTTGAGAGGTCCATAAAAATGAAGACTCAGAAGACAATTCTGACCAAGTCCTTCAGTCTGTGGGAGTGATATGAATGGAACTGCATTCCTGGGAATGACAGGAGGTCCTTCTGAGCAACTCAAGAGACCCTGCTACTGACAATATCCCAAACCACAAGGCCCAGAGAAGGATTGTGTGAGTGTAGCACTGTACTCCTGATGGCTCTCCAGGCCCCATACCAAAGCAGCTACCACTGACCACACTTCGGCAGCAGACAGAGCTAGAGGACGCCAAGGAGGTGCTCAGGCTGGAAGAGCTGATTCCATACCAGACCAAACAGTTGCAGGCACTGGTCACCGCTTAGATTCCTCTCTGAAGGCTTTTTATACTTCTATAAAAAATCCCAAACAAAACATTTTGAGAAAGCTGTCTTATCAAGCTGCATTTGCTTGAAGAAAAGGACTTATTCCAAACAACCAGTGCTGGTACCCAGTGCACACACAGGCTGACAACAGGAGAAGAAAACAGAGGAAAAACTCCAACTTTTAAACCAATTCTGCCTTAAAATAACTTCTATACAAAACCTAGGTACATCAGTGAGAGATGTGATTTTCAAAGATCACAGAATCCCTCATATGGGCTGCTTGGTGTCTGTAAAGGAACCATAAGAATTCATGCACTCACAGATTGCAGAGCAGCACTTTACAATAACATTTGCAAAGAAATTTACCCACACTTGTACACAGAGAAGTCCTTATTCTCTATCCACCCTCCTAAGGAAATGACACCATTTGCATATCCCCCAATAAATTATAAACCTGCCTGCTGTTTTCAGCTAAACAGAAAGAGCAGGAGAGGGCTCAGCAAGAGCTAAAATTCTCCATGTTTAAACAGCTGGAGAGAAGCATTTGAGGTGTTTCCATAAGGCCAAGGATTATGCAGTGTGAGCATAGACAGAAGAAAACCTATGCAGAAAAAAAAACAGATGATAAAAAAACCTTCAACTGAACCTTGGAATAACTGAACCTTGCATTACAAATTCAAAGGTAACAAGGTTTCTTTAGTTTATGAAATATTCTTATGAGCTGAGAATATAATGTCACCCATTTCTTTACATCAGACACATTGCTGTTTTCCTCACAGCCTTCTAATAAAATATAATTAATTTACATTTTAAAGACCTTGATGGGTTTTCTCATCATGGAACAGTAAGTGAGATTAATAATCCTGTTACTGAGCACTTAAGCTCATGGATCATTTCCACAGTAACATCTGCTTAATTTTTAAAATGTACCTTTTATTTGATTTAGAGGTTAGGGCTAATTTATGTAATAAGAGGGAGAGAAAGCTGAAGAGTGAGTCAGTGTTTATTAACCCTGCTAATAGGACAGGCTTTTTCAGGCAAAATGGATATATTTTAATTAGTAAAACGGTTGCATTGTCATTTAGCCAATTAATCCTTTCCAAACAAGGGAAGCAGTAGCAATTTTACTTGCAGTGAATGAAGTAAACTTGGCTGAAGCGGTGCAGCTGGAGAAGATTGTCCCTGCTGGGTATCCAGCACCACTGGCAGTACGGGGGCACTGTCCCGGTCTCCGTGGTTCGGGACAGCGCCTCAGGCAGACGCTCTGTGCTGTGACAGCAGCGGGACCTTGTGGTGGGACATGGCTTGGCTTGTGGTACAGTCAGCAGGAATCAGAGAGCGCTCTCCAGCTGTGGTGAATACAGGTTTATTGGGTACCAGGGTAAACTGACAACCAAAGAGAAGGAGGGAAGGGTTGCAGCAGCTTATAAGGAGGGAGGGACACAGGGGAGGAGTCAGTCCTTGGACGAATAGGGTTTCAGAGGGGAGTGGGATACAAAAGATTGACTTAGGGAAAACCCCAATGGGGATAACTTGGGGTGGGGCCCCAGCCCCTGAGCCAATCACTCGATGCTCTAGCTGGAAGTTTCTAGAGAGTTCTAGAGAGAAGGGTGGGAGTGCCGAGTGACGGACAGGGCACCGGGGAGGGATTTGAGAAAGGGTACATTGATCTCCAAGGCAACTGGGGAGGAGTTGGGATAACTGGCAGCACAAGGGAGGGAAGGGAGAACCAGGGCAGAACCGTTGCATGACAGGGGGAACAGAACCAACTTATACAGACACAACACAACACTTGCCTGCACATTCTGCACATCAATTTACACATTTTGACTTTCCCACTTGCATCAGTAAAAATGCAGCCCTTAGATTCCCTAAATAAGGCACATTTTCCATTATATCCTTTTTCTTCCAATTAATTTTCTATAACATTTCAGTCCTTTTCATCAAACATTGAACACAGAACTGTGAAAAGCCACCAACTGCAGGTTATAATTATTAAGGTTTATGTCCCATTTCTGGAAGTGTTCAGTAGTCAACCAGGGGTTGACTTAAGTGGTCTCATGAAAACCTAAGACTTCAGATTATTCAGCCAAATTTCATGTTCTTAGACACAGCTGGACTGACTCTGATGGTTTATCACCTCCATAACCTGGATTGATATAATGCACAGACATCTGTACACTGCCATCAGTCCCTTTGAATTTTAGAAAGATTTTAGTGCAAGGTAATGGATTTTCTTACCTTCTCCGCACACTGAAACCTGGCCCCTAAAAGCCTTAAAACATAGAAAGGAGGATGACTTCTCAGAAAGGGAGTTGATCTCTTTGAAAGGTTGGTGTCTTTCACTGGACAATGGAGAAGCATGATTAATTTCCATTGGGATGACCAGGAAACTGTTCTGGAGAAGGAAGGCAGGGTGATACTGCTGTAAGAAAAAGAGATTAACTTTGTTTAATCACTGTTGTTTTGGGACACTTATTCCATCTTTACTAGACTAGATATTTAGCTGATAGATAACAGTTCCAAAGAATTATCTGTTTGATTTACCTAAGCAGTGAATTATGAACTGTGAATGCTTTCACGGTAAACTCTGATAATGTTTTTGTCATGGTCATGTTAAAAGACATACACAACTCTTAGCTCATCTCTTGTAAGATCAACTGCTTCCCTCAGAACTCCTAGAAGAAAAAAAGCAGTGTGTACAAGTTCAGGCAGTTGTTTGTAGTTAGAGAAATCTGCAGATATCCAGACCTGCATTCTGAACAATCCCTTGTCAATTAGACAGTTAGCAGAAACTTAGCAGCTTTTTATTTCTTTGAAGTAAGCAGAGATAGTTTGTAGCTAGTATAATACAGGCTATTCTACAGCTTTTTCACCCTGCTTTCCCATTTTCTATCTCCCTGGGCTTTTTACAGCTTGTCCACACTGATCACTCTCTGAAATAAACTTCTTTTCCTAGGCGCTTTAAGTATGCCTGGGAAGAAGCATGGCTCCTAGGAATGTAGTGGGTATTGCTGCAATTTCCATGCCTTTTAGTACAGAAGATTTGTGCTTTTCAGCACAAACAGCCTGGAGCACTCTGTAAAATGAGCAATCAATTCACTATGGATAAAAACAATTTTGTCTGAAGTCCAGCTTGCTGACAAGAAAGTAGGAGACATCTTAGCTGCAAGATGATATGCTGAGAAATCTCCCTTCCTAGGAAATAGACCCAGAGCATTACAGGTTTCTCGTGAGGCTCTGCCGTTCATTCACTCAACTCATGCATGCTTTTGCCAAGACCTGTGCACTGAATTAAATCCCTGAACAGCTAACGAGACTTGTTTGGACATTGTCTTTGCAGACAGTAATGGTGTTCAAGGCTTCCTTTTCCTTAAAAATATCACATGTATGGTTTACTGTCAAGTCTGAGATTTAGCAACTTACCTGCAAAAATTCAAGGACAGGTCATAACTAAAAAAACAAAATCAGAAGATTTTGGTCATGAGGTCTTTTCATATTTTATTTGAAAACTATGGGCTGTAAACTAACTACCAAACTATTTACATGGTAGTACTAAGGTTTTCCGGTCCTTCACACCCCAACAAAATAAGCAGGTCCAAGGATGAGGTTTCTCACTGGAGTAATTATTGTGGTTGGGGTAGTGAGCACAGTGAGAGTCCTTGACAGAGGTGGCATTACTGGTGGTTCTCTTCTCTTTGCATATGAAGTTGCTGACCTCACTGAACAAAAAATAAATGTAGCTGGGACGGGAGAGGCCTCATACATTAACAGGATAAGCAGGGCCAGGCCATGAACTTTGTAAAATTATTTTTATCCCAGAATAAGGGTTTTATTAAGTGCTTTCAGCTTCAATGTCTCCAGATGTTTTCGAATTTTCTCTCCGATCTCACTGTTCTGGAGTTGAAAATGTCCATCTGGACCATTTTGTGGGTCTCTGCAAGAAATTTAAAGCATCATTTGTATTTATAATAATCAGGGAAACTACTTAGGAATGTCTTCAAAATCCAATGAAAGAGGCACTCGTGATTTCTTTTCTCATAATGAACACAAGGTATTCCATCACTGATGCAGAACAGAAAAGGTATTGAAACTGTGGAAAGAACAGTTAACTCTTGGCTTGGCCAGTCAGGAAAGTTAGCCATCTGACAGGTAACACAAACTGACTGAGTATTACATTTTATCAATGTAGGGACACATGCTGTGATTGCCAGAACAAGGGCAGCCACATGAAAACCTAGTTTGCCTTAAGGACAAAAATGCTGAAACTGCTGCAGAGAAGCAATATGTTCTTTGTCGTCCAGTGAAACACCATCCCCTCAATAACAACAAAGAACCTTTCAGTGAAAACATAAAGGATTGGGACTTCATTGTTTGCTAAGAAATTTTTGCTTCCCCCTTTACAGACCCAAAATAATAGGGAATATTTCAACAAGTAAATATCAATACCTGGAGTTCTCTAATATTGAAAATTATTTTAATTTTTTTTCTGAAAACATCTAAGATTTAAGAAAGAAAGAAGGTTATAAAATGACTCACCCAGGAAAAGCACCATCCAGCCCTATATCACTGTGGGAGAAAAAGATCATTCTTTAGTTACTCAAGCTGTCCCAAATCCCCATGTTCTGACAACCAGTGTCATAAAATGTAAAAACCAGCACTGAGTGCAACACATCTATATTTTTACAGCAAATTCTTCCCGTGTAAAAGTAAAGCAGACATTCAAATTCTTGATTTTTACACTTCCCGTGTAAAAGTAAAGCAGATATTCAAATTCTTGATAGCTCTGAAAGTTTGAGGTTATCTTGAACATCCTGGTATCTAAGCCACATCATGACCACTTTAAAGAGGGGACAACTGTTGGACAGAAATGAATTCACTTGCTCCAAGGTTAGAACTCAGCACTTTTACCTGTGTTGCTCTGCATCACTTATCACCCACACTGCCTGCTGAGGTGTGAACTGGGGGAGTGTGAAGTTTGAGCAGAGCAAACATGAAACACTCCTAAGAAAAGCCAGAGAAAAAAGTACCATGCCAAGGGGAAATTCTAAGGGCCCTTTTCTCTGCCAGCATGAATAAATATCTAACCAAAAGGGTCAATGAAAAGCAAAAGTCACTGGTCCAAGAATGTTGAACATCTCTGAGAAAGCAAGCAAACTGCCTCAAGTGTTAGATCATGCTGATATAACCGTAGTCAGAGATCCAGGCCAATGCTTTCTGAAGTAAAATCCAGAGACTGAATTTGCAGTGCAAATTTGCTCAAAGTACTAGGTCTGCATTGCACTTGTGATGGAGCCCCTAAAACATCTCAGTATGACTCTCTATGCAATTCTGAAAAAATTTCTCATGCTTGACTTTAGATTCCATTTCTCTCTTCTTATTTCAAAATATACCTACCTTTCTATTTTTATTGATTGTTCTTCATCTTCTGAGAGTGCCCCCTCAATCTGTGGAAATTCAGCTTTCACCATCTCTGGAGTAAGAATCATGTTGAACTCAGCTTCATCTGTCCCACTAAAATGAATAAGATGATGAACAATTTGCCTTTGTCCTTTTGAAAGAACAGAAGTATGTTTTATGCAAAAGAGACTTTGTGCTTTTGCCTTTGAGGATCTCCTGGGACAGGTTTTGACACATCCATACAAGTGGTTTAGACCCAGTCAATAACAGCATATACACAATAGAGGAGAAACTTACTGGTCAATTATGTTCTCCTTGTCTCTCTCAAGTAAGTCATTCAGCACTGGTGGTAGATCTGTTGGAAGCATATCTGAACTGTAAGGATCCCTGTGATGGAAATTGTATTAGTTTAATGTATTAATATTAATGGTATTTTCATATTTTGAAGCTTCACAGCAGTTGCGGTTACCATGAAGATGATGTACTTTTAAATGTTTGTGGAAAATCTGGCTGCACCAGAAACTGCTGTGATATGAGAGAATGTGAGCCTGAGAGATGTTGGCTACCACTGGCTGCAAGTGTTCATAAGTTAAAGGTTCTACAGACAGACAGAGTTTGTAGCTCCTGGGGTCTTCTAGGACTGAGTCAACAAGCTTTCAGGAGAGATGTTATAGAAAGCCCAGACTGGAATTCTCCTTCCTGGGCTAGTAATTTCTTTTAATGATATTGCTCTTAATCCACCCTTCTAGGAGTTCAGTAGGAGTTTTTTTTCCTGTTGGTTTTGGATTTCTGAGCAGCAATTAATTCCACTTGTAGGCCCACTTATGGGAGTACTGACTGATCAATATAGTTACAGGCAGCAGAAACTAGTGCAGGACAGAGGATTTGTGTTTTCAAATTCTTTCTTACCTAAGTACTGTATTTGTTAATGTGGGAATGTTAGAAAAAGTGGAATACTCCAGTGGTGAGAATTTTCTCCATTCCATTACTCCACAAATCACTTCCTGAAATGACAAGTGATACACAATCAGACCTCTAATACATAATGCTGTGGGGAAAGAGGCTAGCAGGACAGGGCATCTTGGCTGAGAATTGAATTTGGGGAGCTGAATATTTCAAAGATCCTTCCAAGGACATGAAAATACAACAGTGAATACATTGGAAGAGCAAAGAAACACGAAGGCATAAGCAAGAGACATGCATAAAGCCTAAGTAGAATTAGTTATTCTGACCCATCTACTGACTATTTAGGTGCATGCATAATTTATATTTGAAAATATTTTCTATCTAGAATGACTTCACCTTCCATTTTGATTCCTTAGAGCAAGTTCTCAGGAAGAACATACCCAAGATGGGTACTCATACAATAAACCCAAAAGGCCATACCTTGTGATCCAGAAATTTCTTTTGTGTGACTGGAATACTGGATCCTCTGGGGCATTCCTTGGTAACAGTATATTTTGGATGAGGACAAAGATGATATTCAATATCTGATTCACAATAGGCTAAAGGAAGTAAAAATGGCACTAATCCTGGAATGGGGTTCTAAAAACAATGAAGAGATTATTTTAATAAATTGTTCTGAGTACCATAACAAATCTAATTAATGAAAATTCAGTTCTTACAACTAATGTAGTCTCCCCAGATTCACAGCTTTGTCTTACTCTGACTGCTCTGTTTGGTATGATACTTCACTTTCTGTATCTTACCCTCATCCTACAGTGTTGTCTGATTTATTCATGCTCCCTACTGTCTAAAACACAGCAATTTAGCTGTTGTCTCCAAGTCTGGAAGAAAAAACTATTGCCTAATTATTCTGAAATCCATTGCTGATTCCCTGAATAGTTCAGAATCCAAGAAGGGAAAATGGACTTGCTATGGTGGAAGCCACAGCACACATGGCTTCACATTTTGCCATCCATTTCCTTGCATTAGCATCTGTTTCTGGATAAAGCCCAGTGCTGGGTAGTGTGGGATCAAGCTGTGCCTGGCTCTCACACTGCTATGACAGAGGGATGAAAGAGATGCACACAGGAACTCATCAGCACATCCACTGGAGTCCTGGCTGTGTGTGAGGAGGACGAGTGTGTATCATAGATGATATGCCAAGGTCACCAGGCCAGCAGAGTGGGCAGGGCTGGGAGCCAGAGCCACCCACAGCAGGCACAGTGCCATGCTGGGGGGAGATCTGCCTGTGCCCATGCACAGCCCTGCACGGAGCCCTACAGCTGTCTCTGCCTGCTCAGAGGCACCTCGGGACCTCCAGGCTGTGCTGCACTGTGGGAAATACCTCCTGCAGCTGGTGCCACAAAGCACAATCTACACGACAACAGTAAGAGAAAACCCTCCCATGCAAGAGGCAGTGATTTTTTGAATCTCTGTGCCTAACAACTTGGAAATGTAGTTTGGGATGCTGTGAGAATTCTTAGAAACTGTAAGGCAGCAGGATGCAACATGAGCAGAGTTTGACTTCACTTTTCTGTTTACCCAAGGATTAGGCAGATCTGTAGTCACCCACCTGAACAGCAGGAAAAGACTGCACCTATCCTACCTACCTGGGCAAGAATGTGAGGTTACAGATGGACTGAGATGCCAAGATTATGGCCTTTCCTCTAACACATCCAAATGGGGAAACAAATGGAGAAGAAGGAAGTGTTCCATGGTGTTCCCAGAAATCTCGTGATCATTGATCATTTGTGGAGTGTGAGACTGGAAGAGTCTCCCATTCTCTGCTTTCACTGCAATTTTGAATTTTCATCTCTCCTCTTAACTGATCAAAATCCACTCTAAACTGAAATAGTGTCCCTCTCAGTGGGATGAACTCTGTGATTCCTATCCATCAGAGCTCTATGATTCCTATCTATCAGAGCTTGCACCATGAAGGATTATGCTCACTGGATAGCTTTAAAATCAGTCTGAGTAAGAAAACTGCTCACAAATTCCACATCAGGCTTCTGATGAAACACTTCTGTTCCTTTCTTACGTTCTTTACGGAAGCCAACTCCTACTTACAAAAATTCGAAGTGGGTTGCTCTCTCTTGGGTGGACTAAAGCTTGGGGAGGAACCAGGTTTAACAGACTGAT
This sequence comes from Molothrus aeneus, assembly GCF_037042795.1. NCBI lineage: Eukaryota > Metazoa > Chordata > Aves > Passeriformes > Icteridae > Molothrus > Molothrus aeneus. The sequence goes on from NC_089652.1 coordinate 29,791,221, forward strand.
ATCCCCTTCTGCTGCTTCTTTGTCAAAATCTCTCCTCTGAGAGTCCTGCCCCTCAGGAGAAGGAGCTACTTGAATCAATTCATCCTTTAAAAACACAGACATCAAAGATTTTTAGAGTATAGTAAATCTTTCAGTATAAAACGTTGAGGCAAAATTAATCAAATAATTGTGGAAATGTAGGGTTGGGAGTGACTTTGTTACCTGGGCTCCCTGTCTCAGTGGTCGGGAAAGTTTTACAGGTTTGTAACTTGTAGCTGCATAGTGTGTACAAAATGGCTGATACTTCATAATCTTGCAATGCTGAGGAACCTAAGTGCAAAGAAAAAAGATGTGCTGCAGAAAGTGACAATAATCACTTCCAGTTAACTCATAAATGGAGTGGAACATTTGGCTTTATTATGGACACATCACATCTCCATGGTAAAAGACACTTGGAGCACTCTCCCAGGACATGGTACATAACCAAAACTTTGAGAAGCCATACTTCACCAGGACTTTGATCTTTGAGATACAATAATTTCAGCTGAGGCGATTCATCTCTGTCTGGAGAGAGGGGAATATTGCTGGCTATATATAAGTAAGTTGGTTACTTATGGAAACCGGTGAGCTTTGGTTTTAATAAAAGCATGCTAATCATACAGCCTTATTAAAGCAACATTTTTACTGGGCTGTGCAGAGGCCATTTAACTGCACAGGTAAGAGAAACATGGGGGAGCTATACTGACTCACCTTCAAGTCATAAAAAGGAAGGATGTGTTCAACTTTCACGTCTACAGATTCAATAGGAACTGGGCCAAGAGCATCAGGTGCCTGAAACAGAACAGTATTAAAAACCAGTAATATGGTGGGCATTTTGTTTTGTATTGGCAGCAATCCATGACAGCTAATTGAAAACGTATGGAAATAATTATGCAAATATTTACTTTATGCAGTTTGATATTTCTGTTGTTCTTTCTTGGACTCCAGCATTTCAGTTATTTTTTTCTTTGCTTCTGAAAAATGGATGTTAACTAACTCTGAGCATTAATGTATTGCTCACAATTTTAGGATACAATTAAGAGAATGAAAAGATTTTTTTACTGTTTTCAGCAGAACCCTTAGTAAATCTGAAGTCCTGAATTAATTTGCCAGAACCCTGGAACACCAGTCACACTGTGAAATTTTAATAAAAGGACTATCAGCTCTGGGGCCAACATCTTCAACAAAAGTCTATCTAGAGTGCTGACTAATATTTGAGTTACTGTACCTACCAAATAATTGTGTAGTTCATGGGACCTGTAAAAGGGGAATTCAAAAGGCAATATACGATCTTCACTTATTCTGGAAGAAAAGTCCTTATGTTCTTCACTCTTCTCTGCTTTGCTGAAACTCCTGCTTTCTGTCATGAGTGGAAACCAAATATTAAGATTTTGTAATATATCTTAATACACTGTTTCAGAAATAGAATCAAGCCACAAAATGTATTTAACATTTTCCTAAACCAGGATGTCTAGAAATTTAAATATAAAAAGTAAGGTAATACTTCCTAAAGACTTTAAATGTCACATCTATAAAATATGAGCACAATACCTTGAATAGCAGACAGATTTAATTTCCCCTTTCCTAAAAAGACATCACAGCCCACTCCTTCCAGCATGGTTCACAGCAAGGCTGAGACAAGTCAGAGGCCTCTCTTACACTAAATGTCATTACACCTTCTATTTGCAGCATCCCTGCATCTCCTGCATCCTGGGAATTAAAAGTCCCTATTTGCAGAAGGAGGAAAAGGCCTAATATGGAACAGTGTGTCACAGGAGCTGTCAAATTGTGTGTGTCTACAAGGGAGTGGGAAATAGGAGACTCAAATTCTTCTCTGTCTCCTATTTACCCAACTGTGACTCCCATCCAAAGCCACTTTTCTTCTATGATGTTAAGTAACAAGTCACTTTTCCAGACCAGCACTTTCATTTCCATGTAAAAAACCCAATTGATTAAAAACACTTCTATGAGAAAACAATGAGGACAAAAACTCAACCCAGTACTGGCTACCTGGCAATGTGTCTCATGGTTCCTACTGTCTCATTTCACTGAGTTCAGACATCTTGCCTTCATCACATTCAGGTGTCTTTCCCCCTTCGATCCCCCCTGCATTAAGCTCCTCTCATCCTGTGACTCTCACCTCTTGGGATCCACCTGATCTGTTCATCTCCCTGTCTCTCACACAGTCCCCTCTGTCCTTTCATTGCTCCTCAGGCCTACACACAGAACCACAGAATGGTTTGGGTTAGAAGGGGCCTCTAAAGACCACCTAGTCCAACCCTTCTGCCAGGGGCAGGGACATCTATCACCACATCAAGTTGCCCAAAGCCCCACCCAACCTGGCCTTGAACAGTTCCAATGATGGAGTGAGTATCCACAGCTTCTGCCCTGTTATTAAGTAGATAAATAAAAACTGCAAGGTTCCTAAGAATAGTTGATCACATTTCTTAAACATGGTAAATAATGTGTATGGAAAATACATGTATCTTGAGTACAGCCATTTCTACCTTTTAGCAGGGCCTGTTGCCATAGGACAAGAAGTAATGGTTTTGAACTAAAATAAGGCAGTTTCAGACTAGATATAAGGAAGAATTCTTTTGCAACAAGGATAGTAAAACACTGGAACAAGTTGCCCAAAGATGTGGTGGATGTCCCATCCCTGAAAAGATTTAAGGTCAGGCTGGACAGGGCTCTGAGCAACCTGCTCTCATTGAAGACGTCCCTGCTTATTGCAGGGAGGTTGGACTGGATGGCCTTTAAAGGCCATCCAATCCAAATCTCTCTATGCCTCTACCTTGTCACACTTTATTTCCCTCTGGAAGACTCCTTTATAAGGACTCTGTCTTTATGTTTATATGTAATGCACCTGACACACTGCAGCACGACCTGAATTATCATAGCCCGTGGTCAAAATATCAACTTGTTCTTTTAATCCTTACCAGACCCACAGCCTTCCTCCAGACCTCTGGCCTCCCTGGGCAGTCCACGGAACAGAAGCAATAAACGTTTTAGACGAATCTGTACCAAAATCTGAGAGAATGATTTTTAAATTTCAGTCAAACACCCTAAGATTTACAGCCATAGAAATACTGTATATGTTACACGTGTATTTATTCTCCAGAGCTTACTCAGACATCTCTATTTGAGAATTTTTAATATAGTTTTCTGTTCAGAGAAAGTGGGAAGGAAAGATGCACAATGGATCTCAACTCTATAATGACACAACACAATAAATACAGTTAATTTTTTTAATTTAGTCTTACAGGTAAATCAGATAATTTTTTTTTGGCTAGGTCTTTTGCTAGGTGTTTACTGGCATATACAGTCAGTTTACCAGGGCTATATGAATTTTTGTAGCTCTGAGAATGAGGAGAGTAAACAACAACCTGCACTGTGTTCTTGTCCATACCCTACACAGTAAAAATTAAGAATCCTTGGTTTTAATACCAGATGGAGCCATTTGGTCACCTCTTTATTTGTACAATAAAAAAGAGTATTTAATTTCAAGACCTCAGTATTATGAATAGATTGAAGGATATCCAAACTGGACACTAGAAGAGCAGAACGTTTCCATCTTCCTTGCTACATTAAGATTTACTGAGGAAAGAGCAGTGCTGATGCAAGATAATATTTAAACCAAATTAAATAAGCGATTTTACTGATTTAGTCTTTAGTTTCCAGGTCTATACCTTCCCTATTTGAATTTCTACCTATTGTTTCCATGTTCCCATCATGCACCATTGCAAAGATCCTCCATCATCAGTAACCTCAGAGGAACTGGAAGGTGTTGTTCTCTCCCTCTACTTTCCCTCTCCAGTTTGTCTCCTTACAGAGTAATTGCTCTAAGCCCTGAACATCTTGGTGGCTCTACACAGAACTCACTCCAGCTTGTTAAATTCTTTCTTGTACTAGGGGCCCAATACAGGGTGCAGTATTCTATATGCATTTCCAAATCTTTTTTGTACAGAAGTATTTTATACTTTAAAAAAAATCTGAATTTATCTGCATTTGTTTAGTATCAATTGCAATATGAAAGATGAATTGAATACAAAACTTACTCCAGATCCTTATTTCCTGATGAGGTAGGGGCATATTTATCAAATTACCAAATCCCTTGCTAGCTGTGAACAGTCCTCACATGCTGGTTGCATGTTCTTTTGTGCTGCTTCACAGGTGTCATGCCCTCACACTACATTCTGGTTGTTCACTTTACCTTGTATGCTGCTTGTTGGAATTTCCTGAACATCCTTCTTCTGCTGTCCCAAGGGTCATTATGGAGCAAGTTGAATGTGGGATGGACACTTGGTTGCTGCACAGTATATTTTTAAAAAAGGAAAGAGAAAAGAAAAAGGACAATCCTTTTTACAACTAGATAAGGTAGAACTTTTCTCCATCCCAAGCCATACTTTGGCCTGAATTCGTATGTTATTTCTAAATACTGAAAATGGTCCAGTGAAAATATTTGCATCACTGGCATTTAACCAGAAACCTTCACTGCAGGGCTTAATGGGAGGTAATCACCAAGTATTTGCAGATGGAACACAGAGAATGCAGAGATAACGTGGCATGGTCTGCATCCACACAAATGACCAACACAGACCAGGACTGCAGTGCACTCCATGGGCAGTTGGACAGCAGAGAGAATGGACAGGGGTTCTAACAAAAACACAATTTATCTTGCACAGACATGAAGCTGAAACAGCTGTAAGGACTCAAATCAGGCACCCAGCAAAACCAGTATCCTTTCTCCATAATGGCACATACCCAAAGGAGAGTGAAAGACACCAAAGAGAAGGGCAAAAAAATCTAAGTACTAGAAAGGTTCCTGTCAATCTGGCCTGCAGGTAAAAACTGGAAATCTTGTGATATGCTTAACCTTACAATGAGATATGAGAAAGCTTCTCCTGAGAGATCTTTCAGAAACAAGCAGTACAAATCTCAGGTTAGGCCTGCAGATTTCCACTTGACTCTCATATTAGATCAGACCATTAGAAGATGAGCTGTGCATGTAGCACGGTGCTTGCCCTACCTAAAAGTAAAATGGGAAACAAGGCACTGACACAGAAATAGGAATATCAGGAGGAAAAGTATTCAGTGTCAAACATCTATGGCTATTTGTTAGCTTGGGAGGTGATAATTTAGCATGCATATAGCAGGCTCTAAAAACATATGAACAAACCTGGTCAACATGCCGGGTAACACGTCTGGAGGAAACTTCTACTTCACCCCTCTGAAATTCCTGTTCTATGATAGGATCTCCTCTTTGGAGCTAATTTAAAGAAAAATCACATTAGCACAAAGCATCCAGTGAATTATTTCTTCCATTACAATCAGGGAAACTCACAATGCAACACTCTGGAGGTGTTTAACGAAACACAGACTTCATTCCCTTTTAGGGTGTGATTATTGCAACCCTTAAGCAAGGCAAACAAAGTAAAATAATGTCTTTTCAGGTCTGAGTTTCAATCAAATCTCTGTCCTAATGAAACATGGGTGCAAATCTGCTCACTTGGGCAAATACTGTTACATTTCTGATAATACTTTACCCTTCTCTCTGTCTACCTTCAAAATAAAAACACCCCTGAAAACAGTGAAGCACAGGCACAATAAAGATATGACTGCAGTAACAAGCACAACTAGCAGAGGTTTGCATTGATTAATGAAGAAAAACTGAACATGTAGAGAGCTTGATACAATTCACAGTGCACTACATAATCTTAAAGTATAAGATTTTAAATTTACAGAAAAACCATAAAAGGCTAACCTTGTATTGCTCTTCTTCCCTTTGTCGGCTTTCAATAATTTTATTTTTAAACTCCACAGAGATTGGATCACTTCCCTTATGAACTTGCCTGCATTTACAGTGGAGACAAGAAAAATGCTTCACTTAATGCACAGTTTGCTTTACTCTAAGGCAAGCAGACTTACTCCCCTCTTCCTGAGGTGCCTAGGTGTCCATGACATTCTGTGTATAAGACAATCTCTTATTTCAAATTAATGATTTCAAATGAAACCATCATGTGCTTAAAGATCCAACTGTGTTCTGCTTTGCACCAGTTGATGTACAATAGAATAATAAAATCATTAAGGTTGGAAAAATCCTCTAAAATCTTCGAGTCCAGCCATTAACCTAACACTGCCTAACACTTCACTAAACTATGTCCACATCTATCAGCACTACATCTACATGTTTTTTGAACACTTTCAAGTGTAATTCTGCTCTTACTCCATTGTTCATTTTAGCCTCAATTTATTGACAGCCATGACAAAATCTTCCTTTGGCCTTAAGAGCACAGGATGAGATGCCTGAGAACAAGGTTAGGCAAACCAGGTTTACAGCAGCTTTCTTTTTGAATGGAACAACAAGGCAATCAAAGTCCTCATGGGGGACTACTATGGATGCTACTGAGTCAGCTCTTAAGCAGGAGAGAAAAAAAATAAACAAAACATCAGTAATTTAGGCTTAAACCAAACGTATTGAGACACAAAATGGCAGCATTCTGCACTAGTGGACATTGTATACATCATTCATAAAGGCCTTGGTTAAGCAAATTCCAGTCTTGTTAACATGGTTAATTTACATGGTTAACTAGCACTTACCACTTTAGATGATTTGCTTCCTCTTCTTGAACATTTTGTTTGACTTTTAGTTGAAATATAGCATCCTTCATCTGTCTTGTTTTTTTTCCTTCTTTGCCTTGGGACAGGGCTGCAGGAACATCGGAAAGCCATATCACACCTCAGTCTAGATTGGATTTTTAATTGCAAATAACATCCATTAAGGTAACTGTACCCATTAATACATAAAGCTAAGGAGAGAGTTCTCGCAGAAACAATAGTCACATCACATCAGCAATTCTGAAGCCAAGCTCCTCATCAAGCTACAAATAATGCTAAAACCAAGTTTATGCTGCTTAATTACTTTACCTTCTTTTACATCCTTTAACTTCAATTTGCCTGGTTCCTGAATCAAAACAGTAGCTACAGCATACGGATTTGACAAGTCTGTGGGGAATCTGAGGTTCTGATATTCAATTTCCTATGAGATATAAATTAATAGGAAGAAACAGAAACATGGAAGATTTCCAGCCCAGAAAAGTACTTGTAATTATTATCTTTTCACACCTTTAGTTTTTGAACAGGCTTCGACTGTAGTTGGCTGAACTGGTCTCTTCTCCACAACACAGGTTTTCCAGACACTTTTTTCTCTGGATGACTTTTTTGTTCATCAATATATTCTTTTCTAGATGTCAGAAGGACACATATTCCTTTCATAAGAATTCTCTAAATGACATATAAGTCTAATTTTTTCACAAAAAAATTAAGTACAGTCCAAAAGGCTCAAAGCCCCCTGCATCTTGCAAGGCCTCAACAATAACGAGTGGGAATGATAGAAGCTGAGGATGCTCACATTTCTTTAAGGATATGTAACTTCTCATTATATTTATTTTGAGTTTTTTTATTTAATGTGGATTAAGGATGTTATAATCAAACAGTGTAAAAAAGCAGGTACATGTATCAACAGTAGAATTTCTTCAGTGCATTGTAAGTCTCCAAAGAAACCAATGCTTAAAAAGATCATAGCAAAATGGTATGAAATTCTATTACATTAGTATCTATAGAACTGGGCAAAACCACTCAAGACCAGTCAGCCACACATACATCAGAGCCACATGTGGTATTGATGTTCCTGTGAATACACACACATAGGGTTTTGAGTGAAACTCTGAAATCCGTAACTGCATTGCCATTTGCGCTGTTCCATATTCAAGTGGGGAATACTTCACAGTTACTTTGACTTTTCCATTGGCTGGAATGATTCCTGTGATTAGAGGAGAAAAACAGTAAGAGTCCATATAACATGAGCCCACTTAAGTGTACTGGAAGTAATTCTGGGCTACTTTTTTAAAACAACTTAACTGTTTGAATGGATAGCAGTAGGCATGGAAAATCTTTCTGGTCTCAAAGCATCTTTCAAAAACTATGTCTTGCTGCCAGATAATAGAAGATATTTTGCAATAGCAGAGAGACTTGACAGTAGGGCTATAATATTTCATACTGCTGGGAAAATGACTGCCTGTTTATATGTAGAAATTCTGCACTTGCATCTGCTAGTCTTAAGTCTTTGGCACTTTCTGCTTTCATGGGCAAAGCATTTATAAACATATTCCTCTGAGCTTTTCCAAGCTAGGGGACTCATCTGGATTTGATGCATTACCTGTCTCTGCTTGACCTTATTTCCTTACTACTTATTCCATTATTTTCTCAAACACTTTAATCACCATTCAGATCCCTAAACATTCAGGGCCTTTCCCAACCTTAGTGATTCTATGATACTATGATTACTCTGAGCACAATGGCTTTGAGTAGGAGCTGAAACTTTTTAGTGCTTTTCAGATGGCCTTCAGCCATAGTTTCAGGCTACCAAAATTTCTGACTTAAGTTTTACTGCATGACCCTATTTCAGGGATATTCTTCTGGGAAAATAAAGGCTGCACGGACCATTTGGAACATCTTGGATTTTGTCAAAGCTGGACATTGCCTAAAGAAACTTACAGCCAAGATAGCTATTTGCCATGAGGCTGAAAATGACTGGCAGCATTTACCTGCAAAAGCTTTGCCTGAGGAAGAGGTTTTTTTCTGTACAGCACTGAATACACTGTCACAAGTAACTACACTTAATAAACAGAGATTTAACATTTAGAATTTTAAAGAAGTCAGTCTACCAAATATTGGCTGGACAGTGAAGGCTCTGTGAGGCTGAATAATATCAATGTGGAATTCAAAATCTATGGGACAGCTGCACTGCAGTGGGATAACATACTCCTTACTGAAAAGAGAGAAAGGAAAAATTATGTTAATCAAAGTACAGTTGTTCATAATTTACAAATTGTATTATACACACCACACACTAAATTACCTGCATTCAGAAGGGTGGGTTACTTATTAATGTGAAAATCATAATTTCTCACTGTGCCAAAATAGCAAAATATTTCAGATCTTCATCCCCCCAGGAAATAAGAGTTAAATCTTGATTTGAATGTTGGACATTACTTTCTCCTACCCATACATAATTTGATTATGGAAAAAATTTTTAAAATTACTTTTTGGAGGTTATTTATGCCCATCCTCAAATTCTTACAGACTGTAATATCTAGCAAGTACAAACAATGCAAACTGGAGCAACAATGAGTACAGAACCAGAAATCAGCCTTTTGCCATGGTCCTCCTCATGAAAAACGATGAGAAAAGAAAGTGTTGAAAACTCCAACACATCAGAATGACTGAACTTTAACCACCATAGAAATAACGATGCTGGGGCCTAATTTTCAGAAATCACCATAATTACAACAAATATAGCAAATATACTGCACAACTAGGCCTTAATAAACTGAATCTGCCTTCTCCTTTCCCCCTTCTCAGTTCCTATTAACAACTCTTACTGATTAGTTAATGAGAACAGTCAGTGCTGTATCCATGAAATAGACAAAGGAAAATGAAGTCTAGCTCATTAAATACTTTTAAATACAAGAAGCAAAAATAACCAGCTCCATCTTCATATATGCTTAGTTTGCACAGCATTTATGTTATGGTGAATGTGTACCCTAAACAGTTCATATAGAGAATTATTTTGCAGTCCAGACAGTAGCTGAGTTTCCTAAGGCTTTCAACATTATGTTGTATGAATAGAGGAAAATGGGTTTGGGCATGTCTTGCAAAATGTAGACAAATGTCTGTCCTTAACTCACCTCTGACCAATTGATACATCAGACAGATTTATAAATGATGGAAATTCTACAACGTTCACAGCAGGGTAAGCATGTATGGGAACAACTAGGGTATCATCTCCCTGCAAACAAACAAACAAAAAACAAACAAACAAGTGCAAATATTTCTATCTTACAATTAGTAAATCATAGAATCATATAATGTTAAGAGTTGGAAGGAACTTTAAGGATTATCCAGTCCCAACACCCCCTGCCATTGGCAGGGATACCTCACATACACTGAGCTGACCAAGGCCTTATCCAACGTGGCCTTGAACACTGCCAGGGTTGGGGCAAACACAGCCCTCCTGGGCAACTGCTCCAGTGCCTCATCACCCCCCCAATAAAAAATGTTTTCCTAATATCTAACCTAAATTTCCTGTCTTTCAGTTTGTACCCATTACTCCTTGTTCTATCACTACAGTTCCTGATGAAGAGTCCCTCTCCAGCTTCCTTGTAGTTCCTTTCAGATACTGGAAGGCTGCTATGAGGTCTCCATGCAACCTTCTCTTCCCCAGGCTGAACAGCCCCAACTTTCTCAGCCTATTATGGAAATAAAAAGTTTCTCTAGTAGTTGGCCAGTAAGTTGGCATAAAACATCAAAATTATCACTGTGTTGTACCTCAGAACATTAATATTCTATCTGCTTTCAGTATCTTTCTGTCTTTCCATATTTTATGCAACTTTCTAGAGTTCCTCCGAGCTGCTCAGCTAAGTCATTACCTCAGTGTGGCACAAAGACTGATCTACTGGCAAAGAATAGCAGAATAAGTCATATAATCTTTCTTACTGCTCTGGGATGTTTGCAGAGAAAAATTTTTAATGCTTTAAGTTCAATACTCCAATCAAGACTCACTGGGAATAAATCTGTGTGTCTCTAGAAGATTAACTATACCTTTATCTTTACCATCATGCCCTAATACTTGTTTTATTCCATTACAACTCTAACTATGTTTTGCAATGAATGCTCACCTCACAGTGAATTCGGATGCAGTCATAGTAATACCTCCATTCATCAGGGCAAAAATCAACAGCAACCACAAGGGACAAACCAGGAACAAGCCGGTGCTAGAAAATGACCCAAAACAAGATAGAGGCCATGTAAAAGCTGCTTATATGGCACAAAACCTGTGCTGAGTGCAAAGAGCAGTGTGAGGACTTTCTGGCACTTACTGTTTTGTTGTATTTGATCTGAAAATACATAGTCTGGGGTGGTATTATGTGAAGGTTTACTGCACTGGTAGAAATATTTATCAGCTTCTGCAGAACAAAAGAAAACAAAAACCACAAAGCACTTTACAATATAAGAGGTCAGTTAAGAATACCAATTATACTTTTTGTAAAACCTTCCATAGCAAGAAGTAATAATTTTTACTTTAGCAGAAATAATTCTAAATATGCTCTGAATTTAAAATAAAACTATGCAAAACTTACATCTTGCATTTTTATTCTTTGGAAACAAGTCCCGATTTTTAACCAAGGAGTAACAGTTTTGCTAGAAAGATGCTACTATTGAATCAAATTCTGATGCTGTTTTGTTTATATGCAAAAGGAACAAATATTTTATTTGCAACAAACAATTTATTGATCACTTTTAGGGACATCTGAACCAACAAGAATTACATAATACTTCATGGTTCTGTTTTGGTGTATAACCAACAGACTTTCGGACAGTGACAGTTCAGCCTGCAAAGCCTCCTGCATTTGTTTACTTTCATTACATTCAGAGAACCTAGTCCAATATAACTAGCAAACTCTGTCTCAATACACTTAAAACATGAATAACAAAGACACACAAAGGGAAAGCAGAGAGTTGAAAAGGAAATACCCAAACCATTCACAAGGAAAAGCAATCAAATTTATGCACAGAATTTCCTTTCTCAGAATAAATTGTTCTTGGCAAAAGACCAGAGGTGCTTTCAAAACTTTCCCACCAGTAAACATGTTTGCAGACACAGTGACAGTCCAAGGACATTTTGAAAACAAGTCTCTTGTGGAGTTAAAGCCCAAATCCTCTATTCATAATGTACAAGTCACATATCACAAACACTGATGCAGACATGGGAAACAGGGAGTATGAAGGAGGGTGATGCTTACAGCCTGGTACTCATCTCTTTGTTACCACAGGACCACTGAATTTAAGTGCTGCTTTTAAGAGCACTCCACAGGGCAAAGGCCTCATGACCACAAGGAGTCAACTCAGATTCTGCTTCCTTTTATGAGCCCCAAGGGGATCCCTACTCCAGAACTTACCAGCATCTGTTGGTGATGTTTCCCAATTTCATAACCTCCATAGTGTAACACGGCAGGCTCAGCCTGTACAACCCTGCTCCTCTGATGCTCTGAATAAATCTCTTACAGATCACAAAACAGGGAGAAAAAGAGACCAGAAACACACATGAGTGGTACTTACATTGAAACAGTCTAGTTATGCTATACTGATTGATTATCAAGGAAAAAAAAAAAAAAAACAAAAAAGATTATTTTTTCTTTTAAGCCGGCATGAATTTATAAATGGAAAGTTATGCAACCATCCACTACTCCAGCAGATCCATGATCCTGCCACCAGTTCATCTCTTGGCATCGTGGCTTCAACAAGCCACCCAAAACTTTAGGGTCAGCCAGGATCAGCACAGCAACTATTTCTTTCCTGACTACCTCTTCCATGATTTTGGCTCTCAGGAAGCTGCAATTTAGGCAACAGGATGGGAGTTGCAAAAAAAATAACCAAGTGTGTCCTAGAATTGCCACAAGGTTGGGACCAGTCAGAGAGCAGGAACTTACTTGATTCCAGCAGGTGATGGGGGACAGCAGGTCTTTTTTTAGGTTCCTCCACGAGGCTGCTAAGGACACTGGGAACTTTCTTCAAGGACCCCCGAGCGACTGTGATGTCTGGGGAGGCTGACTGAACCAGGTCCATGTTAAGACACAAACAGGCTCTCAATGGCACTAAAATTCTTCAGTGTCTATGGACAAATGAAAACAATATAATAATCAAAATATCTTCTTTCACACTGGTACTACCTGTTGCTTAAAACTGCCTAAAAACATTTAGGAGAGGGAGCTACATTTTTCCCCTGATGAAGTAGATTACTCTGTGTGTGCTAAGTATAAGGAGAGAAGGATTCCAGAAAACCTTGCTCCCACTGCAAGGCCTAGCATTTTGGGCATCTGTTCTAAGGCTTGCTGGGGACATTTGCCTTTCAGGTCTGTGTATAACATCTCTGTCTTCCTTCATGTCTCGCAGCAGAGAGAAAGGAAGCAGGTACTGTTAATTCCACTATCTGAACTGATTTCTGCAGACATGTTCTTTCAATCTCTCCTGGGTGTTTGAGCTGTTAACTTGCAGATTAATTTTTAATTTTAAATATTAATATGAGGGATAAGAAATCTGGCATTTGAATATTTCATTTGGATAGCATCATCTGGGTCATTTGTTCAGTGAAGATAACTGTAAACACAGAAAGCCACAGGCATTAGAGATCCTGTGTTAAGTATACAGAGTTATCAGAACATAAACTTCTCTAATGACAAGTGCAAATCTTACGTAATAAAGACACCAGGCATGAACCATCCACCAGAAATTATCTTCATAAATAGAGCACACAGAGCCCTTGGCTCTTGTATGAACTGGAGAACTGCATGGAGACAAAGACACAATACTTTTGGAACAAATACTGAATTCAAAAGCTGTGCTGAGATTTTCAGCCCTCAAGCAGGCAGCACTCAACAGTTTTGAAGTGGAATCATTACTCCACCTCCCCCATTACATTTTATGGTCTCATCTCTTGGTATTTGTCTGATTTTCCAGTCTGCTTTAGATCTTTCAGGCACAACTTGAGAGGTGCTTCAAGCTCATAAAGTGCTGTTTTGATTTATGGTTTTGTACAGTTTTAAATAATAAATAAGCAAGAAGCTTAAAATAATGTGCTGCTAGGACCCTGGCCTTCATAATATTTTCCACTCAGTAACACCAAGCACAAATTTTCCACTCACAACAGAAAACCTTCAAGAGGAGCTGCATTATTGTGCACAACAGTAAATTCCTTCTGATGTAGCAAGACCAAACTCAGACAAAAAACACCACAAAAGATTTCTAAACATAAGGATCAAGCTTACATTTTTTCCACTTGTGTTCTTCAACTTTAATTTACACCACTGCCACCCTCCTTCTCCTGGTCAGGATTCCACTTCAGGAACGCAAGGTTGGAAAAGGTGTAGGCAGACATAAGTCTCCTCAAAGGATTCCTGGTATAACCTTTTCAGTAACTTACAGTGATGGTGCCATCAATAACACACTGCGTGTTGCTCAAAGGGCTAATACAGGACAAATCCTTAAGGTCCTGGAATGACAGAATACCTGATGTTCTTAAATTTTCCACCTGTGTCTTTCAAGACTTTGTGTGTGTGTGTGTGTGTGTGTGCGTGTGAGTAGAAGTGTGAAACCCTGGGAGCCCATGACAAAACTCGCCCCAAACGCCCTCAGACCAGGTTATCGCCTCCTCCTTGCCAGCGCTCGGGCTTTCTAATCCCTTATTGCGTGTCGAAGCTCCTCGCACACCTCACCACACCGAAGGACGCCCATTACAGCTGCGAAAGGCTGGAAAAGGCATCGCTGTGCACAACCCGTACCTGCCGCTGCCACGGCCCCCAGCCCGAGAGAGCCCCGGCACGGCCCGGCTGTCCCTGTCAGCCCTCCCGGAGCCCCGGCACGGCCCGGCTGTCCCTGTCAGCCCTCCCGGAGCCCCGGCACAGCCCGGCTGTCCCTGTCAGCCCTCACGGAGCCCCGGCACGGCCCGGCTGTCCCTGTCAGCCCTCCCAGAGCCCCGGCACAGTCCGGTTGCCCCTGTCAGCCCTCACGGAGCCCCGGCACAGCCCGGCTGCCCCGGCCAGCCCACCCGGAGCCCCGCGGCCTGGCCCGGCCCGGCCCGGCCCTGCCCTCACGGCGGCCCCGCGGCGGTCGCTCGGCAACGGGGCAGCCGCGCTGGGCCGCACCACTCGCGGCTGGGCTGGGCAGGATGCCAACAGCAGCACTCCGGCTCCTCTGACAGCGAAAAGTACCAAAAAAAAAGAATAAAAGACACCCCTCTCCCCCCCCCCCTTTTTTTTTTCTACTTCTCCCCAATAAGCGTCGTTTTCAGTATTCTCAGTGTGGCCTCAGACAGAGCAGAGGCACTTCTGTCCCTTTAAAAACTCTCATCTATTAACACCTAAATTGTTCTTACTTGGTTCAAAACAGATTTTGAAAGGTTTATTACAATATTGGTTTTTTTTTAAAAAAACCTCTTTTTCTTTTCCCCTCCCTTCTCCTTTCCCTTCCCCACTTTTAGGCTCTTGCTTTCAGCATTAAAGGACCATCCCTTGGAAAGTACTCCTGGAAACCTTTCTTCAGTGTATTTTTAATACCATCCATAAATGGTATAAAAAATGGGATGAGGGTTTTTCCCCAAATAGGTACAGGAGAGAAGAGAAAGCAAAGAAAACAAAGTTTTCTTCCTTTTTTTTTTCCTTTTCCCTTCAGACAGGTGATCTGGATTAAGAACAAAATAATTTATCTTCAGTTTTTCTAACACAGGGGTAAAATGTGTCCAAAAGTAGTGCATTCATTTTGGATAAAAATGGAAGCAAGAAAAGCTTCAGATCATAAAATTCAGATCCCGGAACACAGTTCCCATACTTAATAAGATGTAATTTCTTATGGTTAGAAAAAACTATTCCTATACTCTTGACATGATATCTTAAATATAGGCTTAATATAGAAAGCCAGAATTGTTTCCACAATGAGTTTTTTTTCTTTCATATTCTAAGAATAAAAGTGTTCACTTTCAGTTTTTCTAACATAGAAGTAAAATAGAGCATATTTCTCCTCACAATTCACATGTACACCAGTCTGTTTGGACAGTGATAGCTGAGTGCAAACCAAAAACCATGTCTGCTTCCACATCAGAGGGTCTAAACATGATGTGCCTCTGGAGAAGCACTCTGTAAAGTCTCCTGGGAAGCAGCAAATGAGTGGGAAAGGTAGGTGAAAAGAGTGGGTTATCAGCCAACAAACCTTCAGATTTCCTTGGGAAGGCTGATATAAATAAAGAATGTTAACCAGGGTTTAGATAGGTGATTCTTGCCTCACTTTCATCTCTGTATTCCAAATGTCAGATGAAAAGTGTGTATGGCCTGATTGCAAGCTGTAGTAAAGTCATTGCAAACAATTCAATTATTTAGCAAAGGGAGGAGAAAATTTAGTTGTTTCAAGCACTAATGGAATTTTAAAGTATTAATAAATAAATATTTACAATCGAAGTTGGTAAGTGTTTGATAAGTAAACAATCCTACAATTAGAATAGCACAAAGCAATTTATTTTACTTACTCCTAAAGTTAAAGTGAAAAGTCTTTTGAAATTGTGTGAACAAATTCAGATGTTTCTTTCCTGGTTCAGATATCAGACTTGAAAAAATTCCAGCTGTGACAAATTTACGAGAGGTATACATAGTAGGTATAAAAGCAAATGCACACAGCTATTGCTTAATTAAACAAACATCTCATTTGGGGTTCTGTGAAATCTTGGTAATAATTCTTTGTAGTCTGCTGCTGCTGTTAGGTTTCCCAGCTCTCCCCGTCTGTCCCACTGGGCTGACATTTGCTATGAGTCAAGCAATGGTTTGCACAGGTGAGAATCTCCCAGGTTTTATTTTGCATCCATCTTCTTTCAAACACTCAGCCTGCATGTGAATAAAGTGGGAGGATCACAAAATATTAATTCACACTGTTGGTGTTTAAATCCAACATTGGCTCTCCAGACTCCTGGGCCTATTTTGGAAAAAGTGCCACACTCCAAAGTACATTCAGAAGCAAAGCTCTCTCAATTACATAAATGCAAGAAAGAGTGCTGGCTTTCAGGGGAAGATGCTTCAATATGAATGGAATAATAAAATATTCCTTCAGCCAAAGGACGAGAGAGAAGGACTTGGCGCCCCACCGAGATGATGCAGCATTGTCAGTGTGGTTTCTTCAGACTATACAGCAACCATTGTCTGTCTGCCTCTCAGACCCCCTCTCAACAGTTTGCTTAACCCTTTGATATTTTCAACCACACTCTGGGGAAGCAGATGTCTTCGAGAAATGAAAATCACTACAAGTTAAGTGTGGACTGGGGGAAGGAAAACTGAAGCATTTGCCATTTGTGGGGGAAAGGATGCTGTGTGAGTGTGGTGGATGAGTGAGACAGAGCCAGTGTGGGTTTCAGCAAATGCTGCTGCTTGCCTGACTGCTGCTCTGGGACTGTGGGGAGAGATGAGGGTGGTGTGCAGGGAAAGAGGGAGCATTGCAACTCATTGATCTTCATGACCACATATAGAGATGAGCTGGAGTCAGGATGGGCATGGAAAGGGCAGCACTTGCTAGGCAGCCCAAATTCCTTCATTTTTTTGTGCTGCTCAGTGGATAACTTGTTTAATCCAATGGCAGGATTTTCAGTGCACAGGCAATTAGCCATATATTTTTCCTAGTCATTGACTTTACTGGTAAACCTGGATCACGTCTGTGTTCTGGGCAGCACTTCATTAAATTTGACCTGTCTGGTGATGGGAAATTGGAATAGGTGGTAAAAGATGTTTTGAGACAAGCTGAGGACTGCTGTGCTTTCAGAAAGAGCCCTGGTACACAGTGCAAACTTTGGCTCTCTTTTGAAGCTGTATTCAGTATTGTGCTAGAAGTGAATGTGACCCGCAAGGGTTTGGAGTGCCTGCCTTGGCAGCTGGGAGCTCACACCCAGCTAAGCACACAGCCCCTTCACAATAGTTTTGCCACAGAAACAAAACCAGGAACAACAAAGAGTGCTCTGCTGACAGGTGAGGCGACTGCCAAGGAACTATCTTTGGAAAACCCAGGATGTCTGAATCTACATCCCAGCAACAAGGTACCAGTGGGACCCAAATGCAATGACACCTTGTAGCCTATAGCATTTGGATGAAATGCAGACTGGCTGTTTCTTCAGATGCTGGATAAGAGGATGAAATCTAGGGAATATTTGGAGTCCTCTCTGGAAGGGAAGAGCAGATTCCCTGTTTATCCTAGACTAGAAGTTGTCTTTGGCTCTGGCAGCTGTGCTCAGCTGGGCTTGGTGGGACATGCAGGCAGCTGGCTCACCTGCAGCAGGGTCTGCCAGCTTCCTGATTTCTGCCTCTCAGGGATGTGTGCTCCCTGTGGGAAGCATCTGCAGAGCTATCGAGAGCAGAAGCAGTGCAGGCAGCCTGAAACACATTCCTCCAACTCGGTTTCTCAGCAGAGAACTTATTCCAGAGCTGTACTTCCCCTTGTCTGTTTGCCCCTGCCATTGTGGGGCTGACATCTTACAGGGCAGTCCTGCTTGGTCCCTTATCATGGGAGCATGAGGAACGATCATTGCCCAGCAACACCCATCGATAACAGTGAATAATAGCCAGGAAGGGAGGCAGACAGCAGTAGGAACATGCTCAAGAGAAGTGCTGTAATTCTTGGGACAGGGCGCTTCTGCAGAGGAGGAGGAGAGTTGCAGGGTGGACAGGAGGGGGGGTCCTGTAACTGCTGATGCTCTCTAGAGCTCAGCAGCTGGAAAGAAACATTGGCTAAGGATGGTCAAAGCTGGGAAGGGAAAAAGGCAAGGAGGGAAAAGGATGAAGTGAAAAGAGCTAGGAGCCACGCTGGAGAGCATACAAACAGCATGCTGACTTCTGATGCATGAGGCATGAAGGAAACAGACTGTGATTGACTATGTGGACCATCTGGGTGATCTTCTGGATTTCAACTGTCCCGGTAGGTGCCCAGATGTATTTATTCCCGTTTGCATGGAATCACTGTTATCTGAGTAATGCTGAGCACCTCTATTTCATGAAGTTGTGGTGTCTCTGTTTAAAAAGATCTGTGTAGAACCTGGGATTTTTTAATTTTCTTCTTGCTTTTGCTGCTTCCTGCACTAACTGACAGTGGCTAGATGACTAGATGCTGGAGTCCTCAGTTTCCCCACCTTTATAAAGACAGAAGTGTTACTAGCACACTTTGACAAACACAGCAGGTGCTGTGTTGAAGGAGAAAAGATTTAACTCCATTCAGAGAAGCTTTACTGATTTACACCAGCAATCAATCCCTTAAGGAGCAATGCCCACATCTAGCAGTGCCTCCCTGGACTCAGATTGAAGGAATGTGAAGCGATGTTTATATACCACAAAGTTTGTCTTATTTTTTTCACCTTTATCACTTTACTGAGATTTATGTGGCAGATTGTCACTGCTGAGCTACAGGTGCTTGGATCAGTCAGAAAGGAGAGTGAATCTGGGCTGTGATCTCCAGGTGCAGCTCAGGTTATTCAGATTTTGAATGCATATAAAACAAGGGGTGAAATATGTCTACCTTGGGTGTGAGAAGTTAGGATAGGATCAAATCACTGTTTCATTGCAACAAATGGAAAAATCAATTTATTTGTCCCAGTAGGGAATTTGGCTCCAACTGTGAGAAAACCTGAGCTCTGCCTAGACATTTTAATTGCAGAGTGGATGCAATCTTCAAACCTTTTGCCTTTTGATCATCTTCTGCAATAAAAATTGTGACTGTGATGATTTTCTTGTAATTTTGGTTTCTTGTTCTTAGTACTACCTAAAGGACTTTGTAAATAGATGTCATTGCTCAGGGTGTCCCAAACAGCACCTATTTCTATTGGTTCTTCTAATGATTGAAAATACCTGTTTTGATTTTGCCAGGCATCTTTTGCTCCTTAAATCCTTAAATGCTTATTATACCAAATCCACTTATTTTAAAATGAAATGGCTGTGAATTCTGGATAATGTTTAGATTCACTCATTTCACACTTTAAAAACTGTGTTAGCTGTTGCTGTCAATGTTGCAGAATTTTGCCTGTTCTAGAGATCTATTAATCACAGTTATCTCTGTTTGGAATGGGATTGGTATCTTGTCTTTTAACAAAATATGAAGAGGGTTTTCTCTCTGTCCTGGTTTCAGTTGGGAGAGAGTTAATGATCCTTTTAGTAGCTGGTGAAGTGTCAAGGAGATCACAACTGTTTCAGGGAACTGTTTAGGAAGAGACATAGAAACGGCACGTAGAGGAGCCCCTTTTCCTCCTCGCTCTCCAGCAGTGGGGGCAGGCTGTTTGCTCCCACTTGTGGATGGTAAACACGAGTGAGACTGAGCACAGCTGCTGGCAGAGTGGGGTTATCCGGCCGCGCCATGGGAAGCGGCTTTCGCATCGCTCCGCAAACATCCGAGCGCGCGCACCCAGCCTGCCCCCTCGGATGCCTGTGTTGGCACACACTGGCTCAGGGACAGGGCTGGTGGAAAACAAGGTCTTTAAACCCACGCCTGGAAGCTCTCTGCTTTCCCTGGGCTTAAAATCCTCTTAGTTGCACATCTATTCCCAGGAATGGTATCCAGCTGATTAGAAGGATAGGGTGGACATCACTTTGTGGGGTAAAACAGTAATTGTAAGGCACTGCCTGTGCTGTACTCCTGCTTGAACAACACATTTAGTGTAAGAAAGTAATGCTGTATCGGATCATCAGGGTGATCTTCACAACTGTGTGTGCTAAAAGTGTGTGGCCTCACTCTAGCTGTAATGAAATAACACAGAATTTAAATTTTTGTAAAACAAAAACTTTCTTAGGACCCACATTTCTTAAAGAAAAACAGTGCCCACACAATGTAAAGGCTTTTTTAAGATGGAGTATTCCCCTGTTTCTGAGATCATTGTTAACATGTTTCCTTGCATTTATTTTTGCACATGTTCAGTATCATCTTAGCAACCCAGACTGGTTCTGTTGGCCACTTCAAATGCTCAGCATTCAAATCCTGGCATCAGAAGAGGGTTTCTCTCATATAAAGTCTTTGCATGTGTGATTCCAGAAAATTTATTACATTGTGCAAAACCAGGTGATTTCTAGTTCATTTATTTCATGACACACAAAGACAAGGGAGGAGGATACTGAAGTTAAACACAAGTTTACACACCAGACCAATTAGGTGAGGTATGATAACACTGCTGAAAAGATCAAACTTTGTTCAGAAATACAATACTCAAAAAATTTCCAACCAATATAGTGGGAATATTGTCTCTAATGTCTGGTAGCTAAAATTTAATTGTAGAAAAGTAATAGCTCTCATTACAAGGTTTTCAGGGATTGTTCTTTCTCCAAAATCTAATCTGAAAGTGATCAGCAATACTACAAGATTTATTAGGTTGAGCAGTAATGTTATGCTGCAGGGTTAACTTTCTTGAACAAAGAACATATAAACAAAGTCTATCTGATAATTTTCAACTAATAGAGCCTGATGACTGGCTTCTAATCTCTTCATGATGCATGTACATACGTATGCCTTTATGTATATGTACATAAAAGTTCCACAGTGAGAATTTATAGAGATTTTGGGTTTATCCATTAGACAGAATTTATCTAATTCATTATAATGGGCATTCACTTACATTCAGGTTTCTTGTGTAAAAAGAATAGACACTGGTAAAAATACCCTGAAAAGGGTAAAAATCCTTTTTTTCTGAACAACATAACTGTTAAGACGTTGTCCTGCAAATAATTTTGTAATGATTTTCAATATTTGTCATTTTAATGGTCTGTAGCTGTTCGGTTTTTTCACTGTTTTTGGTCCAGCTGTATTAAACATAAACACACATTTAATTGCTACATCAGGATTGAGTGAATATTAACATTCCCACACGGTTTTATGAGAAAGGAGGCTGGGAATATATGAAAATGACCTTAGGACAAATTGCCATCTAGGTTCTCATGAAAATCTGGGTGAGATTCTGCTTTCAGGTGGGCTCCTGCAGCTACCAGATGGTAGCAGGGAAACAGGCTTGGGTGGTCTGCCACCAGTGGGCATATTTGGATCACTTTTGCCCAGGAAAATGACTTGCCAGGTGTATGGTTTAACACAGCCATGGGTGAGTGATTAATTCTCTGTTACTCTAGGAGACTCCAGCAGTGTCCTGGATGTTTCTGCAGTCTTTTGGAAGAGCATCCTGTTCATGTACTTAATTTAGCAGAATAACACATTTTTCTCAATGTCAGTAATGTCAGCAAAAGGGAGAAGACATAAACGCAGTCTGTGTTCGCCTGCTGCTACTACAAAAATGAAGACTAAACTGGGAAAATTGTCTGTGTTTCAAGGAAATATTGCTCACAATCAAGTGATAAATTTGCATGGGGAATATGAGCATAAAAAGGATAGATTCTGTTGAGATTTTATAAGTTTTAAGAGGAAAAGTGATTCCACTGCTTTTAAAATTTGTAGATCAAAGCTATTCCACCTGTCTGTGACCTTCTGAGTGTCCTGAAAAGGGAGGAAGAAAAGTGTGTGGAGACTCTTTCCCTGGAGGCAAGGAACAGAACGACTGAAAATGATCTGCTCCTGAGCTCAGGTAAAGGCTGAACAAATGCACACGATAAAACCTGCTATCACATGAACTGGGGGCCTCAAATTCAGATACCCTGGCATCCCTTCCCATAGGAGGTATGCACTTAGAATACATCTCTCCTTTAAGAGCAGAAAAACAGGTAAGATCTGTTACAAGGCTTTGAGAGTGGGATTTTGACCTTACTGTGACAGGAAGAATTGTGGGAACTTTCTAACCCAGTTGCTTGACTGCAATCCTCACAACTAGGGAACACACCAGCAACAAAATCTTGCAAATTGCAATAATGTCTTCTTGGAAAAGGATAATTTAAAAAGTCACCCTGGCAACTGCAAATTTACTTAACTATATTTACCTTAAAAATCAATGAAGACCAGCAGCCAACATTTCAATCACGTGGCTTGAAGGTCTTCATTGCTTCCTCCTTGTTCCAAGTTACTGTCACCTAACAGAGTTCTTGAATTTCAGTGAGGATTTATCATCATACAAAGGAGCTTTTTGGCCTGGGAAAGTTGTGGTACTGAGTCCTCATCATGTAGACAGCTTTGCTTTCACAGCTGAGCAACAGGGGTCATGTGCAAGAGATTATTAAACCTTGCCTGTGAACTGCATGTTATTTCCCCCAGGCAGCTGCTGGGTCAGCATCTCAGAGAGAACACTGGGTGTAGGCAACACAAGTGACTATTTTTAGTGTGTGACCAGCCATCATCACTGAGGATGGGGTTGTGTCACTCACAGAATCCTGCAGACTGAACTGATTCTGGGTGACTTTTGTGCACTGTAACATGGGCAAGGTTCTTACCCAGCATGAGAAGGGAAGGAGCTCCCATAGATGTGCTGTATGCAGGCTATCCTGCCCACAGATAGGCTGCCACGTGGAGCTAGAGTTACTTAAGGTGTTTTCTTAGTTTCAAAGCCTTCCTCTCTAACAGAGAGTGTTGGAGACACAGAACAATTTCACTATGACCTGGCCCAAGGACAGAACTCAAGAGGGAAGGTCCATTGCCTGGTTTCTTAGGATGCCTTGCATTTTTCTCTGTTACTGTTTTATCCCTGTCCCTTGCAGACTGATGGGTGTGAGCACAGCTTCAGGGCAGTACAGCCACATGGCAGTGACAGGATACCTTATGGCAGACATCCAGGTACTCCACAAGGCAGATCTGCATGTAAGAACTAATAAATCAGTATAGTTTATTTCCTTCAGTGAAGAGCAGGTTGGTTTGTCAGACTATTTCTTTTTCTGCTTTGATCCTGTGATATGGCTCTAACGTTCAGCTCTGTGTTTCCTTGGCACCAGAGCTCCACAGCAGATGCAGACAAGTAAAACTCCACAGGACCATGCTAGTGTGTACCTGCAGTAGCATTAGCAGGCAGTACCATTTTACAGATGGTCTTGCTTTATCTCAGTCAAATAGTAGCTTCTCAGCAGAGACTTAATCCAATTTTAAACTGGATCCACACCTTAAAATTCACCCAAGGCCTTTCATTATTGGAATTTTTAAATGGGATAATTCTACCTAAAATTCTACCAAACTCTAAGAGAGGTTTGTTACCTTGGTAAATTAGGGAGTAATGCTTCTATTCTGGGAAATAACACACCTGAAAATACCTCCAGCCTTTAAGGTATCTGCATGCCTGTAGTCCCTGTGGAGAAAACCCCATACAAGGATTTCAGTTTGAAGAAGAGAGAAACAAAGCTGAGGAATTCAGTGCAGACCCTTGGTGGGTCATGCAGGGAGGAATAAAGGTGGCTTTGCAGGGTGTGGGGCACCTTTCACACCTCATCCTTCCTGCACCTGCCCCAGAAGCTTTGACTGGCACAGGCAGGAAAATGGAAAAAGCAGGGGACAAGCTCCCACCATGCCATCTCTGCTGCAGTGCTCACTTCTCTGTGAAGATGGCACAAACAAAGGAATTCATTGCTGGGGAATCAGGCACCAAGTACCTGAGCAGTGAGTGTTTCTTATCCTCCAGCAGTAAAAGGGAAAAGGGACTCTGCCCTTATGGTAACATTAGCTTGGGAAAGGGAGCAGTGTAATATTAACATAACCCAAGTCACAGTTATGGTCTTTTTAGGGCATGAGTGAGGACAAGGAAGTTCTCTTGGGAGCAAGGAGCAGGGCAGAGAAGCTACTGGAGACCTGGAACCCCTGATCATGTATTGCTGCCAGGAGAAAGCTCTGAGTGCTGCTTGAGGGAGATCCCAAAGAGCACAGGGCTCTGTGAGGGAGATGTTGCTGTGCTTTGTCTCCACCCTGAGGCTCTTTATCTAGCCAGGGGTGGGAGACTCCAGCATTTATCCATGAGGACTGGCAAGAAGCTCACCTACAGGAGGAGTAGCTCAGCTGGTTTTTGTTTTCTCTTCCTGGATGGAAAC
This sequence comes from Molothrus aeneus, assembly GCF_037042795.1. Classification (NCBI taxonomy): domain Eukaryota; kingdom Metazoa; phylum Chordata; class Aves; order Passeriformes; family Icteridae; genus Molothrus; species Molothrus aeneus. The sequence continues at coordinate 29,815,796 of NC_089652.1, forward strand.
CACCCAACATCATAATTTTGCCAGGATTTTCTATACATTGGGTCTGATTTTTATGATTTTTATGCCCATGGTGTTGACATGAAGGTTCGATAAACCAAACAATGCAGCATGTTAAGTCATAAATATCACCCAAGGTGAAGCTTTGCTTGCCTTTAAACTTTTGCTTTGAAGTAAATCCTTTCCAAGACTTAAAAACATTGGCACAGGGAGGACACCAGGGCTGAGGTGCTGCCCTGGCTGTGAACAGCTCTGTATTTTCAGGGACTAGGACTGTCGCACAGAAGGAAATCAATACATTTCTAGAAATGTAAATATTTTTGTCAGGCTAATGGAGGCTGGCCTTATAAAGCATGAAGTGTTTGAGGAGAGTGCTTGGTCAGCACTTCCTCCCCTCAGCTTTCAGGGAGCATGCAGGGCAGACGGCACAGGTCTGGATACAGCAGGCACAGAGTAGTCCTGACATGCCCCAGTGGCCTTTTCCCCCCTGTTTTGTTGCAGAAACCTCAAAGCAGGCTGTGCTAAAACCATTGACAGGGAGTGGAGGCAAAAGGGAATGAATCTGAATGATTTTAGCCTGTACCTGGGGAAGAGCAAAATAAGAAATGGTAGGATTGCAGTTTCCCTTTGGTACAAAGAGATCAAATGTAGGTCTTCTCCACTAACACTCTGCATCTCAGGCCAAAATTAATCCATGCCAGCATCCAGCACCAGAGCAAGATGTCTAAGTAGAAATCACCATCATACTCTGCTCCACTGGCCACCAGATGAGCTCCCTGATGCATCTCTACCAGCCCTGCCAGAAGGCAATGCAGTCAAGCTGAGGGTGCAGCTGGAAAAGTCTCCCTCCCTCCCTGACTGTGAGAAGGGACCATGACAAGCTCATCCTTAAAATAAGCACCAAACTGAAATGGGGTGAGTCTGGGCAGCCAAGCTCAGTGAGTGGTCTGATAGCGTTGTTCACTTCACTGCAGCCTGAGCACAGTGAAAGAGGGAAGTATTTATGGTAATAAAAAGAAGACATTGATGCTATTCCTCTCTATCCTTTCCCCGGTATGATGAGACTAGTTCAACTGGTTAAAACATAGTGCTCTATAGTGCTAATAATGCCTAGGTTGTGGGTGTGATCCCCAAATGGGCCATTCACTAAAGAGTTGTACTCTCTTTGTGGGTCCCTTGCAACTCAGAATAGTCTGTGATTTAAGTGATCTGTGGTTTAAGCATCATTCTGAAGCTTTTTAAATTCCTAGTCACAGAATCACAGAATGGGTGAGGTTGGAAAAGACCTATGGATCATCTGGTCAAACCTCCCTGCTCAAGCAGGGTCATCCAGTTGCATTTTTTCATATTTACAAAAATATTATGTAAGGAAAACATTAGAATGACTCAAAGTGAAAGCTTTAGAAAGACTGAAAATAAGTTTAAAAATTCCCATCTGATTTCTTTCATCTTTCCAGGGCCACTCAGTAGTTACCAGCAAACAGTTAGGTAGCAAAAGACCTGATGTGAAGTTCAGAATGACTCTAATTGCTATTTGTGTGTCTAGTAGAGACCAGTGGGATCAATGACAAGACTGGGACCAGTCTGGGAGCTTGCTGGGGCTGGTTTGAAGCAATCAGGACCTTCTCTGTCCTATCCAGGTCTCAGCAGGACATGGTCTGTCTCATCCAGCTTGCTTTTCGGAGCACTGAGCATCTTTGTTCCTGTAGCTGCCTTGGTCCATGGGAGATGCTTGGAGATGTCTCCCAGTGTTTCATTGCTGGAAGAAGTTTCATGGTGTTATGTCCCTGGGAGATGCTCTATGGTATTCCCTTGTTGTCCCCCCAGGCAGATGTGCTGGAATGTGGGACAACATGAGCTGCTGGCCTTCATCCACTGTGGGACAGACTGTCAATGCTCACTGCCCTGAATTCTTTCAGATGCTGACTGGGAAAAAAGGTAATGCTAAAATAATGCTTTTCTCACCCAGATGTTTTTTTATTAAACACTTATTTATTAAACACTTTATTTTTTATTTCTTTACAAAGATGCCACACTCAGGTCTGAACTTGAAATTAATATTTTTCCCTCCTGCTTTTGAAGAACAATAGTTACTTAGCAGGTCTGTTTCCCCCTCTAAGGTGAACATGAAAAAGCTTGGAATAAAAGTAGCAAGATCTTTTATCTGTTTCCCCCTCTAAGGTGAACATGAAAAAGCCTGGAATTAAAATAGCAAGATCTTTTAAGTGTTTGTGTTTTCTAGACAGATAGAAAAAAGTGCAGGAATTAAATGCTATCCTGAAAAGCAGGTTTTTAGCATGGTTTCTCAAGGAAAAGTGTTTTCTCCACTCAACTTTTTTGTATTCCTGTCTTTCCCTTTTAATAACTCCTAGAGCCAGTGGCTGGCCCCAGAGAAGCTTGATGGGGACAAAACTTCACACAGCATTAGGTTCACATGAGTTTTGGCAAAACATCCAGCTAGGCAGGCAGAAAAGATCCCTTTTTTTGCTTTCATTAAGAGGAAATCTGCTCTGGAGATTTCTCTCTTGCCTGTGACAGGATCCATACAAGCGACACAATCTCATGGAAATTCAGGTTTCATGGCTCACCAAACAATTCACTCAAACAGAGGTGAGCTCAAGCAATGTTTTTTGTCCTTTTTTTCTGGGATATCTAAGCTAGAAATGAAGTGAATTTTACTCCCAGTAGACTACAGTAATCATGAGCTATTAAGTAAGCCTGCTTTCTGTTCATTTCTGCTTTTCAGTAATGCCGAAGAAATGTGTTTATGTTTCTCTTTCAGGAGTTAATGATTCAAATGAGAAGAGGGCTTTGCATTCTTCAGTTATAGGGCACAGATTAATGAGGTCCAGTACTTACAGAAAAGCAGACAGATTCATTTTATGAAGGGAGGAACAGGAGACAAAGTATTAGATTGTCTAATAAAGATTACATAACTCAAAGGAGAAGCACTTAGTGCTCTTTAAATGAAATCAGACATGAGCCACTCAGATTAAAATAAAAACCTTGCTACTTTCTGTACACACGAACATTGTCTGCCCTTTGAGCCCTTTAAGCTGGTTTAAAGCCAAAGGATAAACTACACAAAGGCTTAGATCGCTGAGGAAACCATCCGTCTGGCATCTACTTCAGCAGAGTGATCCCGGCCCTCAAATGTAGGAACTGAAATCCCTGCTGGTCCAGCCACTAGAGGGAACTGCTCCCTGCCTCTGGCCTCCTCACCGGGGAAGAAAGCAGGAATTTGTACATCCAAAGGTCATAATTACATCTCAGATGTTCACTCCCTGATCTTGGAGATAGTCAGCTTAAACTTTAGTTGCCCTCTTTATCGAGAAGCTGATAAATAGTAATCAGAGTGACAGTGTTCAAAACAGAGCCCCAAGACCTGGTCCATCATCGTTAGCATCTTATTTCAGTCTCTGCATCTGGCATTTTGGGTCAAAGTCAGCAATAGTTTAACCTCATTCTCATGGCCACCTTCTTCTTTGGTTTTATACTGTGGTTGGCTTGTGACTCCAGAGTTTGTTTACTGCTACAGTCATTGCCCTGTTTGAAACAGTTTTGAAAAAGAAAAACAAAGATCTGCTCGCTTCAAAAGAAAAGAAAAGGTTTTCTCTCCTCACCACTTACAAAGCAGATGAGCAGCCACAAATGCCAAAGGCCCATATGTTAAGCCTTGTGGATGGCGCTGAGCTCTGCCCAAACCCTGGTCTCTGTGCCCACTTTTAGACTTGGATTTGCAGCCCAGACTGTCTGGTCCCTTTCTACATAGCAGACCAAAGAAACAAAATTATCTGGAACCGAGTAACAGAACTGAGCATGGTGTCTTAGGCAAGGAATGAAGGAAGGTGTGACAATCATGATGATTCAGAGGCAAAGGCCATATCAGATAGCCTCAGTCCCACAGCCATCCCTTTAGCCAGAGTTCCTACTTGCCTAGGCAATTCCAAAGTACCAGTAAACACCAAGCCAAATCCTTAGACAGATTGCAGACACCCAGTCTGCTCTGAGTGGGGCATGCTGCAGTTTCCCCAGTGTGTGTGTATAATAACCTATAACTCAGGAGCATTGTAAAAATTTTCCTTGTGCCCATCCATATGATGTGCCTGGCACAATCTCTTGTGCAATAGCATGTGCACACCCACACAGAACTTCACCTCCTCTTGTCTGATCTGCTTTGACAGCCTCGAGCACCAAACAGTCACAGGCATGTTTACAAGCACAGTGCTTTGCTCCAAGTTAAGTAAGTGTGTCTTAATAGCTGATGCTGAAGTAGAGAATCTCCCACCACACCACCCCCTTGCTGGGTGCCAAGATAGAAGCACCTTTTGGGAGAGCTGCTTCTTTCCTGTTGTTGCTGCACTGCAGCAAAACGTAGAAAACCTGGCTCATAAAGCAAGCCTGGCCTTTTCAAAGATGCAAAGTTGGAACAAGATGTTCAAAACAGCGTCAGAATAATAGTCTGATAAGGACACACCCAGAGCTCTTTCCACTCAGGGTTCTAAGCCTGTTTGCTGTGCCTTGCAGGTTTACAGAGGTGAGTTCAAATCAAGTGCAGACATGCTGTCAGGTCACCAGCATTAGCCCAGAGGTAGCAGGAGCCCTGATTCTGTCCTGACAATTCCAGCAGGGCTCCAAAGAGGATAAACCATTGCCAAACACTGCTGGATATGCATCTCCCTCAGTTCCCTCAGCACTGCATGGGTGTTTTGCAAGAGCCAGACACCCTAAAGTCCTCATGGCTAAATGTGTGGGAAAAAAATGGACTTTTATGGTGCCCTCTGGAAAGGCTTGTACTAAGAAGGACTGCTGGTTTCACATCTCCTTTAAATACCTGCTAGCATTGCCATCACTGCAACAAAGCCAGGATTTCACTCCATGTTTCTGAAGTATGATTCTTACCAGGCAGATCAATGTGATTAGGACAGTGGGAAGTTGTTTTACTTCTTTGTAAAAGTTTCTCTTCAGCACATAACATGCCTACTAGGGCCACTTTCTTCCAATGACATTGTAAGTGGTGTTGCCCAGGACTTCACACTTCCACTTTAGAGCCAAACTTAATGTAGACAAGTTCAAAACTATCCTGTTAAGCCATGTGCAGCTTGCTGGGCATTCATCTCACTCATCATTAGGAGTCTAAAAGTCAGACATCCCAGCAGAAAAGGGTCAGACAAACTGCCCTTTGTGGATACCAGTATGAAAAATGAGTTGAATTCTGCAAATGTCTATTTTTCTCTGAAGACAACTCCAACGGACACAGTTGGACTCCAGTACTCAGCTTTCCAGAAGCTGAGTTTAAGAGGGGAATTTCTTCCTAACCTTTAATTTGCAAGCAAACAAGGAAATCAACTGTGTAAAATAATGCCCAGTATAGGGAAAAGACTTTTAGTATTTATTTAAATCTTACTGAAAATCTGTGACCATCTACAGTTTTGTGTTCTATTTGGAGCATGACAAACCACAGTAAGGAGGTGGAAGCATTCAGCAGAGTATCAGGTTTGCATGGAGCTTGAATCTGTGACTGAACAAGTCATGTGTTTGCTGATCTTGGAATAGTGGCCAAGAAACACCAGATGTACTGAGCAGTATTATTTATGTTGCAATTTATAAAAACACATCCATCACAATCATCCCTGAGTGGGCAAACAATATTATGACCCACACAAGTACACTGGGCAAGTATCAACAGAATCAGCTCAGCTGCATTTTGCCTCCAGCTATGCAGAGAGCACTGCCTGGGGCAACACACTCTCCTGGCTCTTGAGGCAACCCTACATGGTGACTGAGGACAACAAAGATAAAACTGGAAATGGTCATAACCCATTCTGTGCTTTTTATTGTTACCACACAGGTTTTGTGTACCGAAACTGTACAAGTGAGGGCTGGTCAGAGCCGTACCCAAGACCTGACATTGCTTGTGGCTACAATGTCAACGACACCACCAACGAGGCCAGAGTGAGTCTGAGTGCCATGAGCACAGATCTGCTGCTCTGGGGCCCTGGGGAGAAACACTTTTAGGAGATACTGATTGATGTTGTGATTTAACACAGGTGGGGTTATTGCTATTGGTGGTTTTCAGCATGAATACTTCCTGCAAATGATTGGAAGTGGTTGCTCAAGGTGGAATTTCAGTAGCTGATTTTACAAGAAAATATATTCATTAAGAAGGAGGAAGGATCCTTCATTTGTTATGGGCTGATGTCTACCAGGCAGGCGAGGTAAAGATGTGATTATATGTTCCCCTGCAGCGTTCCTATTTCATGACCCTGAAGACCATGTACACCATCGGATACTGCACCTCCCTTGTGACGTTGATGATAGCTTTGGTGGTCCTGGCCTCCTTTAGGTGAGGAGACCCATCTCTGGTTTGTGCTTGGTTGGGACTTCTGGTCATCTCAGCTGACAAAATCCTTCTATTGACTTCCTGGACAAACTAAAAATTGAAGTATATCTGAAAACCTTTACAGAAATCAGTACAAAATTTATCTCTGAACCTGGTCTCCCAGAAAATGTCAGGGCTGCTCATTATATTGTGCTCTCCTTTTCTTTCCAAATCACAGCTGGATGCATGTTGCAAATGGCATTTGCACCAACTCCCTGATGAGGTCTTCCCATGATTTCAGTGTCCCTTGGGCAGAGTGTCTTTCCCCCTGCTGCTCTTTTCCCCACTTGAGGCTGTGGCTAAAACTTCGTTCTAAGTGCCACTGCACTGATTTGCAGTAAAGTGCTTCAGGTTTCTATTAGCAATCTGACATGCAGCTTATCTTCACTCATCCCTGTAACCTGGAATTTGTACTGTGCTGCTTATTCAGTGAAATAATTTCCCTTACAGTAAATGTCAGGGCGGCACCTCTGGGCAAAGGAAACCCAACTACTTTGCAAATTTATATTCAGGCTGCACAGCCTCTGGACACAGACTATGTGAAGATTTAATACAGAAAACACTGCAGGCACAAGTGCACTGTGCTGGCAGAATAAATAAATTCATCCAGGTGTGAATAAACACCTTGGGTTCATGTTACTACAGAAAGGAGAGAGGGAGGGAGGGATGCTAGAACAAGCATATTGGCATGAAGTCACAATTTTCCTGGCAACATTCAGCTTGTTTTAGTACCCAAGTGGAGCAGATATGACTGTAGCTTTTTAAGGTCTTCTCTAGGATATCCCTCTTGGGAAATGCATTAGTCTTCCTTTCACAAACAGAACAACACTGTTCTTCATTTGTCAGTTTATCACTACTAAGGATTGAAATCTGTTGTTTACAGCCACAGGTTCCTTACATTGGTGAGGAATGTCACTTCACTGGATCTCTCTCTTCTGTTTTTGCAGAAGGCTTCGCTGCACAAGGAACTACATCCACATGCATCTCTTCACATCATTCATTTTGCGAGCCTCATCCAACTTCATCAAGGATGCAGTCTTGTTTTCCTCTGAGGACACAAATTACTGTGGGGCATACACGGTAACCCTCTGCTCACCAGCTTGCTCCACCCCTCAATTTCCCAGCAGGATCCTAGCAGGATATTTAGTGTACAGGGAGGGAAATCTCCATCCCAGCTTTATGTTCATCATGAGGAGTTATGGGAGAAGAGAGGTGTGCTCTGCCCCTTCTCTGAGAACACATTAAATATTGCTAATTTACACTGCAGTGTGAGGCCTGATAATAAGACATGGCTTGCACTCAGACAGTCTGGGACCTCCCAAATTTTGAAATGTTTTTGCTTTTTTCTTTTTATTGGCAGCAAACTATTTTGAAAATTTGGGTGTGAGGAGGGGTGAGCAACACTGTAGATGATGGTGAATGGTTTAAACTAAAAGATAAGAATTAGGGAGAGGAACAAAAATAGGCTTGTTTTGTTTTGTTTTATTTTATCCCACTGGTTTTGCTGGGTATTTGCAGAAAAAAAACATTTTGAAAACATTTTAGTTTGTCTTTATCAACTGCTTTTCTTGGGAAAAAGAAAAGGATTGATAATACATTCATATCCTTCTCTAAGGTGATATTTGTGTTACTGGTACTAGGAAGATAGTAATAGTGAAATTCCCCTGGGACAGTAACCTGAATCCAAGTGTCCGTGACACATTCAGTTCTTCTAGTGAGGCAGTTGATTAATGCATTTAGGAATGCCAGCTCTGCTTTCTTGTCATGTGAACCCCTGTCTCGAGGACACCCATTTAGTCCCCTAATTGCTTTAAAATCTCTATTTGCCAAGATTAATTTACAGCTTGCTATCTCTGCTAGAAGGTAGGAACAAACCCAGGCAGGAGCTAATTATCCTCTCTTTCCTCAGGCTGGCTGTAAGCTCACCATGGTCTTCTTTCAGTATTGCATCATGTCTAACTACAGCTGGCTCCTGGTGGAAGGACTGTACCTCCACACTCTCCTGGTGATTTCCTTCTTCTCGGAAAGAAAGTTCCTCTTGTGGTTCATCGCCCTCGGATGGGGTACTGGTTCTCCCTTCAGTGAGGACAACTGGGTTTTTTCTGCCTTTGGCATGGACTTGTGAAGCAGTAACTGGTTTTTCCAATTGCAGGTGCCCCAGCGGTGTTTGTGGCTGCATGGGCGACTGCTCGGCAGCTCCATGAAAATATTGGGTAAGTGGTGTGGAGTGGGGAAGCTGGCATGCCAGGGGGAGCATGCAGGCCCTGTGCAGGCTGTTCCATGGGATCCTGCTCATTTCTAATTGCTGGGAGCAAGTAAATCAATCAACACCCTGCTGTGGTGGGAGCCTGCATCCTAGTGTGGGTGTGAGTAGAGAGGTACAGCTGAGCAACACGAGGAAAAGCTTCCAATTCCATTTGAGCATTTTCAAGCGTAGGAGGTAGCCTTCAGGTATGAATTCAGACCATATGTTTTCAGTATCTGTATTTAACTTCCTGAACAGTTAAACTTTGTTTCTTTATCTTCTCCCTTTCAAAATTTGAACAGTGTTTGTGCTTTAAGGGAGGGACTTGTTTCTGTCCCGTGCAAGTGGGCAGTTTTCTGTCAGACACGTTGTACCACTCAGTGAGAACAGGAAATTAGTTTTGCAGAAAAGAGAATAGGGGCCTATCTAAGGTGCAAAACAGACTAAACCTGTTTGAAAAGATACCAATGTTTTGATAACTGACTGCACCTTCTATTTTTACAGGTGTTGGGACATTAACACTGATGCCAATACCTGGTGGATCATTAGAGGCCCTATAGTTGTGTCTATATTTGTAAGTCTTTTCTGAGACAACCAGATTCAAACTGTATTTTCAAATACTGTGAAGTCACAGCTCATCTACTCAACATGCTTTAGAAGTGTGTTAATGAACTGATCTTAGGCATGTGTCTGAACTGGTGTGACCCATGAGTTACTGCTTAAGCAACTTCTGCTCAGCAGGACTTAGTAACTAATGCCCCAAAGCTAAATGCACAAGAAAAGCTAGAGTGTCCTTCCAAGAAGCAAGTGCCTGAAGAAGATCAGGTTTCCACATCCTGTTGATTTCACATGAACTTGGCTGTTTTGTGGAAGCTTGTTTTGGACTGTTTCAAGGAAAGCTCCGGAGGAGAAATGAGTGGCTCGACAGTTCAGTACAATTACTTTTGTGTCTTCTGGTCAATGCCTCTCTCAGCAAAGCCAAAACCAACTTGCTTTACATGACCATTGGCTTTTGTTTTCAGGAATGAAAACAGTTCACAGGCTGCACGCATCACATATTAGTGGGCAGCACTGAGGCACTGCTCAGAGAATTAGGGCACAGGCATTGGAAGTCAGAGTGAGCCTGCCCAGTGCAAGGCAGTAGTGATGACAAGAGCAGTTTGGTGTGTATAATACTCAGTACCTGTGTTTTGAGCATTTGCTGGTACTCTTCTTCAGAGCCTTAGGTACCAGGGGGTGGGAGCTGCTGCTTGGGATAGCTCTGCCCGATGAAGATGCTCTGAGTCAGACCGTGCTGCAATGACCTGTCTGAAACCCTCCCCCAAAAATTGGGTTTTCTCAATTTACTGACACCCCAAGGGTGTGAAACCTCAAGGGCTGGTTGAGGTTTCATCTCTGCAGTAAGAAGCATTTGGTTTGCAAAACACAAACTACAACACTTGCACACTTCTCAGAAAGCCAGGCAGCAGAGATGGTGGGTTAACGTTCTGCTCCTATTGACCAGTGAGCAACCTGCATCCCTACAAGACAAGCAGCAGAACGCACAAGTGACTTGGGGTCATGGCATTTATTTTTCTTTATGAAACAACCCTCATGCTAGGAGCCACTGAGTTATATATAAAAGCCAACGAGACCCAGGCAAGACAAAAAGCACAAGCTTAATTTGTCTTTTGGCAGCCTCCACCCGCTATCGCCTCCCAAGTGTCCTCAAATGCTGATCCTGCCTTGTTTAGCTACTGAGGGCAGAAGCCACCTGCGTGACTCTGCAGGTTTTCCTCAAAAGAGGCTTTACTCAAGCCCATAACCAAACCAACAGCCAGATCTTAAAAACCCAGATCTAATCTCTGTATTCCTCACAGCCTTCAGCAGTTGAAAGGGCAGAAAACCAGCACTGATAAACACCTTTGTGCTCCCAGGCTCTCGCTCATTTCTGCGCTGCCCGCGGGCAATTCCTCCGGGCAGGAATCCCAACGCTTCCCCTTCCCTTGTGGTTTTTATCAGTGAAAAGCCCTGGTCAACCTACACGGCTCTTCCCTGGCCTAATGGGTTAAAAATCCCAGCACACCCTGACCTGAACCTCCTTTGCTTCCCACCCCCCCTGAAGTATTTCTTTCCTTCATGCTCCCCACCTCTAGCTCCCCCCAGCTCTACTCCTTTCCTCCTCTCTCCCCAACTTCCGCGAATTTCCATCCCTCTCCAGACTCCCTCAGCGGCCACAGCTGCTCCCTTTCCATCTGGTAACTTTAAGGAACTCAGGCACTAGCTGTGTCTGTCCCATCTCCAGCAGACCCCGTTTTTTAGGGAGACTCACACCCCAGAGTGCTGCTGCCATGCCCCCAGCACGCTGGACCCACCATGAAGAGGATGCACCTCTGCAATGGTGTTTCCCGGCTCAGGGAAGGGTTAAGGGCCAGCCACAGAGCAGGGTGCTGCAGAAGGGACACAGCTCTGCAGGCTGGGCAAGCCAAGGGCAGATCAGCCCGAGGTCGCTCCCCACGGGACAGACAGACAGACAGACACGCTCAGGCGGCTCTACCTCCCCTGCAACTCCCACTCTTTGCCTGAGGGTCCAACGAGCAGAAACAGCTATTGCCTCATCTGCTCCCAAACTGAGCAGATCAGCATTTTTATCTGATATCCACCCTTCCAGAGGGGGAAAATGCAAAAGGAAGAACTCCAGTGTCGATTCTCTCCTCTCCCCACTTTTAACTATTCTGTCTCGTGATCCCAAACCACATGGAGTGTTTTTAGCAGGGAACAAAGAGCACTCGTAGTCCCAGTTGGCAAGTGATAGCTCCAGTGCTGCCCCTTTGCCGGCATCCAAAGTGGGGCCAGACTGTGCAGAGGCTGTCAGAACCCCACAGCCAGGTGTGACAAACCCCATGCTCCTGGTTTACCTGCCCTTTGGTGATTTGTCTGGATAACAAGCCCTGACCATCTCCATAACTAAAGCTGCAGCAAACCAGCAGGGAAAGCAGCCAGCATCCCAGCCCAGGGTGGCCGAGCAGGCTGGAGAAGCAGGAATAGAGACTGGGATGGGAACATGGACTGAGGCAGGCCAGACCCAACCCCTCTATTCTTTCTGCTCTGTCCAAATCCCCCAAAGTGGCTCTGCTGATACCTGCCAGTTACATAAGTGGATAATGGGTTTGTTGTTTGGTGGGTTGCTTTTGTATCCTTACTTTGTTTTTTTTTTTTTTTTTTTTTTCAGATTAATTTCATCCTCTTTGTCAACATTTTAAGAATCCTGATGAGGAAGCTCAGCTCCCCTGAAAAACGGAGCAGTGATTTCAACCAATACAAGTATGTCCCTTACATCCCTTATAAGACATTCAAGGCCACCTGAGCATTTCTTGCTCCTTCTACACCAGCTTTTCCCTTTTTTCTGTTTTCATTCTCAGGAGACTTGCAAAGTCAACACTCCTCCTCATCCCTCTCTTTGGGGTCCACTATATCATCTTTGCTTTTTTCCCTGAGGATGCAAACAGTGGCACAATGGAAATTCAGCTGTTTTTTGAATTGGCTCTTGGATCATTCCAGGTAATATCTGAGAAGCTATTATTTCTTTAAAATAAGAAAAAGAGGTAGAACATATAACTCTGCAACAGACTTGAGTTTCCAATGGCAAAGCCAAGCTGATTTCCCTTGAGATGCCTCATCCCCATTCAAAAGCTGAAACTGCAATCCTGTGACCATGGTTCTTTGGTTCTTTTATCTTTTAGGGCTTTGTTGTGGCTGTACTTTATTGTTTTCTTAATGGTGAGGTGAGTTTCGTGTGTATAACATTCTTTTTTATTGCTGAAGCATGCCTCGTTAATCAGTGGGATACATCCCCCAATGAATTACACGTTTTGTCTGAGGGTTTTCTTCCCAGCTACCTAACATCACTCTTGAAATTCCTCCTAGACCAGGCAAGCTTAGGTAATTGTATGCCAGATGCAAACTTCACCTCTCAACTACTGCAACCCTTTCATAAATCAGATAACATTATTAGCATCTGGGAACTGAGGGTGGGAGCACCATCCCTCACAGTCACACTGACAGCCGATGGTTCTGACGTATGACACCATTATCTGCCACCCCATCCATGGCTGCTTTATTTACTCAATCCTTAGGAGGGAATTTATCAAAAGCTATACCCAGTCCAAGTTTATTAGGATTCTTATAAGGTAAAGCTTTTGGTAGAGGGATTGCTTCCATTATAGTTGCATGACAACTCCCAGGCTTCTGGGCTAGAACTTGCACTCTGAAATGCTGCTGCTGGTAGAGGTGGGGGGAAACATACAAACATACAAACCTGGAAGAAGTAGAGCTAATTGGAAGGGAAAAAAAGGAAGCCAGTGCCTAAGAAAGTCACTTTGAAATAAAGGAGGGTTTTGAAATACTCAGACTGATCTGTCAACAGGGTTCAGAAAAAAGTGGTTTTGAAAAGAAATCTGCGGGGGTTTTTTTGTTACTTTAGAGTGCCAAAATGTCCTGGTTTTATATCTAAAATTAGAATTCTGGAAAATCTAAACCAAACACTTCCTAAGGCCAGCTAGATTCTGTGAACAGTTTCACCTGCAATTAAATAGAAAGTTGTATGGCTGCAACAACAGTATCACTAGAAGTGTCAAGAAACAGGTCCTACCTTAACCCCTTAAACTGGGGTTTAAATAACTAAGCCCAAACCTTGCCAAAGGTAACCCACTCTCCTTTTCCTGTTACCCTGCTTTCTGCAGTGCAGGCCTCCAACATAAACTAGCTGAACTAAGTATTTTGTGATCTTCCTACCTAGGTTCAGCTGGAAGTTCAGAGAAAGTGGAGGCAGTGGCATTTAAGCAAGCACTGGCGACAGCACCTCAGCACTTCAGCGAGTAATGGAGGGAGTGGCTTGACCCAAGAGATGCAGATGGTGAGGTCCAGCCCAGCAGAGCACAGGAGAGGAACCCTCCAAAGGTCAAGTGTGCTGTAATTCTGTGCACCTGAGGCTACCCCCACGCTCAGATACACATGGCTGAGTCCCATGGACTGAGCTGGGAGCCCTGTGTCCATATCCAAAGCGGGACTTGGCTGTGGATCAGAGGTTCTTGGAGCACATCTCTTCGTGTATATCCTGTGCAGCACCATGGTTATTCTGCAAAGCAAAATGGGCCAAAATATTATGCTCTTCCTTGAGTTTCTGCCCACAGTAATTTGTGTTTCTTTCTGCACCTGCTGCTACCTTAAATGTGACCTTCCATTTTCCATGTGGCTCTCCAGCGTATTCCAGGCTAAGTCAGGCTGGTGGTTTTTTTTGATGTTCATTATTTTTTTCTGCTGCAGAAGCTGGGAGGACATTGAATTTTATATGATGAAGGTTACATGCCAGCTTCCATGGGTTTGAAATGCAAAATTAATTATTCCCTAGAATTCATCAAGGTTCAAAGCCTCTCTGTTGTGGTGATGGATGAATGGATGATGGGCACTGAGAACATAAGGCACAACTGAGCTCCAGTTTCCTCTCTGTATATCCATTGCTCCAGTGACAGTAGCTCAGACAGGTTTTTGCCTTTGCCTCTTTTAGCGGTGGAGACCTTGGGAACAACAGTGGTCCAATTTGGATATCTGTATTTTGAATTGGTAACAAAGCTATCACAACATATTCCAAGGGTGACCAAAAAAACTTCAGTAAAATAGCTCATCCTTATTGTGTCTGTACTTCTGAGACTTGACCAGCTTGTATTTGAAGGGAAGAAATGAAAGCTCTTGAGACATCTGAAGGTCAATTGAACTGGACAGTAGAAACTATCTGGTGAAAAACAACACCATAGTGGCGACCAAAAATCTCTTTAGAGTCTACAGTCCCTCTGTGTACTGAAATCTGCAAGGCTGTGCACTGTAACAAGCTGTCAAAAAGTATCTAAGCTATCACAGCTTTATGATCTTAAGGACATAATTAAGCAGATTTCCATGTTTCGAGTAGGGAAGGGATAAAATAATTCATTTGACAAATGAAATCAAATCTCCTACTTGATTTTGTATCCACATTTCCCTAGTTGGGGTGATTTTTGGCTGGGTTTCTTCAAGGGAATAGATGCTTGAACTGAAAGCAAATGGTGTTTATCACTTCTCTCTCCTCCCGATCACCTCCAAGACATTGGCAAAACATGCATGGCATGTCAAATGCTGCCTGAGCAACATTCCCCAATCCCCTCTGCCAAAACTGCTCCAACGAGCTTTTAATCACACCAAATGCCTACATGGCAGGCTTCTGCCATTTTATCAGAAGACAAACATGCAGAGAAGTTCAAAGGATACATTCAAGCTTAAATTACCTGTACTGAAGCAGGTTTTTGAGCGATGTTAGCTCTCTTTGAAACTCTGAGATTCAGGAAAAAAATGGTTTTTTTTTTCACTGGCAGTGCTGACAGTTATCCCACAGCCTCCCTGGTGCTGCAGGTGCTGCAGGCAGCAGCACACGGAGGGCAGCCAGGGGAGGAAGGGCACTCAGCAGCAGGGAGAGCTTGGTGGTTGCTCCTGCCTGCCCTGCCTGGTTGGCTTTCTTGGCTCATGCAGGTCACCCAGCAGAAGGAGAGTTGAACCTCTTTACAACGAGGAAAAAAACAACGAGATGTAAAGCTGTAAATGGCAAGTGTTTCAAGGAATTCTTTAAACTTATATTTTTGGAAATAGCAAGGTTTCAAGTTGGCTTTGTCCTTTAAAAATCAGCCAGAACAAGTGGAAGGAAGAACAAAAGCAGGATGAGTCCCATGACCGAAGGAGAAGTGAAAGCCCCTCCCTGAAGGTTGGAATTAAACATCTCACTTTTTGCTGACTCACCCAAGCCAAGCAGAGCCTCCAAACTTGTCAGGGATTCACTCTGTCCCAGTGCATTTAGCAAGTCAGATACTTCCGAAAAAATGTAACCTTAAATTTTCTCTCTGGCCTAAGAATGAGACCAAGGAAGGTGAAACAACTTGTATGTTCCCTCTCTGAGAATTAAACATTCATCCTTCAAGCCAAAGCAGCTGTTTGTTTTAAATGCAAGTGCCTCCATCCAGCATAACTGAAGAAATACAGATTCAGAGATACAATAACATGTAATTAATTAGATCTGATGCAATTATTGGCTCTTACACAAGCCAGTGTAAGAGCTCAGCCCTGCAGTGCATAGTTAGAACCAGCACAAGACTGGGAGGAGACCAGGCTTAGCATGATACCTATTTGTACAGGGGCCTGCCATATGCCTCAGAAAAAAATACTGCTGGCTTTTATATTTAAAACCCCCCAATTCTAGCATAAATTATTGTTTTACATGGCCATTTTGGTTTTATTCATCTTGCCTGAAATAACCAAGAAAAATTAATTATTCCCAGATTCTGTATAAGATGTTCACTTCAGGCATCAAGTACAAGCCTTGTTTGTATGAAGAGCTGAGTAACTCCATAAAGAACTTCTTGATGTCAGCTGGAATTTGGAGTCCTCAGCTCTTGGGGAAGAGCACGTCCACTCAGGAAGATACCAGGAGCAGGCAGCCCCTGGAGTTATGATGCTGTGACCTTGTCCTGGTTTCTGCTGGCAAGAAAACTTCTTCTGTCCTGGAAGCTGCTGCCAACCAGCACCCCAGGGGAATGGGTTCTCACCTCCCCAATCTCCTGGGCAGGCACTACAAAGGCTCCCTGCACCGCTGGGGACCTTGCTTGTTTATCTGTGCTGAAGGATGCTAGAGGAAAGAGCTGCATTGACATGTTTGTGAGCAGATGAAGAGGAGCAGGAGAGCAGATCTCAGGGAGCAATGCAAAAGCAGGAGATGAAAGCACAGAGGGTAAACACAAACTCCATACTCAGAGAGCCCACCCACTTTCCTGTCATTGCACTTGCTCCTGGGTATTCAATGTAATCTGGTGGCTTTACCAGTAAACAGGACCTGAGCACCACCTTTCACACAAGTAGTTGTCATTGTTCAGGGACACTGGTGACAGCCTCTGGCTATTCAAGCCAGATGCCCCGAGGAGCCAGTTGTCCTTCTGCCAGCCAGCAGGAGCATCAGCAGCCTAAGAGCTGATGAATTTAAGAGGAAGTCATTAATGGATTTTCTTTCCAACTTTCCAACACTGGCAACAAGGAAGTTCCTAGCAAAACTGTCAGAAGCAAAACCCAATAGTTGTTCAGTGAATAATTACATTGTGCAATGCCTGGGGAGCTGAAATGGGCTGTTTCAGAAGGGTTGGTACCGATTCAGTGGGGTTGGGTCCAGAGAAGGTGAGAGGCCTCAGGAATTCAGGCAACACCCCTTTCAGGACACTGCCTGGGGCAGACCTTGTTTTCACCCAGAAAAGAGGCCTTTCTTGCATGTGCCAGCTGTCTTAGAAGGTTGAGAAGAAGGGCTATTATCAGCTTACCACAGGCTCCAGGAGAGGGAAAGAGTAAAGCAGGTGAGGACAGTCATGTAATATATCTTTGTAATCACCTTCCTGTGGCTTGCAAAACAAGCAAGGCTCAACCCCATTCCTGGTGTCCCTACAAGCACAGCTGATGAACGTATTGGAGACTTAAAATCAAAATAACATGCTCTAGGGGACCCTGCTGGAGCAGGGAGGCTGGACTAGATGATCTCCAGTGCACCCTTCCGACCTTAACCATTCTGTGATTCTGGAAAAACACAGTCCAGGCAGGAAATTTCCCTAGCTAGCATGCCCTGTATCAACATTTCCTTATTCTTATCCACAGGCAATGGCTTGTGTACAAGTGTCCAATTAAAGTTAGTAGCTAAGTCTAAACGGCTCATTAGCAAGAAGTGATGTTCATTACCCGGCTTTTAAGAGATGTTAAACTGAGACAGGCCAACGACCTCTCCTGTTGGAAAGAGAACACCAGGTGCTAATTAACTTGAGATTACATAAACTAATTCAGTGGTGTAGCTGGGAAGCTCTTTTCCTGACACTTAACCAAACCTGCTAATACAGTGAGCTCTGAGAAAAACAAATACATTTGTACTCGGATACCACTCCTTGCAGGCCAAACAATCAGAGCTGAGGAAAAGAGCAAGGATGCTTCAGACACGGGGTGCAGTGTGGGAACAGGAAGGTGAAGGACACAGGAAAGAGCTCTTTAGCTGGTAAACAGAGCACATGCAACAGCAGGAAGTCATTAAAGCGCCTACAAGGTTATCTCAAATTCCCACGAAGAAACACAGCTGACTGCCCTTCTTGTTTTGCAAGACAAGAAAGCAGTGCTGGCTTCTTGGGCTGGTGCAGACACTTGGGAGGGAGAAGGAGAGGGCAGTGTGCAGTGGCCTCAGTTCCCTTGGTCAGAGCTTGGCAGAGCACCAAGCAGTCATTTCATCAGTTTAGCTGGGCAAACACATAGAATGGTGCCTGGGAGATTATGTAAAACCTCCCTCATCCCCTTAAATCTGCATCCCAATATTGAAAGATTAAAAGAGTGAATTACAGCACTTATTTCAAACCAGTTTATTTAACAAACTCCAGGAATATTGCTTGACACTTCTAAATGCTTCAGAAAATGAACAGTGACCCACTGCTGCACAGGTTGCTCTATATAAGAATCTCCAAGACAATCAACTCTGTTTTGTATTGAGCAGTACTATACAAAAAAAAAAAAACAGTTGGAAAAAAAAATTACTCCATTTTCCCCAGAGGATTCCCTACCCCCAACAAAAGGCCTCTTCTTCAGCTGGCAGAGGGCATCCTAAAAATCATTCACAATTGCACCATGTCTAGGGTGAACTCAATGGCCAATTGTCCAGTCTCCCTCTAACCCAAGCAGGAGGCACCAGCCTGGAACCCAGTCTGGCTGTGGCTGCCTTCCAAGGAAAGGGATGGAGGCACAGCCTCCTGCTAGCATGAGGAAATGTACACTCAGAAGTGATTTCCAAGTCTGGATATCACCAAAGTGTCACTCTGAAGTTACACTCGTGTTTCTAGACAAGCCATAAACACCCTTACATGTAGGGGAACTGTCCTGCCTGACACGGGCACCCCCAGGAACCACAGCTGAATCACTGGTTAGTTAAGGTACTCCTGGTACACCTGGTGACACCAAAGTGCAACAGTTTGGGACCAGAACTTGCAGGGTCTCTTTGGCCTAAATGGCTCTGCTAAAGCCAAGAGCACAGGCTCACACAAGCAGGTGCAAGTTGAGCCCAGCAGAATGTCTTCAACAGTGCCATTCAGCAAGTCAAAGGCACATTCACACACAGACACAGTCACAGTGAGGTTTTCCAGAGACACAGGCACAAGTCCTTGTCCTTGAGAATGGGCCAAGAAACCCCATCAAAGCCCCAAACATCACAAGAGCTTCGGGAGCTGTCCGGGTAGCACAGCTCTGCATCATGCTGACAGAAAGATGAGCAGATTGATGTGCAAAAGTACAACTGGCACTGTCCAGAGCAAGCCAAGTCTGAACCTGCATTGCAAAATGGGCTTAGGAGTGTTGTCTTAAGAAGTTACAGAAGTCCAAGGAGGAATGGAGACTGTCCTGAAAGCAAGCACAGGAGCACATTCATCAAAGTGTGGTACATTCCAGCTCAGGCACAGCTTAAGATTCTTAGCTTTCAAAGACAAAGCTGTTTACTCATGGCTCACATACGCAGGCTTTTTGACCTCTGTGCTATGATGCATTTGTTTCAGGTGAAAAACTGTGTCAAACTTGTTGCACAGGAAACTAAAACCTTGCTCAACAGACAAGGTACAGGGATGAAACATGTAGAAACATTTGTTCTAAAACAAGGATATAAGCAGCTTCACCGGTGGATACAAAGCAAACAGTAAACCAGAAACCCTGAAATACTCTGAAGACATTTTAACTGTGAGCAACTGAGTGCTGTGTGTTGGACAGGGAGAACACATGTAGGGCAAATGAGGTCTTCTCTCCTTTTACGTAAGACACCATGGAGAACTTCAAAGCTGTAGCAATTTTAGAGATCTTGACTCAGACATTGGCAGGAGGAAGGCCAGCCTTAGTACAATAATTTTGGCCAGGTCTCTCAACATTTCTACCAGTGGTGACAGATTAGAGCTGCACCCATCAGCCCCTCCTTAGGCAATCACGGGCTGCTTCTCCTCCCAGGCTCACTGTTAGTCAGAAAAGGACCTGATCTAGTCAGGAGGATCTAGGGCTTTCTCCTCCCACAAGAAATGCTACAGGAGGCTCAGCTACAGGATAAGCACTGGAAACTGTGATAACCAAAACACATCCTAGAAGCTGGGGTGGTCTCTGCATGGTGTGCCAGCCACAGCAGCCCATGAAGCCTCTGCAGAGCTTGTCCCTCTTGCCCCAAAAAACCCAAGAGCAATGCCCTGTTACCGTAAACTGTGCAAGGGTTGTGAGACAGTCAGTTTGGTTGACCAGTTGACACATGTCCTTCAGGGGTGACAGGAGAGTGGTGACACAAACACAGGGACATGCACTGCTGCCTGAGGAAAGCAGCACATCCCTTCCCTCTACACCTGCATCACCCAACACCTACCCCTGGCCCCAGGTCAGCAACTCTGTCTGAAGTGTCCCCAAAAAACTGACCAAGAACAGAACAGATAAAGGGAACGTGCCTGAAGGAAACAAAACCTGTGACCAGATCAAGTTCTGTGTGCCTTCTCTATTGAAAGAAAAATGAAGAAGTAAGATCCAGTAAAGAGTTTCAGTGCTCCACACCAGTGAGCATGGCCAGGCAGAAATCATCTGTCCCTGAGGCAAAACAAACCCATGAGACACACCAAAGCTGTATCACACTCTTCACAGGCTCCAGAATATGAGGAAAAGTACAGCAGTACCAGTGTTGTGCAAGCCTCAGGTCAACATGTAGGATAGAGTGCAGTCTTCCAGGTCTCTGCATGTTTAGCAGGACATCGTCTGCTTTGATCCACTTCTCCAGAAAACCATACTGCAGGAGCAGCCAGTCCCAGTCTCTGCTTGGCTGGTGCTGCTCAGCTCTCCACGCTAACCAGTGGGTGGGTACATCTTCTACAGGCATCAAGACTGACTCACACTTCCCCTCCTTGCACACAAATTAAGACAGGGCATCCATTTCAAACTTCATTAGACTCTCTTTCTTCCAGTCTAATTGGCAAAGCTGATTACACAAAGGCAGAGGTACATCCCTTGTGCCTAGATTTTGCCTACTCCATTCCTGAGGTGTGTGAGGCTGTTGATGTGAAGTCCGCTGATTCCGTTAAGGAAGAAGAGGAAGGCAGCAATGAACTCACACCAGTATGTCAGCGTGAAGCCTGTGAAGGTGAGGTGATCCTTCACCAGGATGGAGAAGCTCAGAACACCGGTGGCTGACAGCAAAAAGGAGACGAGGATGAGAACGGAACCCATTGCCCATTTCCGCCTTGCATTGGCATCATCACAGACTTGGGACACCATCAGCAGCTCCAACCCAAATATGGCAACCACAACAGCAAAGGACACCATGCTCCTGATGGGAATCACCCCCACGCTCAGCCCCTCCACCTGGGCCAGCCTGAGGTCTGTGACACACTTCAGGACACTGTCATTGCCAAGGGTGCAGAAGTGCCACAGTCCGAAGAGCTGCCCCCTCGCAAAGAGCCAGCGGCCATCGCAGATGGAGATGGACGACAAGACCACGGCTATGGCCACGCACAGGATGATCAGGCTCCTGATGAGCGTCTCAAAGAAGGATTTCTGTGGTCTCCGGTGTGCCAGCAGCTGCTGCACCTGAAAGGAGAGCGTGAGGAAAAAAATGTAACAGAGTTAACAGTGCTACTTCGGGGTGAAATGAAGCCAAAGGGACAAAGCTGTGGGATTCAGCATTTGAAAATATTTACTTGTGCACATCAAACTCCTTCTCGCAGGGGAAGGCTGTACACAGGAGAAAGGAAGGGTGGGTGAAGTTCTCCCAGTTCCCTGGCTGCACAAACAATGCTCCCACGTCAAGACCGGGATCACAAAAGCTCTTGGCTGAACCAGGTCCCTGCCCCACGGTCTCGCGGCACAGCCTCCTGCTGTGGCCGGGCTGGAGGAAGCCACCAGCCCCTGGGAGGATGGAGGCCGGTGGCTGGGACGGGGGAGGCGGCAGCAGCGGGCTGGGGGGTCTCCTAGTTCCCAGCACTGCCCTCCTGAGCTGCAGGCAGCCGGTCCCTCCTCCTCCGGCCGGCAGCAACAGCGGCCCGGACCTCGGTCCTCACCCGGGGTCTCACGGCTCAGCTACCCCTGGAGTTGGGGGGGGAGAGGGGGGGAATCTTCGTCTGCAGCCCCCGCGGAGCCGCCTGGGCAGCGCACTTCCCCTCCTGACCGACACCCTCCAAGTCACCCGAGATGCGATGGAAAGTCGAGCCAAGAGCCCCCAGCCCCCTCGGAGAGCCACGTGCAGCGGGGAGGGGGAGCCGCGGCCCCGGCCGGAGAAGGCGGGAAAGGGAACCGGGCCGGCTGCGCCCCGCTACTCCGGGCAGGGTGGGAGCGACCCCGGCCGCGCAAGGCCGGGCTGCGGCAGCAGCCCCGCGGCGGGAGAGCGGCGGACGTACCTGCGCCCCGATGGCCGTCATGCTGCCGGCGGCGCCGAGAGGCGCGGGCGGGCTGCGGCCGCCGCTCTTTATCTCCCGGAGGGCGGAGGGAGGGCAGCACCCCCCGCCCGCCACGCCCGCGGGGCCGGGGCGCCCTCCGGGCCCCCCCGCGGCTGAGTCAGCAGCGCGGCCCCGACGGGCGGAGCCGGGCCGGGCCGAACCGAGCAAAGCGGAGCGGAGCGAGGCTGCTCCCCTGCAGCCGGCGCTGTGGCCGGGCACGGACCTGCCCGAGCCCGCTGCAGAGCGCGGCTGGCGGGCGGGAGGTGCGCGGGCAGTGGCGGTGCCGCTCGCCCGCTGTAGCCTCACCCCGTCCCGTGTCCCCGCGTGTCACCGGGGGCTCGCGGGGTGCCCTGCCGCCAGCAACAGCCTGTGCTGCCGTGCCGGTGCTGGTGCCGAGCGCTGGGGCACGGGGAAGCTGCCCCGGCCCTGCCCGCTCGCCCGGAGCCCCCGGCAGCGTCTCTGATGGGCTGCCGTGACACCCGGCCCCGGAGTCCCCTGTGGGTACAGGAGCAGCCCGTGCTGCCCTCGCTGCCCGGGCCCCGCCGGGGTTTGTTCCCGGAGCCGCTCGGCACCGGCTCCGGTGCGGCTGTGGCCTCGCACCTTGGGCTGTGTGCGGCTCTTATCGCTACCAGCCTGCTCTGCCTTACATATCTCTACCTGTACTGTCAGCAAAAACCTCTCTGCTCATAAAGTTTTACACCTTAGCTCTTTTTCTCACTCATGTATTGCCATCCTCTAATGAATTACCGACTACCCTACTTTTTTTTTTTTTTTTGTCTGAAACCGCTTTTAAAAAACCCAAGAAAGCTGGGTGTTGCTGTGTCATCAGAAACTCTTGTTTTACTGCCAAAATCTGATTCTGACTCCAGCAGAGTCTGAGGTCCAGTGGACAGCCCCACGGGTCGTTGTTCCGGGCCTCCCTCATATTCACAATGGTCAGAATTTCGGCCATTCCCTTTCTTGCCAAAAGGCGTTGGAAGGATCTCCTTCTCCAAGATGGAGTGGCAGAAGTTATTGTTACTTTACCCGTCTTGCACTTCAATTTCTGAACTAATCATCTGTCTATACAGATTGTCTCATTATTTTAATCTCTATGCAATTTCATAAAGGCTTGCTGTGCTTCCTTTAAAACACCATTTATGTCTGCTGTGATCTGTCTGAGGTGTTTTCTGTAACACTTGCTACCAAGAGTGAGAGTTCTGAACAACATTTACTTTAGTTTTCATATTTTAATTTTAAGGATAAATGTGGACCTCTTTAATTCTCTCCTCCCGCAGAATCTTTTGTTTAAATGTTTCTCTACAAAGTTGTATACAATGTTAGATTATATTTCTATCAGACACAGAAATGAGATTTTCTCCTTTTGCAACTCAAGGCAAATCTTTGCTAAGTCTGTTGTCAAAACTTATCTTGTGGGTTTGTGGTCAATGCTATACCTTGTTTCCTGAATCTGCTATCAGGAAATATCCTGAATCTTGCCACATCCCTTTCATGTTAGGTTCACAAGTTGATAGAGGATTTTTATGAACATCCTGAGCTCTTTATTCCACATGTTAAACAGCATTTCTGCATTGCATGTGCAGACTGGTTACATGCATTTGCTGTTATACCCTTCCACTTCAAAGTTCAAAATTCAACTATAAATATATATATATATATATATATTTTTTTTTTAGCTCAAAAAGCACAAACGGGTCTTGTTGTCTCATTTGTTGCATGAGCTGAATAAATGCTGCTTGCATGTAATCATGTTGAGCAAATGCAGACTTGGACCTGACAAATATACCACCTCTTATCTGGCATAAAACCTCACTAACTTATGCTTTGTGTAACATTGGCTCAATGCTCCAAAGCATTACACAATTTGGCCTACAATTAGCAAAATCATTAAGCATAGATCTGCATTTAAAACATCTGAGTCATCCTAATGACTTCAGCAGTTAAAAATCTTATCTTTTAACGGTGAGGGGTATTCTGCTGGGCAAGATCTTTTTTCCTGTAAAAGCCCATGGTAAGGCTCACATGCATAAAAAGCTTTGATGATTGAGGAAATTAAAGTGGTTACTTTTGGAACCAAAATTGCTCCCCTGTCATATTTGGATTCTTCAGTAAATATACGCCAAGCCTGTTCTTCGAGGAAAAAGGGTGGTAGGGGATGGTACCTTTTCTACAAAGGAGAAATTGCTTTAATGTTTTGTATTTAATTTAGTTTCCCCAAATATAAATGAGAATGAAACTGGACCTGGAATTTTAATGAGCATTGAATAGGCACTTTCAGAGTCACTTTCCCGAAGTCACCCCGAGAGGATGGTTGTAACACTGAGTGCTTCATTTCTGCACTTGCCTGGCTGGAGATACCTTCTGTTGAAGCTGTCTGGGTTTAGAAAGCCTATGAGAACTCTGCACCTTTTTCAAATCTAATGAATTTATTTTCGTTTCTCATTAGAAAACAAGCCAAACATACTATGTGACTTTAAAAGACCAAAAAAAAAAAAAAAATAAAGTGGGAAAATGCCTCTATGCTATTTTTGAAAATCATATGTGAAAATGGTATTTTGCAATAAAAAGAGCTCAGTGCTGTAAAAGAAAAAAACATTTTTTGTCTGAAAAATACATCACCTGTGTAATAACAACAGAAAAAATGACCTTTAAAGCACTTTAGAAGTATTTTTGGTTGTGTTAATGTGGAGTTCTTGGTATATTGCCAGTTTCATTATTTTGTTTAGAAAGTCCCTTTTCTCTATTGTTTAAATAGGCATTTCACATCCTATCCCTGGAGAGAAAGTTTTCGGGGAAATGTGTTCATAAATAATGGAAATTACCAGAGACTGTTGTACAACACAGAAATAGGTTCATCTGGCTCATTTAAAACTATGCAAAGTTTAACACTGAAGAATCTGTTCCATCTTTTCTCCTGCAGAAGGTTCAGGACCGAAATCTGAGTGTCACCAGGGGCTTAGGGAACAATTGCCCAGTTAAGGGAAATCACTTAGAGGTGAAGCTGAACACAAGTGACCAGTCCAGCTTCATCTGACCTTGAAGCCAGTTACTTCTGTAAATGCATTTTACTATTTAATAAAATTCTTTCTGATCACATCTTTAATTCTTGGCATAGCAACTCACCTGGTGAGGTATTTAAACCCTAATTTTTATCAGATCCCTAGTTCAAGATATCTCTGTAGAGAGATGTGGACCTGATCTTTGAAACAAATAGATCTTGAGAATCTTGCAGACTGAGACTTTGGGGAGTGTCCAAGGTCTGTATGGGGGGGAAAAATGTTACCATATTTTTTTGTGTCTTCCCAAAGCAGTTGAGCATGTAGAAAGTGTTATGAGAAGGAAGGAAGAGGCTAATTGTGTCCTGTTGCTGTTCTCTTGCCTTCTCTTTTTCCTGGTGGTAGACTGAAAATTCAGGTTGAAGAAGCTGCACTCAGCTCAGGCTGGGTTCAGCCTAGCTGGGCCAAAACAGAGCTTCTGGAATGGGGCAAAAAGTCAGCAAGTTGCTGGCAAGCTGCTCAAGCCCAGCAGCTCCTGGGAACTCAGACAGTCATCCTAGGTGAATTGTGCCCCAGGCAGCAGCATATCTACCAAAAGGGGGTTTGGGTTGTGCCAAGGCCCACACAGCTCAGACCAGCCCCTTATCACAACTACTTTACCTCAGGATTTCCCTCCCATCGCTGCAAGTTATTGCAGCCAAGCAGACAAAATCATCCTGGCATGTAAAAGCATTAAAGGGGAAAAAGCTCCTGGGCCAGATGGTTTCACTTTGCCTCCTGCCTGGACACCTCTGCTGTGCCACAGGAAGGCAGACTGGCCACCAGACAGGGGCTACCACGTGTCCCTGCAGCCCCACTCACTGCTGGCTGTGCATGAGAGCCCTGGGCTGCTGCCCATGGTGACCATACCCAGTTATGCCCAGCAGCCAGCTCTAGGTCCTACTGCCCATGGTGACCATACCCAGTTATGCCCAGCAGCCAGCTCTAGGTCCTACTGCCCACCCACACCAAGCAGTGCTTGCTGAGGGACTCAGAGCTGGGTTAGAAACATGCTGATAATATGGGACTCCATTACAGTGATTTTATCTCCCAGCTCAGTTAAGTGGAAGAAGAAGAGAGACTTTAAGCGGGACAGGCTTGAAGGAATAGATGTTGTATCCCAGCAAGAATTGTGTTTTCACCTCTGATCAGTTTTTTCACCTCAGATCACATTGCAGAGGTCCAACACTGGGTGCTCAATCATTCTGCTTCATAATCAGCCTTTTTCAGGGATCTCTGTTAATAGTTACACTGACTCAGGAAATACCTCAAAATATTTGCATCTGACCATTCTGACAAATGTCCTTTGAAATATACAGTCAATTAAAAAAACAAAAACAAACAAACAAAAGAAACAACAAAAAAACCCCCAAAACCAAACCCACCAAAACAAAAAAACAAAACCCCAACCAAAACAAACAAACAAAAAAAAAAACCCAAAAATCCCCCAAAAATCCCAAAAACCCCAAAAAAATCCCAACACAATTTTAAGTCTTTAGCACTACTAGAAAAAATTTGAGTCCATATTTCAATACTACATAAGTTGGGGGAAATAATTCAGTTTCTCAGCTGTCACATACATATTTTTTCTATCAGTAAATAGTCATATCAGGAGATTTAAAAGTAGCAAGTACATTGAACTGGTTACTCTGTCTCCCAAATTCAGAACTTACTCAAAGGAGCAGTGTTTATTAGGAGGAGATGACATACCATTGCCTCAGCCTTTTGGGAAACACAAGTTGGTGCCTTGCACATTTGGTGGGGACAAACAAGGTGTCTGCCTGGCTGTACTGGCCAAGTAATGCAATTGTTTTTCTTTCCAGGGTGTAGAACGAAAGTGGTGATGCTTCTTTTGATGCAGCTCATAAATGTATCTGTACTGGGAGTAGCTGGGAATGAAAGTTAAAAGATCACTGCAGACAAGCTCCATGTGAAGTCTGTATTCTAAAGATAACACAACTAAGCTGTGTTTAACTTTCACAGATACCTTGATTCTAGAAGAAATACAAGCTCATTCTATAAATGATGAAGACCCATCTAAAATGGATTGATGGTATTTGCACTTTAAGTGAGCAGCTGATTGGCTAATTCATAGATTGAAAAGTACTTCATAGTCTTGTAGGGAGGAGAAAAAAAATTAGATTTTATTTTTATTCCATTAACTTTTACCCTTCTGAGTTTATTATTGTGAAGGCACTCAAATGTCTTCCATCAATGTAGTATCAACTTGTCTTACTTCTACACAGCTTTGACAACTTGGAAGACTGTGTAACCTACTTCTGGGGTGACAGCTGTGGTATTTAGAAAACTGCCCCAACCAAAATACACTTTCTGTTTCCCTAATTTATAATCAATCTCACAAGATGGCTTAGATGGTCAGTCACCCCAAAGTAGTATTGCCCAATACTCTTTGCTCTGAACGCTTGGGGGAAGAGCAAATATTTTGAACAGCAGCAAATGCAATTGTCATTTATTTTTAGCAGTATCAGCAGGGTCATATAAGTTCAAAGGTTAAAATGCTTCCATCATGAAACAGGATCATTCCAGATGAGTAATGAAGAATTTTGAGTCAGTTACACACTGCAGTCAGCCTTGGAGGGCCCTTTAGAGTGAAAAAATTACTTCACAGGGTTGAAAAATCTGTTATGGGCCTCAAGCAACACACCAATACTGATTTGTTAAATCTGTGCTATGAGTGTTGCACCTCCACATGTTTGTTAAAAGCAAGCAAAACCCATCAGAAAGAGATTTCCAAGGAAAACATCATCCCCTTTCTTATCTCTACCTGCAGCGGGTGCCAATCAGCTCTGTGTGGCTCTGTGCAAGAGCTAATCATAGAAGCGTGATAGCAGGAACACTGCCTTATCACACACAGAGTTAACATTTATTATTGCCACATCCAAAGTCCAGGTTCTGTCCTGCACACTGCAGACTCAGCAGAGCAGGGCTGAGTGTGCGTGTGCCAGCTGGCCTCTGACCTCCTGCCTGTTGGGCTGGCTTCAGCGCACGTCTCCTTCTCTCCTCCTTCCCAAGCTCTGCAAGCATCAGGATGTTGCTGGCCTTTCTTTGATCTAACAAAGAGGAAATAGCAGCAACTCCCTGAGCGGGTGTCAGAACAATCCCCTGTTTTGCAGCACTGCCCAGCCATCAAAAGAATCTGATCCTCCACCACAAGTACTTTGAGCAATGGCTCTGGATTATATTTTGGTTTGAGGCTTGCTGCTTCTGTTTCTGATCTCAAGGCTGTATATGATAATGGTTGTCTACTTTTACCACCTTATTAGTTTAATAAAAGCAATCACCTCTACCTACAAATCTGTTTGTAGATGCCCTCAAACCACCACTGCCCTAGTGTCACTGCTGCCCAGGTGTTATTTATGCAGCCCAGGTGCCTCACACACTTTACCTGCAAGCACTGGGTGGTCATTAGGTCAGCAGAATTTTCAGGCAGCCCAGCATCCTTACACATTTACAAACATTCATCCTGCTGCTAGACAACGACAAGGAGCCCCTTAGCTCAGCTCAGTCTATTTCAACCATTACTACCCATCCAGCCAAATTTTGTGTTGCTGCTTCTTGTCACAAACACTGTGCACAGCCACCACCAGTACCTTTCCTTCTGCCTTCGTGCCTTCTGTAGCCACTGATTGCAGAGCTATTGCCACATCTTCAAGTTTTCAGCTTGCTCCTGAAAGACACAGTTGATTGCCAAAGGGCAAGCTAAATAGTAAGACAACTGATGTTACTTTCTCAAGGACGGTGAAGCTGCAAGCAGAAAGGTGATACTACAGTAAAAAATTAAGTGTCCAAATAAAGACAAAATTCTGTCATTTGTATTCCTTGGCAAATAGCATTATTTGTAAGCCTGGCTAAGAGCAAACCCTCTCTGGGATAAGCACTTTGTACAAAGTGATGTTTTCCTAATGCTAAAGGTGTAAGAAAGGAGAGCAGCAATGTAACAATTAATTGTCACAGGGGAAACGAATCCAAATGAGGACTGGGATATAGAATTTGCTACCCTCAGCCCATCCTTTAGACCCAGCTCCACTACTTTAGCAGTCAAAAACTTTGAGTGCACCTGTTTTGACAGAAAACATGCTGGCAAAGCACAGTGTGCTCACAGTGCATCAGCTCCCAGCAAACAAGAGCAATGTGGGAGCATTTGCTGTGAGCTCTGTCCTGGTAAAGGTTGGCAGAATCCTTCAAAGGTAACCAGCTTCAGAAAATACAGCTGCCAAGATGCAGCTGTAGAAGATGTAAAGTTTCGGGCTAGAGAAGAGGTAAAAGCATTTCTCATGGTGAACATCTGCTCTTACCTCTCTCTTACAAAGTGAATTTAATTGAGACAACCTTAAGTAACAGAGGATAGAAGAACAGGTAAAAAACCCCAAATGCTTCTTTTACTTACCCAGAAGAACAAGGACAAACAAGAATAAACTGCCTTAATTTTTTTTATTTTGCTCTTTATCCTAACACATTTTAAAGGACAAAAAGCAGCTCTAAGAGCATTTCCCATTAAAAGTAGTAAACGTGAAAGTTAAAAATTTTGAAAGCATGTGAAGTAATCACTAAATCTACGACTCACCATGTGTAACTAGCTACAAAACTGTATTTACCTAGACAGATACATAATGATACTTTTCACCCCTATGTAGTTCCATAAATCAATTGGTTATCTGAAGAGTGCTTGAAGTCCTCACCTATTCAGATGCTAACCAAAATTATAATGCCTTATTCCTGTATGAGGCTGTGATTTCATTCTCAACTGCTCTATGCTGGAATAGTTCAATGTCACATTTTAAAAGCGAAATCTTCCCTTTCCATCATGAGCAGCTCCAAGAGACTACAGTAGGCAGACCAAAACAATGAGCCTACTAGAGACAGTCACAACTGTGTGTTTTGTAATTGAACTTTTGCTGATGATCACTAAGTCTTTCTCTTTGAGCAGCCTTGCCAGTGTTCAGCCAGTCTCTAGGGACTCACCCTTCACTGGAGCCAACTGCATGGCAACATCAAATTGATTCTTTTGCTTTTACAGCATCAAGAGGATCAACTCCACTGCCTCTGGGATCTCTCCTTGCCCAGAGAAGGCTTTGTGTTCAGCATTTGCCTTTACTCTAGAAGCCCAATGTCGTTGTTGGGAAATAACATGTCCCAGAAGTGTTTTATGAAAGATGATTTGGCAGTTGTTGACTAAGTCTCTGAAGGCTCCAGGCAATAAGTATCAAGCACCTTGTTCCTAGCACACACAGCATTAGAGATAACCTTTTCCAGATGCTCTGTGATGCTCCAGCTGCTGTGGCTGTCACTCACCGGCCCGAGAGGAGTGGTTTGGCCAGGAGCCGGCGGCGCCCGAAGGCAGGGGACCGTCCCCCTCTAGCGGCACAGGGACGGGGGACGCGGCTCTGCTCGGCGGCACTCACAGCGTGAGCTCACCGTGAGCGCAGCTAAGGGACCACCAGCACGCACACACAACAGCTAAAGTACCAAACGCACTTTAATGAGTTCCAGATTTTGTTCCCAGAAGGAATTTATACCGTGTCAGTACATTAGCCAGGTACATAATTTCTCCTGAACTACAGGCATGAGGAGAACTATGACATACTAGGTATCTAAGGTTACTCTTGGAAACCAGTTTTCCACATTAGAAATAAGGCAGGTTTCAGGCGTGCATGTAGCTGATTTATCCAGTCCTCAGATGCCATATTTGCCCTTTAGTTCTTCCACTTTTGCTATATAAGCTTTCATTGCATCTTCTTTGGACATTCCTGAAGGACAGAACACAGGAAGCAGTCAGATACCTTCCACCTATTAAGATGCCTTTTAGAAGGCACAATTCCTTGCTCTAGTCTGTGCCACTGGAGAGCAAAGGAGCCAGGAAGGCCACTTGGCTGTGAATCCACTGCTAAAGTTTTAAACAAATGTGTTTTATCAGTCATGAAAACACAGTGCTTCCAAGCAAAGTTGTTTTTGCACAGACAGCAACTAACCAGTGTATTAGTTCTATCAATGCCATTGACAATTATCACAGGAAAGCTATTCCTTAAAACACCAGAAAAAGCCCCATTGTCACAGATCAGACCCCTTATTGGGCTCCTTATTTAGAGCTGGGAGCTCAGTTGTGTCTTCCACAGCTTTCCTAACTGGAAGATGCATAACAGCTGGAGGGAGAGCTCAGTCTCTGGGTACTAGGAAGGAAAACAACTTTAGATTTCTGCTGCTGTTATTGTTCTTTATTTAACATCTTAGGCCAGCTGGACATTTTGCACCCTAATTCCCTTTCACACAGGCCATATTTTTCAGGATTACTTCTGCCTTGCAGAGGTAATTAAAATTTATTATCATGGCATTCTGAACTTCTAGAACTCTTGTATTAAAAGGCAACATTATCCTGTTTCTATCCTGAACTACACGTGTCTTTCTGACTAGTTTGCCAGGGGTAATTTTATTAATTTCTTTAATCAGACACTTACCTTTCAATGCACTCCAGGCATCCCACTTTGCTTTGCCTTTGAAGTCCAGCATACCAGGGCGCTCTGAGAAAGGCAGGATGAGCAGCAGGATTAGTTTGTGTGATCTGGCTGTAGGTAATACCCACTCGAAGGCTTAGCTGGCTCTTAGCTGTGACTAAATACCATGGCTCATCTCTGCAGCTGTTATTTGCTAACCTGTAGCCAGGAGATCACCTCAGGGGAATATGTTACAACATCGTTGGTGAGGATAGAAATAGACTCTTTCAAATTCCCTTGAGACAGCAGCATTTGAGCAGAAGAGCACCAAGAGTGCTGTCATTTGGTTTAGTTGAACTTTCTGAAGAGCCTGCTGTCACATAAGAGCTGTCCCATTAAAGAACACCAGCTCTAAAGTAAAGCAGACATACCCTGTGGTCCATTACAGGCAGAGACACAGAAACAGGCAGCTGTTTGTAGTAACACACAGGTTGGAACTCATGCCCATCAAGTTAATGGTGTATTTCTAACCTATAGTTGTGCAATTGAAAACCCTGGAAATTTAACTCACTTCACTGCAGGCTGTGGTGTGGCCAAGCAGAAAGTGAATGACATGTATATAGTTAATCTTTGTGCAAAGTCCCCTTTGTGGCTTTACTTCCTCTCTCTCTCTCTCTCTCCTTAAAGAGAATTCTTAGAACTCACAAATGGGACTGGGCAGTATTCACAAACAGCCTTGTGCAGCCCCCATGGCACAGTGACCTGTGGCTCCAGTTGGCAGCTCCACTTGTCTGCAGCACAAACCCCAGCAGTCACCCTCCCACAGGCTCCTGCTCGGGCCAGCTCACGTTGGCTGCTGCTCCACACGAGTGCAGACACTTGCAGGAATGGTGCCATATCCCCAGCACTGCTTCACCCTGTCGAGCACTAATAATGCTGATGCCCAGCCACACCAAAAAGACCACATCTTAAACCCAAAGTAAATTATTTTCTCCCTCACGCTGCCAGCTTTGGAAAAAGGAGATTAAATTACTTACCATTTCCTGTACACTTCACTGCCAGCTTTTAAATCAATGGACACTCAATAAACTTTGCCAGCTACTGGGTTAGGAGGCCAGCACTCCAAAGAAATGACCTTTTCCCTTTCTAATTCTAGCTACTCCAGCCTTACACAAGGTCGATAGAGACACGCTCCACTTTAAATGCTATTCCAAAGGCTGAGCTGCTATGGACAGCATTGTAGTGAGAGAAGTAGGCAGAAACATTTTGCACTGTGTACTTGAAGACATATTTTTGGTACAGTCTTTCTGAAGTATATTTAATTGCAGCTCATATAAAAGTTTTCTCCTATTCTTCTGGTTTTGCTTTCCAGCACTATTTTTAGCAGTCAATCCAGTCTAAATAAACTCAAATGTGTCATCCCCTCCAGTATTTGCAATTGCGTCCTTGTATTGCAATTCCACCCTTGTATCTCTTGCCTTGCTGTTTAAATCTGTATAACCGAGAAGTGTTTGCATTAAAGCAGCATCCCTCGGCCTGAGCAGCTACTCGCTACCAGAGCTCTCCAAAAAACCCAATCCCAATATTTGCACACAGCTAACGCAAAGCATTCTCAGGCCCTCACTGCACGGAGCAGACAGCGGCAGCCGGGTTAATCTAAAAACCCCGAATTGCACAAAGCCTTATCGGGTCAGGCAGTGCCCTCCCGCACGCAATCCCGGCCAAGGCGGCTCTGAGGCACTTGCGCTGCGCCGCGGGACTGAGGGAAGCGCAGAGAGGGAGAGGTTTTGCCTCCCGGGCCGGTGCCTACCAGTGTTCACGTCGCCCACCGTGGCCTGTTTGTAGTGGCTGTAGATGTCCAGCATCTCCTGGTCCGTGGGCTGCGACTTCAGCTGCTTCACCTCCTCGGCAGCCTTCTGGAACGCGGCCTGGGGGGAAGGCGGGAGAGGGTGAGTGAGGGGAAGGTTCGCGGAGCCCCCCCGGCTGCCCCCGGCCCCGGCGCCCCCCGCACCTCGCTCATTGCGCCGAACCCGCCTGGCCCCGGCCCCGCCGCTTCTGCCCCGCCACCCTCGCCGCGCGCCCGCCTCACCCCTCGCCAGACCGGCCGCCGGCCAATCGCAGCGCCGCGGGCCCCGCGGGCACCAATCAGCGCGGGCCGGGGGCGGGCACAGGGCGGGAAAGGAGCCAATGTGGAGGCGGCACGGGTGCCTCCCGTTCATCAGCGCGTGAGGAGACAACGGCGGCGCGAGGGGCGGGGGCGGGGGCGGGACAGAGCCCTCTCAGCCAATCGGACGTCTCAGGGCTGCCACCGAAAGGACGTGATTGGCGGAGCGGGTGGGCGGAGCGGAACCCGGAAGTGGCGGCGGAGAGCGGTAATGGGCCCGGTGGGGCGGGCGGTGCCGGTAGGGCCGGGCCGCGGTGGGGTGGGTGGTGGTGCTGCCGGTGTTGCTGCGGGTCTGGGAGGTTCCTCTGTCCCAGAGGAATACGCCACCAGCGCCTCCCACCTGCCTGCTTGTACCCATGGAGGCGCGGGGTAGTGCACGGTTCCAGCCCTACGTGCGATCGGTTTGAGTAGTAAATGTGAAAATTGGCGATTTCTGAATGAGCTCCTCATTCTGTGTTCCCACAGGATTTCTCCGTGCTGCTTAGGAGCAAGTGAGTTGAATGCTGTGCCCTTTACTGCCCCCCCAAGTCACCAGCCCATGTGGAATAGCACCCAGAAAACATCCATCTTTGCTGTTTAGTATAAATCGAGTTATTTCCAGGTGCAAAGTACGCTTTTTTGATTATTTGTGTGGTGTGTGATACATACTCATTTAAAATGGAATTGGAACTCGGGGTTATTAGCCAAGGTGATGCAAAACCAAGTTGCCTTGTGTGGTGGAAGGTCTTTGCCCTGTTCTGCAGATAGTACTTGATGAAAATATTGGTAGTTAGCTTTGCCAGGCTACGGCTGGGATAAATAACAGCCAAGGTTGGTATGCACCTGCAGGATGGTGGGGCACTTAAATAACCCCACAGCAAAAAAAAAAAAAAAAAAAAAAGACACACAAAAAAGAACATTTGGGGATGAATGGGTAAAAGGTTCCCTGTCAGGACTAGAGGTGGACTCTGAGATCCTGCTCAGGATGGGAGGTGCAAAGGTCGTGCTGATGTTGGAGCACATGGCCTGCAGTCCTTGCTGGTTGCTGCAGCAGCTCTGGCACTTCAGCACGTGGCCAGGAAGCTGAGGGATGCCCAGCGCCAAAAATAAAGAAGTTTGTCAAGGTAGAAAAGAACTTAGCTTCCTGTGGGGTGCCCAGCGCCAAAAATAAAGAAGTTTGTCAAGGTAGAAAAGAACTTAGCTTCCTGTGGGGAGAAAAAAACCTGATGGAACAATACATGGGCTTGTTTGAAGAGGGTTTGGGGTTGCCAAGGCTGGTCTGTTTTAGGCTCTGCTCTCTAGTATAAGCCCATAGAGCCATTCTAGTGACCGACTATTATAAATTAAATCCCTAATTATGCTGTAGTATACCAGGAAAATTATTTGCCTGTGTATGTGGTGGTTTTTCACTTTTCCTGGGGAGGTGAAAATGAGCATTGTGTAGCAGCTTAGGCATTTTTCAGAGTATTACCCTCTCTCCATCACAAGTATGTTAAAAAAGTCTTTGGGTTTGTTTGTATTAGGACATTCTTCTAGAGCCCAGCGGGTGAAGTCTTCAGTCACTTAAAATCCATACAACACTCTTGCATTTATCTATTGAAACAGAACGACCCCCATGGCATGGAGGAATGATGAGGAGGACTCCATCTTCTCAGAAGGCTAATTAATTACTTCATTATACTATATTACTCTATATTATATTACACTATGTTACATTACATCTAAACTGAATCTGCCAAGCACTCAGCCCTGCTCACACTGCACAGAATCTCGTGACTGTCAGCCAGCAGTCCCGACACACACACACACACACACACACACACACTTGGGCTTGACAGGCCAAGGAAACAAAACACCATCACTTTGGGTAAACAATCTCCATATTGCATTCTACTTTGGCACAAACACAGGCACAGCAAATGGTAAGAATTGCTTTTCCTTTCTCTGAGGTTCAGAGAATGTGAAACCCAATAAATATTCTCGGGAAGAACTGTGCCTTGCTTTTCTCTGTGAAGAGAAATGTGGCTACATTTATCCACAGCGCTTTTGCATGTTTAATGGGGAGTCTGGTGTGGCATTGCACAGCACAGGTACTCGAGTGTGTGGTGTGCAGGATCTGTTTGTTCTGAGACCCTGTGGGGATCACAGCAGTGAAATCCTGAAGGGCCCAATGCTGTTGGATTTCTCACATGTTTTATTCTTTACATGAGGCCTGCCTGCACCTCATTTTCCAGCTGTGCTCGTGGGCAGAGGAAAGGCAGTAATCTTGGAATCTCTGCTGGTCACAGTGACCCCGAGATACATTAGAAAGTCTCTTTTCCCAGCCTGGCGGTCAAAGAAGGAGTCAGAGCTCTTCATTTCTCGGTCTCAAGGTTGTTTATTGTTTCTTATCTATAAAATTCTTTCTCCTGTCCTGCCGAGGTCCGTCCAGCAGGACAGTTCCAGGCACTCTGCCTGCCCCCGGGGCGGTGTTATGTCTTTATACTAAAAACTACATGTACAATGTTTACAATTACTTTCCAATACCTATCACCTATGTTAGACAGTGAGCTTCTAGTCTAAACCAATCTGTAAGTGCCAACATCACAGCAGAAGATGGAGGCCAAGAAGAAGAAGGAGAAAGGCTGGACACGCCCAGATTCCTCCATCTTGCCCCCTGAACTCCCATTCTAAAAACCCCAAAAATCTATTTTTCACCCTGTGATAAATTCACTATCATTCTACTTAAACTTTCATGGCTTGTAATTCTTCATTATAAAGGTTGCTAATTGTTTTTTCCAAGGGCTAAATCAAAGGCACAGGGGTCTTGGGCTCTGTGCCAAGGTCTCTGAGCCCCCTGGGCAGGGGCTTGAGTCCTCCAGGGCAGCCAGAGGAATATCCTGGGTTCCGACACAGTAATTCCTCCCTTTGATGTTTCCCAGGTCATTCAGAGCTCGTTCTGATGTCAGCAGAAGGCTCCACCATCACGGTTCGCCTGGTGCGCTCCTTCCAGCACCGCAATTTCCGGCCCCTGGTGTTCCACGGGGTCCCCTTGGAGCAGACAGTGCGGGAATTCATGGCCTTCGTGCGCCAGGGTAAGCCCTGCCTGCCTCCTCTGGCTCCTTCACTCCCAAGTGCTGCTGTCCCTCCACCTTCTTGTGGAGCAAATGGATGGGAATGGCTCTGGTGGAGACGCCAAATTTGTGTTTGCGTCCCCCGTGTGCTTTCCTTCCTTGGATGAAAGGTCTGGAGTTAATGAGAGCTTCCATGGTCGGTGTGCCTTGCTTGAGTTTGGCTGGACTTCTCCCCCATGCCCAAAT
The DNA here is from genome assembly GCF_037042795.1 of Molothrus aeneus. NCBI lineage: Eukaryota > Metazoa > Chordata > Aves > Passeriformes > Icteridae > Molothrus > Molothrus aeneus. The sequence goes on from NC_089652.1 coordinate 29,852,851, forward strand.
CCCCACTGTAGGAGCCTCGGGGGGTGGAACAGACAGAGATGAGAGATCTCTGCAGCCAGGTCATGGAACTTGGGGTTTATTGCAAAGGGCCTGGGTGCAGGGCCCTGCTGGGAGCTGCCAGCCAGAGCTGGAGCAGGCACGAGAGAAGAGAGGGGTAGAGAGTATGAGAGAGAGAGAGAGAGGATGAGAGGGTAAAAGGGTAAGAGGGTATGAGAGCAAGGTTCCCATTACAATACAATAAATCTTCTTCTGTGTTGAATATTCTAATTCTCACTAACCAATCTAGTACAAGATACAAATCCTATAGCATTTACATTCAGCCTATAAGAATCATTACATCACCATACTGTGTTACATTTTAAACCCTAAAAACTACTCTTTGGACCCCATCTGCTAATCTAGGAGGGTCTGCTCTGACCCTTGGACCTGTCTGCAAGCAGAGGGTATTGTTTCATCAAAAGGAGATCGATTACCTTCAGTGTGCCCACACCATTGTTTTCCAGTCATTCAGTAACTAAGGGATCTCAAAGCATGCTTTCATTTCAATCTCACTTATAGTTTCTATATTCTCAAAATCTTTTGCCAGGCAATCATATTTACAAGGCTTTCCTGTTTCATCTTCCCCAACACCCACGTTTAGTCTAAAAGAAACAAGGGCATTGCTGCATTTGGCTCAGTGCCTCAGGCTCATTGAGGGGTGCTGTCAGGCAAATATTCATCAATTAATAGGAATAAATTAATAGAATTTAGAAAGTCTTTGATGCTAACTACGCAAATATGTGGAATGTGGGAATGCAAGTCTGTTTGCTATTTGTGAGAAAAGAGAATCTTGAAAATTTGTTTTTGACACTGTGTGGTCTCACAGTGCATGTTTGTTTCTGAGTTTCTGTCTCCATCCTGAGCTTTCTGGTGCAGATTTACTCATCTGTGGGCTTTCTCTTTTATAAGCCTGGTTGAAAGTGACAGTGAATCTAAAAGTTAAGTACTGCAGACCAGCACACACAGTGACTTGATCATTAGGGTGTTACCCTTAATCCTGCAGGTGTATTTCCACACACCTCAATGGAGACATTCAAATGGTACAAAATAACATAATTTGTTTGTTTTGGGTTTTTGTTTTTGTTTTTGTTTTTTTTTTTTTCCTTCATGAAGTCAGCTTAAACAAGTCTTGAACTGTTATATTAGGTAACATTTGAGCAACTCCTAGGACATTGCCCTGGGACTCACGGGTGTCTTGTGTTTGGCAATTTCCATACTTCTAGACAGTGATAGGCATGGCAAGGTTTTAGGATGCTGTTGGAACACTGCAAGCACTTTCAGAACATATGGCACAGCTGTTGCTGTGAACAAGAAAATAAAAAACAATGCTAGGAAACTTGCTTTTGATATGTGCAATATTGCAACTTGCTGTTATTTGAGACAAAGCCAATGCTTTAAACAAGACTTAGAACCCTGTTCCACAGGGGTGCGAAAGCCCTGCTCCTTCCTTTACAGTAATCTGTTTTGAAGAGGCAGTTTAAGATAAATGGTTAAACTACTGAAGAAATGGCTTCATCCACCTTGCTGCTGGGCACCCCGCTGGTGGCTGGGCCTTCTGAGTCCTGGTTAAGTCACAGGGAGCACTGGCACCAGAGAAGGTGTCAATGTTCCTGCAGTTTCCTATGGGCTGTGTCCTGCAAGCAGCTAAAGAGTTAATTTTCTACAGTTTGGCTTCCTTTTCGTGCTGTGTTTACCTGAGGATTCAGTTCTGGGTGACAGTTGTCAACTGTTTGTATAAGGTAAAGAGAGATGCTGGGCAAACCATTGAGAGGATGTTCCTGGCAGATTTCTGAAGGATCAGACTCCTGTGATCACACCCTAATTGCACTGACTCACTGTCCTCGTGGGGTGTTTTGTTCAGAGAGACTTCATGCTCAAATGAACTTACTCACATATGGAGTCACTATAGAATCTGGGCCAAAGGCTGTGTTTTAGCATTTGATGATCAAACAACTCTCCTATGTTGCAGATTTGTTTTGACTTAAAGGCTGCCCAGGGGATGCATACATTGCACAATAATGGAAAATGAAGGATTGGAAATAATTAAGAAAGAGAACTTTGTTTTAACTTTGTGCTTTTATTTTAATAGATGTGTCTTCAAGATCAGGACTTCCTCCTCCTTTTAAAAATTACAAGTATGGTAGGTGGTTTTTATTTTTCTTGTTGTAATTGCCATCAAATGACCACATGATATTTTACACCAGCATTTATACAACTTAAAAGATAATTGCTGTACAATACTAATGTTGGTGCCAGTGCCTGCCTACATTTGCAACTCTGTCCAGCTCTTGTAGCTGGAGTTATCCTGCAGAACTTGACCATTATTGTGAAAATCTGTTTTAATCTTTGAATTAGGCTGCATGGTTTACATTATTTGCTATTGTGAACTGATGGGTTTTGATATTAATTTTTTATTACTTTTTTAAAGTGCCTTTTAACTCTGTCTTTACCCTAATGAGCAGCTTGTGGTCTCAAAACACTTTGAAACTGTAGTTCTCTGTCTGCTTATGTACTTCAGTATCTATTTACTGATGGTGAAGCAGAAGCTGAAGGCAAAAAGTAGAAAATGCTTGAGTCTTATATACTTAAATAGCTTACACAATATGAGAGAAACAGGGGAACTTTGCTCCAAGTAGATATGAAAGCTCTTAAAGACAAGCTGGTGGTATGAAGTGGCATGATGTGAAATTTAAGCTGACTTTATCAAAGCTATATTTATATTTCCTTTTTGTGCAGATTGTTGTGAACATGTACAATTCATCTGCTTGGGATAGAGAAAACTTTTTAGACAGACTGAGTTACATCCTTTTTTGGAGTTTGTAAACTTGGGTGTCAGTCACATATCTTCTCCTAAACCTGGCAATTCTCAAAGTTCCCATGGAGTTTTCCTGCAAGTGATCCTCTGTGTCCCATGTTCTTGGAGTTGACAAACTCCTTCCTCTATGGTCATTCAAAGAACTGAGTGAAAAATCTACTTAATACATGTGAAAATAAACTCTATTTGCCTATTAAAAAAACCCAAAAACCAAAGGATTTCATTTTGTGCTCTTGCTGATGGTGAAACAGAAAGTGGAAATTGAAGGTAGAAAAAGAGTTAGGGATTAAGATTGATTATATAATCAGTGGCAGGGACTTAAATGTTTTTATTATTTTTAATGTGTTACTTAAGGTCATAACATCTGGAAGTGCAAGTTTGAATTTGGAGATGCCCTTCACCCCATTTGTGGCTTTGGCTGTTTGAGGGGTTCCTGTCTAGAACTGCTGCTCTCAGTTGTATCCCTGGTGCTGCCTATCCCAGCTGCTTCTTTCATCACTTGGAGATCAGTTTAGCTTTTCCCAAGACGTATCTGGTGGCTGAGGGCCTGATTATGCCCTGTAGGACTGAGCATAACTTTAAAACCTGTTGCACCAGTTACTGGGAGCCTACTCTTACTGTGATGGTGCTAACTGCAGGAAAATTTTCACACAGGAAAATCAAAGCCAGGTTCCTCACCTTCCCCTCAGGCTGTGAATCATCCAGGTTCATGTTTTTGGCATGTCTGCTATCTCTACAGTGCTCTGCTGTCTTTCCTGTGTTTTTGTGAGGAAAGGGCAGTGAGACTTCTGCAGTAAAAGCCAGACTTTTCCTCCTGTTTTGTTTGGCAGTGCCAGAAATCTCAGTTGGATATGGTTGTCTCTCACTGTGCCTGTTTCAGCTTCCTTCCCTCCAGAATTCAGCACCACTTTGTTTTAACATTATATATAATGCCATCACATTTTTGCTCTTGGATCAGTGCTCCAATTCACATCTCAAAGCTTCTGACTTCCATTTTCTCTTCATTTCTTTGTATGGATTATTCTGGATCTTGGTCTAGAACTTTTTCTGAGTCAGTCTTATCTTAGCACCTTGTCACCTTTTCATACCACAGTATCTTTTCACTGATGCTGGCAGTCTGGGTGCCAGCTTGTTCCATAAGCTGCTTCTCAGTTTTATTCCTTTCATCCATGAATGCAGAGCAGTATGGCAGGTAGTTCATAAAATCACTTAGAAAGTGGTATCTTATCAATTGCCATGATAGACCTATCATCAGAAAAGGCAAGATAAAAACTTGGCAGTTTTCAAGTCCCTGCCATTGATTGAGAGGAGATGAAATAGCCAAGGCCAGTCAGAGGATTTAGCTTGTGGGAAGAGATTATAGTTTAATCTCTGTAAGAGAGTTAAAGAAGCCATTTAATAGCTCAGATGAGCCCATGGTAAACTGCTGGGTGCCAGTGGTGGAGTTCTGAGCCAGTAGAACTGAGACGATGCTTCAGGGCATGACTGGACAAGGACTAGAGAAAAGGGAATGTACCAAAGTAGACAGAGGAGCTTAAAACTAACAGGCACAGGCTGGGTTTATTTGCTGTAGTAGAAAGGTTTCATGGTTGCAATATATTTTTTCTGTGATTGCTTGGTCTTTTTGTAATGTTTCTATGCAAGATGGGTCCTGGTAATTGCAATTTAATGTCTGTCTTGCTTCTAATACCACAGTTATTACAACATGCCAGTAATATGGCAGTGACCAAGCAGTGAGAATACAGAGTACTTCTTACCTTATGTAATGTTTTAGATAGTGTTCAAAATGGGCCAGAATGGAATGGAAGCAAACTTCTGAGTGGGAATGTGATCTCTGTTATTCTGAACATCTGAATACTTGCTCTGGTAATTTGAAAGTTGGTTTGGCCAATAGTTAATTTTGCTGCATCCTTCTCTTACCAGACTATTGCAACATGTAATGTTCACTCAATGCACAAAACTGAATTAGAACAGTAGATGAGCAGACAAGCAGAACTGGTTTTTCTTCTTTGCTGGGAAGATATTGATGTGTTACTCCAGATTTGTTCAAACACAGAGTCTTCAATTTTTTTTTATTAGTGTTGAATGGCTTTAAGCTGTTCCCTCTGGATCTTTGCACTCATCCAGTTGCTTTAGTGACTGTGTTATTTTCCCCTGTGTTTCCCTTCTGTTAACGAAACCCTGCCCATGTTGCCAGGAGAAAGTGGCACTTTTAAAAAAAATTCTAAAAGCACTACACTACACAAACGTAAAATAAAAATTATTGAAGAGGGTGTAGCATTAAAGAGAAGAGGCTGTAGATGTTAATGTAAAATGAACTTGCTTAATGAAATTTCTGCTGTCGATGGTGGGTGTTGTATACATGTGAAGGAAAATTTCAAAGGATGATCTGAAGTGATCTGGTTACTGTCTTAATTACTTGCTGCCTATCAACTTAGCTGTAGCAGTTGACAGTGCATAAATGCTGTTGGTCCTGCCCCAATTGCATGTGTAAAACCTATTAAGTTAATACACCCTAAGTGGCATTTAAGTTGATGTGTTTTGACTGGCAATTGAGATGGTCATTAGTTGGTTATTGTAATTCAGTCAGCAGACAGAAGCCCAGTCGGATGTGGTACCTTAATGCTGCATTGACTGCTTTAAGGCTGTGGCCACAGAACTGTGAGATTAAGATGTTTTCTCCTCTTTCAGGTTGAATACACAAAATTGTAAATAACAAAAGATTTTGAAGCTTCCCCCTTTGTTTGTTTGTCTTTCCCGAGTACAACTTGCTGTGTTGTGTGCTTATTAAGCCTTGTTTTAGGAAAACACTGTTTTTTCTTTCAGATACCATGAAGATTATTCACCAAGCACACAAATCTAAGGTAAGATTACTAGCTGTGTTCTTCCCCTTTTGCATGCTTTGATGCAGGCAGATCTCTGCACTGTCAAACAAGACTGAAGCAGAAGAAATTCTTCTTATTTTTGTATTCTGGTTCTCTGATTTATAGACTGGTGAGCTTGTAGTGAGTTTGGAAGATGATGACAAACTGATTTTGAAGGAAGACAGCACGCTGAAAGCAGCTGGAGTAGGTAGGAGTGCATTTGTATTGACTGAATATGCTGTTCCTTGTGGTAGCATTAAACTGATAGCTGGCTGATTATGTTTGGACAGGCTGCTGAAAAGTAAATGCTATTTCTGATGCTCTTTACACGACTTGGTAATTATTCAGGGAAGCATTATTCAAATCATTGGTCTGAGGGCAGCAGGTATCTGCACTCCAAATGTTCAGAATGCAAATTGTGATTTTTAGAGGGTATGCTTATAATTCTGCTGAGAGTAATTTTAAATGATTGACAGATAGGTTATTAGTACCGTGCCTGCTTGGTCTTATCAGTAACATTTAAACTGATGTTTTGGTTAGAAATGTAAGTAGTGGAACCAGCATGGAATAATGAAATAAGATTAGATTTGTTTAATGTGCAGCATACAGTGTCTGATAGCCAGATTGCTCGGGAAAGCTGGAGCAGTATCATTTAGAGAATGTGCTGAACATAGCAAAGAGTTGAAACTTGACCTGATTTCTCACATTTTGACAAGAGACGACATATAGGGCATGTCTTTTGGTAATAATGTAAAGAAATGTCTGTCATGATAAAATTGATGGTCCCTGGATGTCCTTTGGGCTTCTCATAAAAGTGGCTGAGTGACTTTGTGGCAGCAGGGTACTTAGGGGATGTGGTTGCATTCCACCTTGATATGGACATTTGCTCATTTGAATCTGATTTGCCTGGCTGGAAAGCTTTAACTGCCTGAGCTCTAAGTGCAGGGGCTTCACAGAGGAGGCTCCCTCCTGCTCCTGCTGCTCACTGATTGCTCCCCAGCTACTGAATGGGATTTCTTTCTCCTAGGTTACTTGGCTCTCCTGTTCCTGTGATTTATTTTCTGGTTTTAAGTGACTTGGGATGTCTCTTCAGTGTTTTTCTCTGGTTCCAATATACCTTTCCTAAAGGTCTTTGAGTGTTCCTGTAATATGAATCATCGCTTTTACTACACACTAGGTCTTTTTGTCTGCAGGAAGGGGGAAAAAAAAAGAAAAAAGAGGATTACTGGCACCCTTGCAGATTTGTAATTTAGTTTGCAAAAGATTCATTTAATCATGATCTTTATCTGTGTGAGGCATAAGAGACAGTGCAGTTCAGGAGAGGGACTGATGACAGTGCCAAATGTTGAATTAGAAATAACAAAGCTGTCTTCTTTCAAAAAGGTATGGATGGGTATTTGTACATATTATCTGCCTTTGAAACTGGGTTTGTAGCTACAGCAGTGAAACAGTTGGATGTGATCTCAAAAAAGATGTCAAAACATCAGACTACATGTTACACTGAAAGGAAATAGGAATGCAGAAGCCTGTTCTGTGTCTCTGTACAAAGAGAGGGGTGGTTCATTTAGGGCAGAAAATAATTTAAAGCTTTTTTTTGTTTCTTTTTTTTCTGAATAACAGCAGTTATTAGTCATTAGTATATAGAGGATATTTGTGATAGAAGAGGGAACCCATTCTTTGGAAAATGCAATGTGCCATTATGCCATTTTGAATTTGGAGATGTTTCAGTGTATCTTGACGTGAAGATTAGCTAAGTTAGGAGTGAGGTTTTTGTAGTAAAATCTTCAAGATTTTTCTCCTTCAACAAGAGGTAGAAAAGAGTAAGCCAAGGAAGTGATATCATGTATCATGTACCACTGGTCTTCATTTTGTACAAAACAATAAATTTTGTATGTTTTCTTTAAATCAGTGAGAAGATTTGAAATCTCCTATTAAGATATGATTTTTTTCAACATCTAGTCTGGCCAAGGTGTACTAGAAAAAAACAATCAGAATCACCATTAGAAAATCTGGGAAATTCTGATACATGCAGAACAGTTTTCCTAAGCTGCAGTTGATTGCCCTTGGCACTTTACAGGGTTGGGCTAGAGAGTTATAAATTCTGAGGACATTAGATAAGTATCCTCAGGAAAGCCTCTGTAGTAGTGATTATTATTACAGTTATTATCCAGTCAGCAAAGTTAATGCTTGCAGTTTTTTTTAAAGCAGGGTGTATGTAATAAAGTGTTCAGTATTCATTACAAATAATCTTATCTGTTTTCTAGTTGAGATTCTAAAATCCCTTCGACTCTTTTTTGTTTCTTTTTTTTTTTTTTACAATACAGGCAGGCTTCATTAACTTGAGGTTTAATATAAAAAACGAATGTGGAATTTATTGGCTCAGCATCTTAAAGAATTTCATGTTTAATAATTGTGAAGGCATTCCATCAGATTTGTCTCTGTTCTGAATTAGTAATGTTGCTGACTTACTGTTTTAGAAGAGGAAGTCCTTGACCTACTGGGTTGAAAGAATTGTGACTGTTCTGAACCTTTGTGGGTCCTCTAGCTCTGCCATATCCCCTGTGAATAATTAGAGGTATTTGAAGGTATTGCTGGAGAAGTCAATTTGTGTCTTTCACTTTGCATATTGTCGAAGCCTCATGAATTAATCATCAGCAGGGCAAAAAATTCACTTCTTCACACACATATTTTGATGGGTCATGAGGGAGAATGTAAAGTGATCTGTAAAATATTCTACTGATCCTCTAAGTATTAAATTATTATACCTACAGGCTAATTTAATGGGAAAAAGAAGTTTCTTTCTCCCTTTCCTAACAGAAAAATGCACAAAAAAGAATGTATCACGCTTCATTACTTTCGTAGCATTTGAAGGTGTTAGAAATGCCATCACCTAATTTGCTGAATGCTTTAACAAACAATTCTGAAGACTGTGTTAAACAAATTTTGAGGGGTCTTATGTACATATTTCCTTCTATATTTTCATGTTCTTGATGGTTTTGTTTGTTTGGGGTGTTTTTTTTAATGAGATTTAACAATCTCTTTAATACTAGCAACATTTTTCAAAAAATATTATGAGGAAGAAAAAAAAGTGGGTGGTGATTTATCATTGTCTTTGACCATAAAGTTGCTAATTGTCTTCTAAAATTCTAAATAGCTGGCTGTTGGTGGTTCATTTACTGGTGTGCTAAATATTTAATTTTTTATTTCTTCTAGCAAATGAGACAGAATTAGCATTCTTCTGTGAGGAAGATTACAGAAACTACAGAGCTAATCCTGTTTCGGCCTGGTGAAGATCCCAAGAGATTGTTTTGTTTTCCCATACCTGTTGTAAATTTTCCTTATTCTGCTTAATGAGATTTTTCTTAAAGATCAATAAATCCTAGAGGATTTCTTTGCAAACAGTGCAATTCCCTTCCTATAGAAATTAATTTCTGTCAATATGCTAAGACTGAGAGAGGAAAAACTGGGGGACATAAATGACTTTTTTCTTCCTCTCTTTTCTTTTTGCTGTGCTTGGCTCTTGAGCCTCAGGCAGTGCCATCCCTGACCCGTGACACAGGTTCTTGGTGTGATCCCTCAGCACACAGTAACTGCATATGGAGGTTATAGAATGCACAGGATGATCCCATCACAGTACTAACTTCTACTGAAAATGAAGTGAAACCTCCTTCAAATGAAATGAAATGTTTTATGACAGAATCACTGGGTATTTTAAAGAACTTGAGAAGAGAATCTCTCGGTTTTAAGTCACAGCTTTACTTCTCTCATTTTATGTTTGGTCTCTTTTGTTTAAATAGTGCAGACTGGCCAGTGTTTCATGCTTTTCAGTGGTGAATGCTCTCCATTATCCTCTCTTCCAGCCCTCTTTAGCATGCTGAAAGGGACAAATGTCTGTTGGGAGGCTTTTGTGTCCACAGACCAGCTCGCCTGTTTCTAGCTTCACTTCATGGAGCCACCTTTACATGGGGGTAGCAGCTCGAGTTCTGCCAGGACATCACTGTGCCTAAGTAGGGATTGGGCATTTTTCCAAGTGGAGTGAAAGCTCATGGGTTCAGTTTTAAGAATAAAACCTGAATGATTGCATTTTTTGCAAGGAGAGGCCCAGCCTGTGAGCTGCATGTCTTCAAGACTGGAATTGATTCCTTTATGCTTTCCATGAGCCAAATACTCTTTTACTATGTGTTTGTTCTTGGTAATGCTGGCCTTTCCTACTACATGGACCAAATTAAGAATAATAGAAAATAATCATGCATCCAATAAGGTAGATATCACTTATGAAATGCTTTTCAGGGGGTACCTACATGGGACACTGTGCCCTTAAGCCTCCCCTCACTGAAAGAGGGGTGATGCTGGCTCTCTGCCTTAGCAGGATTTTTGGGCTCTGCTGAATTGAATGAGACCTCGCATGCAATTGCTTTAGACCTACACATCTATGCTGAGCTCTGGGTGAGGGCTGACAATGCTATAGCCATGAGAACTTCCTGGAGGAGTAACCCTGCCATTTCCTAGAGCTTTGATTATTGTTTTTATTGACATGTGTGGTTTCCAAAGTATCTAAGTAGAATTTCCTTTTGTTTAGATGTAGGGCCAAAGAACCCTCTGTGTCTTGTTCCCACCTCATTTTCTTCATCCATACTGACAACTCCCTGGTTTAGGCTGTTTTGCTCATCCACAGCTTTGCTTCAGAGTTTTATTCTCTAGTGAAAGACCTCTACCACTTTCTCAACTGTGATTAAATTATTGTATCTTTATCTTGTAAGAATTCCCGTGTCACTGAAGTCACATATGTTCTCCAGGGATGTAGATGCAGCTGTTGCAAAAGCAGGGGAAAAAGTCAAGGAGGAAGACACGACTTGGAGGGGAAGATATGAGGGACATGGCATGGATACTTAAAAAAAAAAAAAAAAAATTCTTTGGCAAAGTCCGAGCCATCAAAAGGCATGGCATGTCATCAAGTGCCGGGACAAGCACCAAAGATTCCTCTCTTGGTGCCCATTGAAATCGCAAGATTCCGTTTCCCTTCCCGAAAGGAAATTTCATTTGCTTTCGGGAAGGGAAACGGAGTCTGGCAAATCCGAAAAGAAAGGCTTACAAACACTCTGGAAAGGAGATAGGATCAAATGAAATGCAATTGAAAAAAGCCCAAAAAAGCCCAGAAAATCGGGAGATTTAGCATCTTAAAGAAATGGTCTGTGAGGAAAGGAGCTGCATTGCAAAGGACCAAAACATGCCAAAACTAAGCTCACAGATGTTGCAAAAGCAGGGGGAAAAGGCAAGGAGGAAGACACAACTTAGAGGGGAAATATGAGGGACATGGCATGGATACTTAAAAAAAAAAAAAAGAAAAAAAAAATCTCACCCAAAGTCAAAGCCATCAAAAAGCATGGCATGCCATCAAGTGCAGGGACATGCACCAAAGCTTGCCAAAATTGATCCCCGCTGAAGGCCAAAACAGAAAAGAAGGACTTACAAACACTCTGGAAGGGAGATACCATCAAAGGAATTGCAATTGGAGGAGAAATAAATGAAAATTATGCATTATGTATGCCCTGATCAATTTATGCCTTCTCTTACGTTCTCTTTATGTCCAGGCAGCCTCTCTGTTGCTGGTGCCTGCTCCCCAAACATGGGCCCACCTTCAGCACTCTTACACTCTGTCATGTTTGCAGATTTATGTGGTTAATGCAAGTTTGTGCTCATCTTCTCAGACAGTTCAGGCTGATGCATTGCACTCCGGACTATCTCATCTTTGTTCAGCCAAATTTACCATAAGGAAGGAAACTTTGTAAGAACAGATAGTGTACCAGAGACATCAGTGTGTCAGGCTGGCCTGCCAAGGCATCTAAATGGTGTCTGTCAGCACATGCAGGCTCTCACACTGAGCATGACTGAATTTGGTCTCCAGCCCTTCCAGACAGATTTGGATTAGTTTTGTGATCCCTTTTCTTTAAAGCATTTGTGTTTGAAAGAGTCACCACATTTTAACAATTGTCCTTTCTGGGCTTGTGCAGTTCCAAACCTGCAGTGTCACATCAAGGGTGGTACAGTGGCAGAGCAATTCTACAGCATCAGGGAGAAAAACTAAATGTTCTACTGCAAATAGTCAAGAATGAATGTGCTGGCACTCCAGATTAACTTCTCTCTCCAAGGGAAGAGTTAAACTACTGCTTTGTGAGCTCAGTTCACTCTGGCAATGGCACTTCATTGGCTTCTTTCTCCAGCAGCACAGTGGAGCCTTTTGTAATGCTCTCAATGGCCATACTTGTAAACTGGTTTCTTCCTGAAGTGTTTTTCTACTGTGTTTATTTATTTATTTATTTTATTAAAGATTTTTTGGTGACTTTCAGTAATGCTTCTTTCTAGTAGATCCCACAAAACCACAGATAATAACTGAAAACTTGTTAGGAACGTGCTGTTCCAACTTTTTTTTTTTTGGTGGGATATGGTACAGACTTGTATCAAAGTATGTTTGGTTACAGGATTGAGTACTGAATGAAATCTCTGAACACTGGCTAATAAATTAGTAAAAGACTGAGATATCTTTGCCCATGTTGTTTTGAAATCCTCTTTCTGTTGTAGGAAATCCCAGAGCCAGTACTGTGGTTTGTTATCCTGGCAGAAATCATGAACTGCATTGGTTTACAGCTGCTTTTAATCAGAGCTGCAGTGGGGTAAGTCATTCTGCTTTGCCAGTGGTCTTAGGCATTGTGGGGTTAATAAGGATTCCTGTTACAGTGGGATGTTCTTGGAACCATTCACCATTTTTTTTGTTAAACAAAAGAGCAATATCCAGAGAGGAGTCTGAAGTAAGATAAAATTTACCCTGGGTATTTACACTGCAGTAGGGAAAGGCAGTCAAACTGGAACCCTGGGGTGCTGTGTCAGGCTTGGCTGTTTCTTGGAGAAAAAAATCACTTCAGAGAGACTGGAGTTTTGATTAGGAGGTGTGAAAGCTGAAGAAGAATAGAGGAAATTCTGAAAGAAATTATCATGAATAGGAAGAAGACATAACAGTGTAAGTAAATAAACAGCAAAATTTGCATATGCAACACTCTTGGTGCAGAGATACCAGAGCAGTGCTGCTTTCTGTAGAACTAAAGGTATAAATATGGTGCTTTTTCATAATTTTGGAACTGACTTAATGAACTGCTCCAATGGGCATCTTGTTTTTTCTGGCTTTGTCACATTATACTTTCTGCATCCAACAGTTTTAATGATTTTTTTCTGCCCAGAGGTAGTCATGTTGCCTATTGAAGAAGCAAAGATTAAGAAAAATCTGCTGACATGGACAGTTGAGTTGACCAATGACATAAAGGAGAACTCAAAGATCTGATAAGCACCACTTTTACAGTTAACTGCTTTATCTGATGTAAACATTGTGACTTAAAGGTGATCCAGAAATATACTGTAAGCGGTGGTGTTTCTCCTTCACTCCCTGGCAGTATTTAACATCCCCTGACAGATCACTTACTTAAAAATGAGCCTGCAAGTAGCAGTCCAAGAGTTCTCACAGCCATGATGGGACATCCATGGCCTGTCCTTGGGAAGTAATAGCCACAGAAATCCAGAGCGTCCAAAGATCAAGAAGATAAAACCAGAGCATAGGATGCTCATTCTTGGTCTCCTGTGACTGGTGGGATCCCAGATAGAGAGTGGGCAGATGACTGGAGGCATCACAAAAGCCTGAGGCAAATGCACACTTTTGTTTATTGAGCAGCTTGGACTGAGCTCAGGCTTCCTGGCTGGCAACTGATCCCCCTTCCATTGCTTCCTTTCCATAGAACTGCTCGGCACAGATTTGCAAGTGATTAATGAGTCAAGGAAAGCCCAGTAGACAACTTTTGTTGCTTTTCATTTTATCAAGATATTGACTTTTCTCTACTCCCCATTTCTTATTGAGTCAGAGACACAGACACAGCTTCCAACGTTTCTCCAACCACTTCCCTTTGCTTCTTGCTGCCACTTCTGGTTTGCAGTGCCTTAATGGTGAGGTTTGCACCTCATCTGATATGCAATAGCAGCGTTTCCTGTGGCAGTGAAGGCACACTTTTTAAAATTTGTTTATGAAAAAATATGCTTTGATAGGGAGACTTTTTCTACACTGTAGCTAATAGTGCACAACAAAGGCTCTTTTCTTGCTTTGCAGGAAGACTTGCACTGCAGGACAGCACTGTCCTCCAGTCAGTGGAAACAAAATTGTTTTTATCATAATGCTTTGAATCTTATAAGGAAATGAAGGAGTTACATCAGGAAAGAAAAAAAAAAAAAACCAAAAAAACCAACCAAACAAACAAAAAAAAACCAAACCCAAAACGGGCAGTAAAAAGCCAAGACCTATTGCCACGAACTCTTTGTCTGCAGAGAAAGCCACCAGATGTCAGCACAGCCTGTTCTTTGCTTCTCTAAAACCTCTGCAAGCCAAGAGATGTGTCATGTTTATGAAAAGTGCTTATCTGTGAACTGGTTTAGCCTGTGAAATCTGTGCTAGGGTTCTGGTGATGAAAGCTGAGTCTTTCCTTGCAGAAAGTATTTCTTTTCATATAAAAATCAAAAAGCGGCAAATTGAACTGGTTTCAGTGCTTAAATTCCTCTTGTTAGAGAGCATCCTTTGCAGAGCCAATTCCCAGCGTATCTAAATCTTTGCATGCCGTGAGGAGGCATTTGCAGAACATTCATTTGAAGAATTGTCTGGAAAAGATCAGTGTTAATTTGCTGAGGTTTTGTAAAGTAGATTTTAAGTATGCCTATTTCTTTTAAACACAAGGAAAACCATCTGGAACAGGCACACATGCAAAGCAGAGCAAAACATCTTCAGCAACACAGCTTAAACACACAACAAATGTATCCTCCATGCTTCTGACCCTAAGCTCCCACTATTTCCTCCTTGTAGTGCAAGAGCTGAGGAGAAGCTGGTACTGCATTCTGCAGGCTGTGCCTCCTGAGCTGCCATCAGCTGAGGTGGGATGTGAGTTTTGGAGCCCAAATCCAAGCTCTGTGCACAGCTTTATGCTGTCAGTGATTAGAGCATGCATAGATGCTGCCTGGTTAAAAGGCTAAATTTGAATTTTTGCAGAGGGACAAGGTGTGACAGAGCTTTCTGCAAAGATTCCCATCACTTTTCTTGCAGCAGTTTACAGGTGCCAGGGAGGTGTCAAAGAGAGGGAAGTTAAAGTGGCAACTAGAGCCTGGGTGACGTAAAATTTCCTTCCTCCTTTTTTGGGCTGCTTGTTTAGCTCCTTTCTTCTAGCCTCACACACTGGTGTCATGTTAGGGGTTTGCCACAGCTGCTTCTCAATTCCAAACTACCACTAGGACCCTCAAACACTGCTCACATTCTGGAGGTGATGCAAGAGAAATTGCAGCTGTGCAGTCTTGGGCTGTGTGCAGGGGAAGCCTGTGGTGTGCAGGTTGTCTGGGAGGTGTTATTCTTGCTTCTGTCCCTTCTGCACAGCACTGAGTTCTGCTTTGCTGGGGACCAGGACCTGGTCTGGAAGCTTGGCACACATGGCAGATAGAGGAGAGCTGGGTGTTTAAGTGTTTTATGTCCCTGTAGATGTGGTATTTTTGATCAGATATGGATTGTAACTTCTGTTTGTTACCATCCTGTCCCTCTGATACCAGTAGATTCATTCCTTTGTAGTGGGACAGGAGCAGCTAGCCAGTAGAGTAGCACTTTCAGCTGGTAGTGAATACATTAAAGGGCTCAGTGTGACAGATTAATGTAGGAATTTACCTTTGTCTGTCCATTCTTGCCTTCTGGCAGGTGACTTACCAGGTGTTGTGTACCAGGAATGTCAGTGAGAACTGTAAGAACTGCTGCTGTCTGCCCTCATTCCACACCTGAGTAGGTTTAATTCTGCTTTCTAACCTAAAGCCAATGGAACATCTTCTTTAAGAACAGTTTGGGAAGCCCCTTTTCTTCAGTGCAACATGATTTTTAAAATGGAAGGCATGGTGTTGGTCTGATTTCAACACTACTTTGAAGTCACATCTTTGTCTCTCTGCTTGTGTTTGGGTGTTGGTCTCTTCCTTCAAGTTACCAGTGACAGGACAAGAGGAAATGTCCTCAAGTTCTGCCAGAGGAGGTTTAGACTGGATATTTTTAAAGATTTATTCACCAAAAGGGTCATGAAGCTTTGGAACAGGCTGTCCTGGGGAATGGAGTCACCAACTCTGGAGGCATTTACAAGACTTGAAGGTGTGGCACTTGGGGACATGTGGGACATGAGGGATGGGCTTGGCACTGCTGGGATAACGTTGGACTCAATGATGTTAAAGGTGTTTTTCTGTGCCTCTCTGATTATGCCCATCCAGTTAGAGGGCATCAGCTGGCTTTGGAGTCAAAGAGCAATCTAACCATGATAGCATTATATCCCAGCAGTTACCATCCTGGCCATTTCTTCACAACTATTCCCCTGCCCCAGCCCTCCCAAATCAAGTACAACTAGTTTTGCAGAACACAGACTTGAATCTTGCACAGCAACTTTGTCTTCTAGAGTGCTGAACAAGACAGCTACTTGAAGGCAGACATCTGGCTGCAGACAGCTCTTTAAGGCAGCAGGAGCTGAAGGTAGCTAATTGTAGATCAGATATGGGAAACAGGTAACCAGAGTAACTAACTGGCTGAACAGCAGCTGTAGTGCATCCTCCAGTGCTGAGATTTCTAAATCTAAAGCAGATTATCTTTCTAGGAGGATGCACTCGTGCCACTTTAAGTCTCTGAAAGGTTTCAGTAATACTATGGCTTGTGGGATGTGATCCTCCTGACTGGCTCCAGACAATGCTTATTTTTAGTCTTTGATTATGAATGTCCTGCACATGCTCTGCTAACAAGAGCTGTCCCTAATCATAGATGGTATCTGTGTATTCTGTGCTCAGCTTTAAAATGTGTGTGGTTCTCACAAACACAAAAAAAAAAACCCAACTCGTGCAGAAATTCTGCAAAACTGATGCTGCTTATTAAGGCACAATAAATAGATCAAGAAAACTGTCCTAGTGTAACAAATCTCATTCCTCAAACCCAAGGCACAGTCTGCAAATCCTGCTAGCTCAGTGTGGGAAATTTAGAGCTCAAGAATAACACCAGGTTTTGTTGCTGATTGTAGCTGTGCTGGCCATCTTGGAGAGACTGAAATATAGGAAATATATTGCACAGAGGTGCTGAAGCAGGTGCATCCTCCTGAAGATTCAACCATAGTCTGATATATCACTTTGTGAGTAAATCCCTTAAGAGCAAGAAACCAATTGCACTGTTTAAAGCTTCGTATTATAAAACTGAAGGAGTGTACCTGCAGAGGTTAATCTTCAGCTCAGGAATTTAAATGAACTCATTAAAATCAACTTACAAATTAGCTCATTAAAATGCAATGCTGCAGATCCAGAAGTTGGTTGATCTGGCATGCTACTTGTATGAAAAAGTGACTTAAGAAGCAGAGAACAAATTTATAGTATTAAAACTCCATCTTTCTTTGCAGTTCCCACCTGGAACACCTTCCTTGAACTCTGTATCAACAGCACTTTCTATTTAGTGAATTAAGCTTGTTTGATCCTGTGCTACAAGTGCTGTATAATATCAGTAACCCCCTGTAATGAAATATATGTCTGCACACACTTGTGCCCTCTCACACTCATAGGAACTCTGTAATTGAGCCCTGGCACCACGGGTCACAGCAATGATCATTTTGTTACCTTGATAATGAGATTCTACAAGCTGCTGGCTGTAGTGGGTTTTATTTCTTAGTGATTAAATTCTAGATAATCACACTACTCTACTACTGCCATTAAAGTAATGGTTTTGTTTGGGGGGAGGCAGGAAAAAAGACTCACACGAGCTCTGATATAATTATGTAGATCTGTTCAGAATATCTTTATATAACTACAGAGGCCAGAGATTAAAACTGGCCTTACTCTTACAGCTCTTCATTTGGTTCTTACACATCCCAGAGGCACATAGTAGGCAGTACAGAAAATAAAAATACAAAGATTTTTACATTCAAGCTATATATTCTGCAATAAGATACATATTTTTGTGTGTGTGTGTACATATATACAGAAAGAGAGAAAAACTTCAAGTACAAAACCAGTTAAATGGTAAATTTTAGGCTAATCTCACTGAATGTCCTATGCACATCAAAAATGCTTAAGGAAAAGATAACTGAAAAATCCCTTACTTTCATTTTCAGCATTCCAGAATCAGAAGAAATGACTCAAACTGTTGTGTCCCATGTTTTAAGGACCAGATGCAAACAGAGGGCATCATGTGAAATGCTGTTCTGCATTTTAAAGGATTTGTTTTGGTTTTCAAAAGGGATGGTGGCTGGCTGGCCAGTCTGTTGGCACAGGCATTACCTGGAGACACTTGACCAGCTTTTTTCTTTAGATGCTGTAGAGCTGCGGTAGCTGTGGGGATTTTGAGCTGGCTTGTCTGTCCCTTTGGGCTTGTGTCCATCTGAAAAGCACCATGCTGACTCAGTGACTGCCCCTCTGCTCATGGAAACTGTCCCTTTGCCATGGGAAAGGGTTTGTAGGCATGGAAGTCTTGTAAACAAAGCGAGGGTGCAAACCTTCTGCTGGGCAGAAAGGTGAGTCTTTAACCTTGCAGGACTCAAAATAAACCATTCTTTTCCCCTTGAAGACAATGCCTGCCAGCCTGTGTAAGGCTCTTTCTCTGCCTCCTAATCTTTTTTGGCCACCAGACAGTAGTCTTGCCTGACCTAAAGATGTGAAAAGAAACCTAGATGGGGGAAAAAGGCATTGAAATACACCATAAAGTGTGTAAACTGGTGCTTTTATCTTGTCTTTGCTTGATGATGAAATGGAAAAGAAAAAACCAGGCTTGCTCAATCCAGTCTTCCCTCAAGGATGAGTTAAACTGGAGTGGGTGGAATTATATTTAGGTGAAACTGTCTCAAATCCATGTGGAAACTTGACCTATCACCTAACCAGAAATAAATAGTGTTGGGTTATCAGTCTGCTTGGAGAGTGATTTGGTGAGGTGCCAATCTGGGCTAAGTTCTGGATGTGGATGGGGAAACCTAACAAACTCAGCTTGCTGAGGGGGACTGTGGTAAGGAATGGTACCTTCACCATGTTGTCCAAACCCCACGAAGACAACAACAACAAAATCACCTTATTATGCAATCTAGGCTTTCCCCTCAGAAGCAGCATTTGGAGATTTTACTGTAAGTGTTAGGCAAGAACTAACAGTCAGTATCATCACTGGCCACATGAGCAATATTTGGAGAATATTACTCACTGTAGTTACTTGAGGCTAAACAGGGAATTCTTATGAGTCTCTGTCTGTGTAGAACTCTTCCAGGTTATGGGTTGTAGCAGGGTTTATGTGCCCCAAAGCTGATAATTCCTCCTGCCCTTTTGGGGGGAACAAGTACTTCCTTGTCCCACAAGCTGTACCTCATTTTGGTGCTGACAGCTCTTGTTTCTCAAAGCAACACTGAACACTAAGTGTCTTTTCCTTAACTGTAGGAAAATGAAGCTATTCCAGGCATGTCCTTGTACCTGACCTTACTGAGGTAGTCTTCTTGTGTCATCCCAATTGCTTGCTTCTAAATGAGCTTTAGTGAATGGCTGTCCATTCACTGTTTGGTGATTTGGATGTCCAAAACCTAAAGAATTTATCAGAATCATAAAGAGTAAGAACTTCATAGAAAACAACAGGTGAAACACGAAATTAGGACAGAAATCTTCTTTGCCCTGTGCCCTGTCCATAGTGGGTGTGAAGTCAGAAGAGCATTTCAAACCTGCTTTGTGATCTAGCAAGGGACTTTTTAAGGTGTAAGGCAATTAAGGACTGTGCCCAAAATGTACATGTTTTCATGTTGTGGTCAAGACTTGATGATCCCTTTGCAGGACTGTTCAAAGATCTTATTATTGCTACTGAAACCAGTGGGTTTAGAGCTGCTGTTTTGTTTGCTTAAATGGGAATGTTCAGGTGACAGCCATTTCTAAAAGCTTCACCCTATTATTTGATGTAAGGCCAGCTGGAAGGCCTTGGTTTTCTCCATGTAATTTTGTGAAGCAGCAGGCCTTTCCAATAATTATCCTCGCTCTATTTCAATCAAATACTGCTTGAAACTTTGGCTCAGTGTAACAGAGAACATGCAGCAGTAACTG
The DNA here is from genome assembly GCF_037042795.1 of Molothrus aeneus. Classification (NCBI taxonomy): domain Eukaryota; kingdom Metazoa; phylum Chordata; class Aves; order Passeriformes; family Icteridae; genus Molothrus; species Molothrus aeneus. Next base: position 29,872,702 of record NC_089652.1, read on the forward strand.
TCCTCTCAGAGCCAGCAGTGCAGACCAGACGTCTGGTACTGGGGATGTCTCTCTCTCAAATGCTTTTATACTCCTGGAAAAGGTGCTTTATTTCCTCAGCTTATAAACATGCATCAGGCACTGCTTCCAGGACCAGAAGTGCTGGCTGTATTTGAGAGAACAGGGATACTGGGCTTACTGTCAGATTTGATGATTTTAGTAAAATCTGCTGTCACAGTAACATGAATATAGCTGTACTGACTTGTCCACAGAGTTCACTGAGGAGAACAAAACTAGATGCAATTGATCTTTCTAAACCTCACTGCCTTGACTGATCCATACACTCAAGAGGCAGGGTATCTTTGCTGTCATAAGCTCCAGAAAATCTGTGCAACCTCGTATTAAAAAATAAAGGCAATGAAATTTGTGAGAGCAGCTAGGAAAGCAACTGAGAAATACTGGTTTGGGGAGCTGCCAGGCAGCACTTCCAGTGACTGATCTGACTAACAGAGTCCATCAGTTTCCATGTATATTAGTGCTGCTAGCTCGGCTCTCACAGTCACTTTTAAGGCAATAATTGTCCTAGCAAATCAATATAATTTAACTACTACTGTCTAACCTAGTTTGATGACCATCCATTTTCTAAAGTCACCAAATTTTATTATTTTATCAACAATACCATTATACCAAAACATACATATATTTAAGAAAAAGAAACACCTTTGAACCTAGAAATGTTGATAGTGCTTCGAAATCCTCAAAGCTGGGTCTGTTAGACATTACTGGAGGTCTCCCCACTTGAGAATTCCCCCGTTGCGCTGGGCAGCACAAATTTGACATATCTGCCCTTTTCCCAGCCCCTCCTGATTCTCAGAAGTCTGTGCTGGATGCAGGGCAAACTGAAGATGACTCTGGCTATGATCACAGTGCATGGGACCAGCAGGGTGAGGGTGTAGGTCGGGGGCAGGTAGAATTTGTACTGGTTCTCATCGAAGGCCCTCGACCAGCCGTACGTGAGCGTGTGCAGAGTGCTGATCACCAAGGCAATGAATCCAAGGGAGGACTGAAAGGAAAAGAAAAACACACCAGTTAGCAGAGTGCCTTGTGCCTGGCTGTCTTCCTGTATTTCTGACATCATTTTCTAAGTGTACATGACACAGAGGAAGCAATGGGTATTCCTGTGTTTCAACAAAACATGTCTGGAACCCTTTCCTGGGGAGAGTGCCAGACTGTGCTTTTCTTTGTCTAATCAGAGGTTAAGTGTGACATTGGAAGCTCAGGCAGGAATTTCCCAGAAGGTGCTGCCAACTCAGCAGAGAGGAGGGCTCCTGCATCCTGTGAAGCAGCAGCCCCCAGCCCCAGCCGGGCAGGGGGGCACAGGCAGCTCCCAAGGGCTCCTCCCGAGCTGCAGCTGCCAGCTCTGCCCTGCCAGCTCTGCCCTGCCAGCTCTGCCCTGCCAGTCCCTGGCTGGCTGAGGCTTCTGACCAGCAGCATGAAGCAGCAGTGATGTGGCTCTGGAGCACAGCTGGCACTGCTGGAAGTGAGTGAAGCCACAGCTCCAAGCAGAGCAAAGACATCTTCGGGTGACTGGTGTCATCTACAGGAAAATGAGATTGTGCAGAAGTGCTCTGTTCTGAGGAGAGCAACAGCCCTCAAGGGTTTCCTCCTCTGTCTTAGAGATCTGTGTTGGTTCAAAGGCTGTGTGAAGAGCCCTTTATCCACTCAGGGAGGCAGCAAGAACACAGCCCCTGTTCTACAGGCAAGAACTTCCCCCAATTACAGATGAGATCATGCTCCCAAGCACCCACAGAGACAACACCTCCTCCTGAGTATTTCCAGCTCCCTCTGAGGGTTGCTCTCAAAGACAGGTTTTAAACTCTTTCCCTCATTGAGGGCTTCCTGCCAGCATCAGAGGTGGTGGCTCCTGAGCCTGCCAGCTCCCACTGCCTGCTGGCACGCAGCAGCCCTGGGCACTCACTGTGTTCTCCTCTGTGCAGGCCTTTGCTGCTGTATTTTCAGGAAAAAGTGCAGGTGGAGCATCTTACTCTGCTGCCCTACTTTGAATGCTTGGTCTAAGCCTGAAATAACAACCAAATTTCAAGATGCCTAGACAGGGAAAATTTTGCTAATTTTAGTTAGTCCCTAACTTAGGGAAGAAAGCCTTTCAAAGCCAAAATATCTGTATTGGTGCAGAGATCAGCAAGAAACACAGTCTTCCTGAAGATATGTCCAGGAAAGAGGACATGGCAGGGAAATGAGGAACCAGGGCAAGATGGGAGGAAGGACTCATCATCTTTTGAAAAAAACCAGTTTCATCCAAAGAACTACTCAATTCATAGATTCCCCTTCCATTTTTGATTGCTGTGAAACAATTTAAAAACCCAGGCAACTTTTAAAAATGTACCATGTTATTACCAAAAAAACCAAACCAAGACTCCTCTAAACTTCAGAGCTAATCTTTTAAGCAGCTGAGGGGACTGGGCAAGGGAGGGAAGGAGAGCTCTAAAATGTGCTACCAGATCTAGGTACTTCACTTTATCTATCTGGCAGTCATGTGGGTGTCAGTGAGTCCTGCCAAGGCAGGGTAGGACTCCTCTCTGTGTTACAGCTGAGCATTACTCAAGGTCATGCCAGGAAGAGGGAACAGAGCTGGGAACTGAGCCATAGTCCTGTGTGCAAGCCCACACTTATCCTTTTTTTCATGTCCTTCTTACCAGAAGCTGTGTCCATGTCCTAAACCAAAATGGTAACAAGCAGCAAACCCAACAGGGTCAAGATTAGTTGCATTTGGAAAATTAGGGAGTTCGCTGAAATATGCTGTGGTCACAGTTGAACCTAACAGCAGGACCTGACCCACAGATCATCCATCATTTATAGTTCAAGATTCTCTCCAACAGGCAAAAAACCCCCAGGGTGGCAAAAGGTTTGAAGTACCAGATTAGGACTCATCTGGCAAAGCAGGGCAGGGGAAAGGGGACAGAGTGAACCCAAGAGCAGAAGCTTTCTGCCCTGGGCAGGGGGTGCATTCAGTCAGCCTGAGCAGGGCTCAGTGCATCTCTGCTCAGGCAGAGATGTCAGAGCTGGAGATAATTACCTTGAGCCTCTACAGTTTCTCTTTAAACAGCTGCTGGGACTGGGGGAGAGCAGGAGAGAAAATTAATAGGACAAAAGGTGACAAACCATCACAGGCACTCTGTGACTGACCCACCTTTGTGTGTGGATGGTGGGGATGAAACAAAAAGGCTAACTGGCTACAAATACATGGCAACAAACACATGGCTAAGCTGTTGTGGCTGGAGCCAGGGCTGGCAGCTCCTCTGGCAGCAGCGATGGGCTGATCCACTTTTACACAAACGAGGAGCTGCCTGGGGTGAGCAGAGGGGCTCCCACTGCTGATGCTGGCTGAAGCAGCCATGGCTGCACCCCCCAGACAGCTGGATACAGCAGGTCTGTAAGTGCACAGAGCCCAGAAGTTTTAGTTTTGCTGATTGGAGCCTGGCTCAGTGTTTACAGCTCAATATACCCTCAGTGTGTCACAATGCAGAGCCTGCTGAGCAGCCCAGGGGGCCGATTTGCCAAAGTGCTTGCTCTGGTACCACTCCTGAGCTCTCATTGATCCTCTCTATGCAGTTCCTGGCTATGAAATCTTTCTGGGTTTTGTTTTCAACAGTGGCAGAGGCTTTTTTTTGTACTGTCACAACATGGGGAGTGTGGGGCCATCAGCCCTACAGGGTGTTAAAGCTCTCTGAAAGGTCCTGTATGAAGACAGTATTTTCCTGATGCAGGTTTTGCATGTATTTTCTATTCTGCATTAATTCTTCTACCTCCCCCACTTCCTTGGTGCCTGCAGGCTCCCTGTAACACCTCAGCAAAGCTGATCCAGTCACCTGTGGCTCATTTAGAAATGCTTGGGCAGCACTGAAAGCAAAGAGCCCCTTCCTGACCCAGATAAGTTTTTGACTTGTGCAGCCATCAGTACTATGGAATTATTAGCTCAATGGAAGCAGCTCTGGCCCCTCACACTGCCTCAACAGGAGGGTTAGAAAAGGTCTGATTACAGATTCTTTACATCTTATGCTACATGAACTATGAAAGAAACCAGGTCAATTCAACCTTCAAATTCCACGAGGGCTTCTCAGGATAGGAAGGTAAAGGCAGTCATACACATTTTTACTTCTCAGGCAATTAGAGTTGATTTGTAAATCACTGGGGAATGTTAAAAATGTCTGCTATAAGCTGAATTACATACAAATCATCCCTGTTAGCCAGTGTTTCAATCCCGTACCTTTTCTGTTAAAACTGGACACACAGGGGAACTGTGTATCCAATTTAACTATATTTAATTGAAATTTGAGTATGTACAGGAGCTACTGTGAAAATTAACCTTTTTTCCTATAATTCTGGCAACAATACAAATGGGATTTTCGACCTGTCAGGCAACAGATGTGTATTTTAATACTGTGGCAGTATATGGCACTAATACAGGTGTACACACTGGCTGCTGGAAAATGTCAGACTTGGGAAGTTCTGGGTAAGGAGGAGACTAAAGTGACTCCTGAATTTGCCTCACATGTGGCTTTTGGTACAGCATCTCTCAAACACCGTCCAGTTCAACTGAGATGGGAACAAATTGCTGCATTTTCTGAAAGGCATCTGGCTGGGGCATCTGCATTTCACCTCTTTTATGCTGCAGAAGTGCTAGAAATCCCAAATATTTGAGAAAGCAGCCTCGTGCTTCACCCCTTGTATTTACACTGTGGCACTGTGCATTAATTCAGGGAGGCTCACTCTGAGCTATGTGAATGCAACCTCAGGAGCCTGGAAGCAGTAGCTGTGGCTGCTCTTTTAATTTCCTCGAGAAAGGCACCACCGACTTATTGAGGAGTAAATAATTTAAAAGATTCCTAATTAAAAAAAAAAAAGTAATATGGAAGCTAACATGCCAGGAGATCTGTAACCTGCTCTTTTTACATGGTATTTCCACAGAGAGGCACAGTACCAGCCGTGCCTCTCCTGCCTGTGATCAGCTGGGAGCTCGTGTCACACTGTCACGCTTTATTCCATGCAGACAGAAATAGAGGTGAGTATCTTTCCATGAACTAAGCCAGCCAGTTCCCATGTGGGGCAGCCAAGAGCTATTTTGGAACTGACCATCATGAATTTGTCTGGTCCCAGTGCTGACATAGCCTTGGAAAGGCTGGGAAGGGGTCCCAAAGGGCAGATGGGACAGTCGTGTTACACGCACGACCTGCCACGACAGTGTTTGTGTTACATGACACAAGGCCAGCACCCTCCAGGACAGCTGCCAGGCTGCCTGGGGAGCCAAAGGGAAATGCAGGGACTTTCAAAGCCTCCTTCCAGGCTGCAAGGAGATACTTCCCTTCGTTTGGGATTCCTGGTATGAGATGTGCAAGTCAGGACTGATTTATCCGGTGTCCCAGCAGCTGCAGCCGTCCCCTGAGACACGGTGGTGAGAATTAATATGCTCCCATTGTCCAGTCTGAAACAGAGGCTTAAAGCCAGTCTCCCTTCTCCTTGAGGGATGATCTCTTGGGGTCAAGCTCTCCTGGTGCAGCTCTTCTACTCAGTGTAAATAATTACTGGCTAACCCACAGCAAGAGGGGAAAGAAGACAAACTGGATTGCTCGTGTGGTGATTAGGGCACTTGTGGGAGAAGCAGGGGAGCAGACTTCAAACTCCTGCTCTAATGAATATTGAATTATTTATATACCCCTGAAGAGCTTCAGCAGAGCTTAACAGAGGCTGGATGATAGATATTCACCTCTGCATCCCTGAGCCCTGCCCTCCCCTTTGGAAGGGTTAGGTGGTGCAAAGGGAGGCTCCACAGGGGAGCTGCAGGGGAACGGGGTCCTGGGGGGGCTCACACACCTTGGGTGCCACAAGGGTTACAAAGCCTGGAGCATGCTAAGCAGCCCTGCTGTAGGAGGCACAAATAACAAGGGGTTTTAGGGCTGTGGGATATGACTGTGACACAGTGAGTGAAATCTGGCCTCAAAATTGGCTTTAATGTGCAGGGGATACTTGAAAGGTTCATTCTCTGGTATCTCCATTAATGAGCCCTAAGCCTGGCTCCAAATGCATCCCTGAAAAAGCTGCAGCCAGTGAATACAGTGTCTGTGAAAATCCCAGGGGGTAGACTCAGGTCACCAAGGGAATTTGGCCCTTGGGAGCTTGGCTATCACTGCAAGTGGGAGGAAGGCTCCTAAACCACTGGGGAAAAACTAAATCTTTTCTGCAGGTTTTAGAATTAGCCATGGCCTTTTCATTGAAATCATACCCAGCTCTCTGTGCTGTGGGCTCTGGCAGGTTACAGACCACTCTAAGCCTTTTTGAACTTATCTATTGAACACCTGGGTGCATGCAAGCTCTGCCAAACCTGTTTTTCCCCTGCACTGTCCTCCCAGGCTCTTGCCTTTTCAGCAGCTCACTCTCCCTGAACACAAGGGCAGATCTGTGTGCTGTAGCCAGCTGTGCCCACAGTGAGTTCCCTGCCTGCTCTCCACAGCCTGGTGCTGTATTTTCCCTTGTATTCTCCCTTCTCCTGAGAAAAGCACCTTCCTTTGACAGGACAAGCCCTGTGTGAGAGCAGCAAAGCCCCAGGACACACCACAGCCCTCTGGCCCTCTCTGCCTCTGGGTCTCACCCCCTGGACCCTGGAGGGGTCTGTGGCTCTGGGGTGCATGGGGAGGCTTTGCTGCTGACACCAATGCACAGCTGCCCTGCCAGAGCAGGATGTGCAGGGAAAGCAGGTCAAGCCCTACCCTGTCTGTGTGAGGGCCTGACTCTGATTCTGCAGAATCACTCTCTGGCATCAGCAAATATCGACTTTACCTGAATGAAACTGAATTCCCTCCAGTTGAGAGAGTTTGCGATGGATGGAAGTGAAGTGATGGCAAGTAACGACAGCAAGCCCAGGGCAATTATTCCAACAGAGATATAAATCTCCATCCTCCAGACTTCCTCCTCTACCCAGATTGTCATCTTCTTCTCCATAGCCTGGCATGACAATGAAGGTTTGTTAAAATGGGGCGCTTAGGGACAGAGGAACTGAGTTTTATCTGTTCTGGTTTTGGAAGCAGGTTTCCTGGATGAGCACTGGGTCCTGTTCACACCTCCAGCACTATTTGCCTGTTTGGGAGATGTGGAAATGCTCTCTTATCCCAAAGCCATTTGGCCAAAGCTAGACCTGATTTGAAGCCTGCTGGGAAGAACTGCTGAATGCTCTCAGCTCCCATGCCTGTAACCACAGCAGCAAGCCCCAAAGTCACATTTGGAAAGATAATTACAATGAGAACTCAGTTTCAAGCCATGAAAACAAATAGAGATGCTTGAATATGCAGTAGTCTCCTAATAACCTTTGTTTTAAGTGCATTTAGGGGGGAAATTGTTCATGCTAATGGAAGGGAAGATGGGTTTTATACTGCATGGCAAAGAGGAACATTTAGAACCGTCCTCTTTAGCCCATTAAATGGGTTTAATTCACTAAACAAAGATGTTGCTAGAAAACAGGAGGTAGAGGGGAAATGAACACAGGATGCTTGCCTGAGATTAATGTGCAACTGTGGCACTTGAGAAGAATCTGCTCAAGGCTGGAGCTGAGAGGCTGGGAATGGTGTTTGATGGATGCTCTGAACAGCCACTGCTGCCCAAACCAGCCATCCTGCTCCCCTCTGCCCCCACAGCTCCTTCCCTCCTTTTTGGGACAAATATTTAGAATCACTCAGCCAAATAGCCCAGCACAGAAATCAGAGGGGTTGTGGGGTAATCACTTGATCACATTTCCCCTCAGCTGCACAAAGCCTGTGCCATCCCAGGAGGGAGCAGTGAGGAGCCGTGAGAAGCCAGGGGCAGGAAAGAGCAAATCCCATCTTCCCATGGTACTACAGAGCCAGCTGAACTGCCTGAAGGCAGCAATCTCACACTGGATAAACACTGCTGAGAGTGTCCATAAAGCAATAAAGTCCCTTTCCATTTCCTTGTTCTTATATAACTGGCTCTTCACCACCATTTTGTTAAACTCCTGCAAGCACAGGGTGATGAGGACACACAACCCTCTCTGGGTTATGACTTGGTTACTCCAGCAGGCACAATTATGAACATCAGTGTGAACAAACAGGGATCTCCCAAGATTTTGGGAGCTGAAGGGAACTCTACTTCTCCTACCATTGGATTTCCCCTCGCCTAGCCTCTGATCTAGTATCAGACACACCAGTGCCAGGCAAGGCTGGTTTCAAAGGCTCGTTGGTGTTTCTGGGGAGCAGTGGCACGGGAGGGTTGACCCTAGCCCTAGCTGTCACTGCAGAGGGAGCTGTGTATCCAGGGAGGTGGCAGCTCCTGAGCACAGACAGGCGAGTGCTCAGTCTGTGCTGTGCGGCTGACCTGTGGGGGAAGCGCTCCTAGAGAGCTTTTTCCCACTGCCCCACACCTCTGGAAAATGAATGAAAAACCCAAGATATTAGGCCCACCACCCAAGATGTGCATGAGTTCAGCAGACCCTTGCAGGTGCTGGCCTGAGGAGCACCCCCTCAGGCCTGAGCAAGTTACCTGCTTGACGGCCGTCTCGATTAGCAGGTAGCGGTGGGAGCGGCGCATGGGCAGGCACAGGCTGTACACGGCGTGCAGGGCTGCACAGAAGAAGCTGAGGAGACCAATCTGCTTCCTGTGCTGCAGCCACTGGTCCAGCCAATCTGGGAAACGCCTGTACTTGGTGCCGTAGTAGAGCTGGGAGCAGGCTGCCAGCACCCCGGGCAGGTAGACCAGAGACAGCATGACGTAGGAGACGCACGGCAGCGTGGTGTTGACCACCTCGATGGGGATCTTGTACAGCTTGTTCTTCTGCTCCCTGATGTAAGGGTGGATGACCTGCCGGATCAGGTTGTAGGTGAAAAAGCAAAGAAAAAGCCCCAGAGCCAAAAAGATCGGGATTTTCCAGGCTGGCAAGAGGCGCAGGGGAATGTTCTCGATCTCACAGGCTGATGACATGCAGCCCATGTCCACGGGGGTGAATCCCATGACTTGAGCAATTTCTGCTATGGTGTGCTTGGCTTCTTGGTTATTTGAGCAGATCAGAACCTGCAACGAACAGAAATACACGCATAGGGTAAAGAAATCAGGCTGCTGGGATCGAGTGCATCCAGAGGGAATCTGTGTCACAGGGAACCCATGTTATTCCACTGAGCATCACAATTCCTGAGAGGATTTTTGAGAGGGATTTACCATGGCTGCCAAAGACCTCTCTCCTGGACAGGTTTCCTTTCATGCATGTACCGCCAGTTTGTTTCACTGGCTCTGTTTAGATAAACAGACAACTGAGTAATACTTTTCACTTAGGCAGATGCTCCAAGGACTACACAGTGTGAACTGAGTGAAGGTACTTAATTTCTGAACAAAGAAATGCAGAAGCTAAGGGGTGGTCTCTGGATGCCACAGCCAGCACTCAAGACTCCTTCTCCTGGAGCCTAAGGCCATTTGCTGATGCTGCCAGACCTGAGCTGGGATTTAGCCCTTGCTGGAAGAAAACAATACCTGCTTATTTCCATCCCTGGCACCCGACTGCAGCGTCCACGCAGAAACCACATTAAAGGCCTTTACCACGGTGCAGGCTGGGAACAGGGAGGCCAAGTACTCGGCGTTGGATTCCTTGTGATGGTTGATCTCCGTGTTGTTGCTGACATCCACCAGGATCTTGCCCACCAGCACATCAGCCAGGTCACAGAGTGTGGAGTAATGCTCCCTGAAAATGGCCACAAAGATGACATCCGCTTTCTTCACGGCCTCGGCCTGGAAGGTGACCTCTGCTGCAGCAGGGAACAGGCTGGCTTTCCGCTTGGGGTTGCGGCTGCCCACCACCACCCTGAATCCGGAGCGCACCAGGCGCACGGCCAAGGAGCGCGCGAAGTCCCCGCTGCCCAGCACGCCCACCGTGCGCCCGGCCGGCGCCACAGGGGGGCTGCGCTCGCCCGCCGCGCTCCCGTGGCCCAGCAGAGGCTTGGCCATGTCTCCTCTGGACATCCTGGCAGGAAAAACAAGGAGAAACGCAAATTCACTGTGGAGCTCTTCCAGGGACCCAGACCATGTCTGGGGTCACGGGGAAAAATGTCACTTAGGCTGCTCGAACGTGGTTTTGGTCCCAGGATCTATTTGCCAAACCCATCAGGAAATGTGCAGTAATGTACAGGCACCACTGGAGGGGCACAAAACACCAGGCTGGGTTGGAAGGTGAAGGCTCTTATAGAGGTTTCCCAAGGTTGTGTGATCCAACACCTGCTGGATGCACTCATCCATCCTCTGCTGTCCTTCATGCTGGCATCTCACTCTGCAAAGCCAGGCCAACACTGACAGCAATCAGGACCAGAAACTCTGAGATTCCCATGGAGCTACCAGATATCTCCTAAAGAAGGGGTCCATGAAGATCCCTGAGACTACATCTGGAAAAGCTGGAGGGGTGCTTCTGATTTGCCAGAGCAGAATCAAGGCAGAAAGTCAAATTGAAATGAAATTGTCCTGAAAGTGGTAAATGAAGAGAGTTTCAGCCCTTGCCTGTCCCAATATTTGGGTCTGGCAAGCACTGTTTGCTTCAGCTCTTTAATGAGTAATGAGAACTTACTCGTGACATTTAAAAAATATATTAAAACATGATGGGATTTGCTCATGGAAGATCTTGATGAGCTTTACAAACGTTAATGAATTTTGCCCTGTAACAGATTAGATATTGAGGGCATGGAGGGGTTTTAAGCAGATCAATGAATTCACAGGCAGCACAGCAGCTGAACCTGGAGGTCAGAAGAAACTTGGGCAGGGAACTGCCAGACTGCTCATGGGCTGTGTCAGTGGCTCAAATGTGCCTCCTAACTTAAGGGACAGCAAATTTACCCTAAAGGAATGGCAAATTCCTGAGGGTGAGATTTTAAGAGGGCTCAGAAGGCAGGCCATGGAACTTACACACCAGGACATCTGGCTTTTGTACTGGCACACTGCTAGAGAGTATAATAAAGACTGTAATTTACAGACTTGTGATATACTGGGGATGGAGAAAATTGGTTTTGGTGGAGTGCAGTCTTGCCTTGTACCTGGTCAAGTTCTTTCAAAGTGAAGGTGACCATTTGGATGGGGTGACCTAGTCCCTGGCACAGGTGTGTTTTTCATAGGCTTTTGGAAATGTGCTTCACTCAAGGCTCTTCTGGGATTGGCACAGCAGTGGTGCAAAGGGGAAGGGCACTTCTGCATGAATAGGTACCAATGGGAAACAAAGGGTGAGAAGAAATAAATTATTTTCATAATGGGAATAGGTTGCCAAGGGATTTCCCTGAGGATCTCTGCTGTTCAACATGCTCATAAGTGATCTGGGAAAGGGAGTGAATATTGACAAGATGGTACTTGTGTGTAGTGATCACAGAATGGTTCAGGTTGGAAGGGACTTAAACATCATCTACCCCTTGCCATGGGCAGGGACACCTTCTACTCAACCAGGCTGCTCAAAGCCCCATCTAACCTGGTCCTGAACACCTCCAGGGATGGGGCATCCACCAGATCTCTTTACAACCTGTTCCCATGCCTCACCACCTGTACACTAAATATTTTCTTCCTAATATCTACTCAAAATCATTTAGGACAGTCAATCTTTCTTGTGAAGAATCTGCAAAAGGATCTCCCCATTCAAAGTTCCTGAGCACCAAAGTTCACTACAGATGCTAGAGAGACATGTCAAGAGCTGCCTGTGGGCATAAACTCCCCTAACCATATATACACTTTAAGGAGCTGTTAATTTGTTAAAACCACTCAGAAAAATGATCAAAGGGTCACATTACTGTGAAAACACCAACTTAGAGGTCCCTGGCAGACAAACATCAAAAACAGCCAAGTTACTGGAGGAGATCTCTCACACAGCAACCAGGATCTCAATCCTGCTCCTCAATGAAAACCTGCAAAACACCTTCAGCAGATGGACTTTGAAACTAAAATTCACTGTCCTGGGTACAAACCATCATGGTTTCAGTGACAGTGCTGTTTCTATGGCAGAGATCTGTCTGCTCTCCTTGCCTCTCACCATGCACCACCTTATCCCAGAGACCCAAAAATGCTCATGGAAGAAGTGCCAGCAGGGGGAAATAAGTGCCATAGAAGTGCATGGTGATTTCTTCCCCTTCAAAACACATGTCCACTGTATAAATATAAAGATCAAACAGCATACTGCGGTTCTGCTTATTCCACTGGAAAAAAAAAAAAAGGGTGGGGGGAGAAAGGGGCCACAGGGATGACTTTCAGATCTCTGTCTGCAAAGATACTTTTGTTTTTTTTTTTTTTTCCTGGTCCCTTATCAGAAGCTTTATCACACACTGCTTTACTTTTTAGAAACCTTGCTTCACCTAAATGTACCCATGTCCAGAACTATTTGTTCTAGGGCCAATGCTACTGTTCAGAATAATTAGCTTGCTCACCCATAACCCCCTCCCCTTTTCCACCACCTGTGCACACAAAATATTACCCCAAAATAAAGAAACACATCTCTGGCTCACAGCCATGGGGGGAGAAATTAGCATTCAGGGTGACAAAGTGATTGTTACCCACAGACTCATTTCATAATCAATTTAAGGCACCTCAAAAGTTCTCTCGGTGGTCCCACTGGGATGTAAATGTTGCTGCAAGCAATTTTTCTTATACTGTGTTTCCTCTGTCCTGCAGCTGCCACTGAACATGTAGAGAGATGTTGGCAATGTTTGGAGATAAACATCTTTGCTGTCTCCAGTTATTTTGATTAAAAGGGATGACAGAATTAAACAGCCTTTGAAGTCAGCAGGAGAGTTACAAAGTAAGAAGACTCAAAATGTTTTCTGTGAATTTTGCTGTGATTATTTCAGTCATGCTGAAAGCACTGGTGGGGCTTTGGAGCAGGACTCATCCCTGTTGCCAGCCCATGGACGCATGGTCCCTGTTGCTGGCTGCTGCCTGTGGGTTGCATTGCTGCCATTGCCATGCACTGAAATCCTCCTGAGAAAGGAGGGGAATATGCCTCTTTCACCATGAACACATTTCACTGAGACAAGCACTGTGGTCTCTCCCTAGCAGATGCCTGGCAATGGACTGTCTGATTAGGCAACAGCTTTTCTTCACTTCTGTATCTCTGGGGAGCACACAGAGCCCCCCTCCTGCCACCACCCCTGACTTACCGTGCCCACACTGCTTTTTCTGCACCTATGGACATGTCACCTGATTGAAATTCTCCCTCCCAGAGCTAATTCCCCACAGCAAGGCCAACTCATCCAGAGTGGGTGCAAAGCACCATGGCCAGGATGCTGCAGAGGAGGCCACGAGTGAATATCATGGTGCTTAGACATCTTTAGCACCTCCAGACTTACATAAACCCCATTTATTGATGCTTGTCAAGCAAACTGCATCCCTGTTGAATTGTAGCACGAGCAATTCAAGGAGATCAGTTTCTTACAAAGGAAGCTACAAGATGATTTAAAGCACAGCCCAGTGGGAATAAACAAACTCCAATTCTAACTGGGCAGCAGTTCCTCATCTAAATTACTGAATGCAATGTACAGCTGCCCTTCAGCTCAGCTGCTAATGACACCCTTACATCACTGCTGTGTCCACTGCAGCACACTTGCTCCCATGTGCAGTTCAATGACTACACCTGCTGTTAATTGCAGGGCAACAGCATTGATGGGCAGTGAGGAAGATGTGTTCCTTTATTTTGGGGTAATATTTTGACTCTGCTGGGCACTCTACAAGAACTGTCCAGAAGGCAACTTCTGCCCCAAGGAGTGGGATCAGACAGACAGCAGCTGCATGAAACGAAGCAGCCAAATCTCTGTTGACCAGGCAGAGGGAGGGAGGGGTTCTCACAAAAGAAACACAGGGATAATCCTACATATTTTACACCTGAGGCTTGGCAGAGGCTGTTAGCTTAGGCTCAGTGCCAGGCAAATAAGGTTTTTCTGCCTCTCTGCCCACACTGAGAGGCCTCACTCAGGTTTTGCAGCAGGACAGCCGTCCTGGATGGAGCTGGCCTGCAGGAGCCCACTCAGGTGTCCCTGGGCTCACAGCAGAGTCAATCTGCTGAGCAGATCATCCCCCACAGCCACTGGGGAACAGGCACACTTGTTATCCTCTTTCAACAGACGTCGGGGAAGGAGATACTAACAATGATCGGACTCCAGCAAGTTCGTCTGGGCTTACCTAGATATCTTTCACCACGTCTTTAACAATGAGACCCATCTTCTGCGGCCCCTTTCACATCCTCTGGTTAGGAGGATAGCCTAGCTGGTTCCTGTAATTTGCAGTGCAGAGTACACCCTGAAGAAGGATGGACCTGTGGTGGCAAGGCTTTGCTTCAGTTCTGGACAAAAAAAACCCTCAAGATTCATTTCAATGCCCTGGTATTCAGATTTATCAGATAAAAGACAAGTTAGTTTTACCATAATTCTATAAAAAGGCAGTGTTTTAAACATATCAAACTCTGCTGAAGAATATGGCAGCAATCTCATACCGAGCTCCAAGTGTCCTGTCCAGGGAAACCAAACTGGTCCCTTTTTGCACATAAACTCATCTTTGAGCTCAGCCTCACATACTCAGTCTGCACCACCTTGGCTAAAACCACTGCTTTTCTGTCTTCCCCCAAAGTCAGTGTTTGTTTAGACTGACCACAACTGAGTCTCCATAAGCTGTGGATTCAACCCGTGCAGGTCATCAAAGAGCCTGCTCTGTGCTTCAGCCTCTGCTTGGGTGCTACTCGAGATAAAACACATGATTATAACACACATTTCTTAACAAGCACATGGGTTGAAACACCAGCAAGGCTCACGAGGAATCAAAGGATGCAGCAGAGCCTTTGGTCAGGTCTCTGCAGAAGAGTGCATCATTTCCCAAAGGGAAGCTCCCTTAGGGCCCTGCCAGCCATGGCTGGCACCAGCTTAGTCCCACAAACACACACTCCAGGGACAGACCTTTGAACCATGAAGCCAAAGCCCTCCAGCCTCTGTTTGCTGAGCATCTCTTGCTGTGTTAACCCTCCAAAAGCCCCAGCTGGAGAGGAGCATTCAGCACCTGAAGCATTCCACTCAGGTCTTGCTCGGAGCAGAAATACTTTTTCTTTTTTTTTTTTCCTTTTTTTTTTTCTACTGCCATTTTATTTCCAGGGAAAATCAAATGTTTAAGTCTCTTTCCCACACATACAGCATCCCTCCCAGGAGCAAGTGCCATGAACCTGAACCTGTTGGAACTGGAACAGATTTAAGTAATAAAAGAGCTTATCCAAAGCTGCTTTAATCTCAGCTCTGGTGCACATTTCTGGAGAGCTTGCAGTCCTGCCCAGGCTGACTGGAAATGACTTCCCTGGCTCTGCCCACAAGAGAAAGAGTCAGGGAAACCAAGCCTGCTGCCTTTTTGCTTGCCACTTTTCTTCTTTCTCCTTCCAAAGCAGAGTTACCTCCCGAACGGTGCAAACCAGGAACTGGCAAAGGATGTAAATCACCCTTCCAGAAAAGCCATACTGCAAACCCAGCTGGGCTGCCAGCCAGGACATGAGAATGAGGAAATGCTGGGAACTGGGCTGTCCCTGCTGCTGTCCTTCAGCCCAGGGGCACACGGGACAGGGATGGGGGCTCTGCTCCCCATGCCCCTGCTGCTGGGGTGGGGAGGAGGGACAGGGACCTGCGCAGGGCAGCTGGTGCTGCCCCGAGCTGGCATCACTGCATGCTGAGCATGGCACTGAGGGCAGGGGGACAGACTGCTGTGGGCTCGGGGACTGCTGTGGGACACCCAGGGCCTGCTGTGGGCTCAGGGACGGCTGTGGGACACCCAGAGACTGCTGTGGGCTCAGGGACTACTGTGGGACACCCAGGGACTGCTGTGGGCTCGGGGACTGCTGTGGGACACCCAGGGCCTGCTGTGGGACACCCAGGGACTGCTGTGGGCTCGGGGACTGCTGTGGGACACCCAGGGCCTGCTGTGGGACACCCAGGGACTGCTGTGGGCTCGGGGACTGCTGTGGGACACCCAGAGACTGCTGTGGGCTCGGGGACTGCTGTGGGCTCAGGGACTGCTGTGGGACACCCAGGGCCTCTGTGGGACACCCAGAGACTGCTGTGGGACACCCAGGGCCTGCTGTGGGACACCCAGGGCCTGCTGTGGACTCAGGGACGGCTGTGGGACACCCAGGGCCTGCTGTGGGCTCAGGGACTGCTGTGGGACACCCAGGGCCTGCTGTGGGACACCCAGGGCCTGCCGTGGGCTCAGGGACTGCTGTGGGACACCCAGAGACTGCCGTGGGCTCAGAGACTGCTGTGGGACACCCAGGGCCTGCTGTGGGCTCAGAGACTGCTGTGGGACACCCAGGGCCTGCTGTGGGCTCAGGGTCTGCTGTGGGACACCCAGAGACTGCCGTGGGCTCAGAGACTGCTGTGGGACACCCAGAGACTGCTGTGGGCTCAGGGACTGTTGTGGGCTCAGGGGCTGCTGTGGGCTCAGGGGCTGCTGTGGGCTCAGGGGCTGCTGTGGGCTCAGGGACTGCTGTGGGTTCAGGGACTGCTGTGGGCTCAGGGACTGCTGTGGGACACCCAGAAACTGCTGTGGGCTCAGGGGCTGCTGTGACCCCAGACCTGCTGTGGGGCTCCAGGAGTCGCCACACGTCCCCCTGCAATTGTTCTCCACCCTGATGCACTTTGCATTCACATGTCCTCATCCCTCCTCCTGCCCCCAGGCAGCTCTTTATCTGATTATCGCATTATCAGGTATTTATCTGCTAAAACCACTTCCATAAGCTCCTGTAGAGCCCCTACTCTCTCTCCTCTTTATCTCTCAATCCAGTTAACCTTATCCCTTCCTTTTTTACCCCCAAAGGACATGGCAAATGATTTGCCTTCTCCTCTGCAGACAGACACATTCTCTATTTGGAGAACAGGTTTCACATCTTCCTTCGGTTTTTCCTGCACAAGTGAAACTCAACTCTTTCATCAGAGCTGTTATTTACCGAATGTCCAACAACCCAGCCTCTGTTCCTTGCTCTCATTTTTCTTGGAGGATGCCCAGAACTGCATTTTCCAACTGAGCCCCTAAAAGGCACCACCTGGAGCAGAGACGCTGCTTCCCCAATGTACCATTTCTCTTTATCCATCCCAAGAGGACTGTTTGCTTTTGCACAACTGTGTGCCCCTGTGAACCCATGGGGCACAGTGCCCCTGTCCTCTGGCTCCTGTGATCACTGCCTGGCTGGTCGCTCACCCGGTGTCCAGGAGGTCAGTCAGTCCTACCACACAGGACAGAACGTGTGCCCTGTTTTTTTCAACCAGCTCTCCAGCTTGTCACAATCTTCAATTCTTAGTCTCTTCTCTAAAATGTTTCCAGTCCCTCCTAGCTGAGTGTCACCTACAAATTCAGTATCTGCCTCCCTCTCCATCACACACTAATGAAAACATGGGCTGACAGGCACTGACCCTCCCAACTCCATACACCCTCTGGTTTATACACTGAAAAAAAAATTTAGAATGTTGTTTTTGGAAGCCAGCAGTGAAGCCTAAGGCATGCCCATGCCCCTGACCACAAGATGTTCTTCACCAGGACCAAAATTCAAAAACAGCTTTCAGAACAGGGGAAAGTAGAGGAGAAAGGGCTACCAGAATTTCCCACAGGGACAAAATAACCTCTTTTTCCCACACAAGCTCAGACATTTTGGCTACAGTTCTCCTCTAGAACTACACCACTTTGCAGGGACAGTTTCTCTCTCCAACAATAAACTCTCCATTTCAATGCTGAGCAGGAAAACTGCCTATCTATGATAAACAACTAGAAAACAAACCTTTGGCCTGGTTTCATCAAAACTATGTATTTTAAAGCAGTTACCAACCAGTTCTTCCATAGATATCTTCAACCTTTTCTGCCCCAAATTTGCCTCCATTTGTAGTGCCACTTCTCTGCAGCAAAGTCCTTGTCTCAAGAACTTCTTCTGCTCTTCTGAAAAAACATCTTGCTCTCTGTGCCCACTGTGTTGACAGAGTAATGAGAAGCCTGAGAAGGACCTACCCCGTGATAAAACATTATGAAATGGGAATCTGAAAGTCTGGGAAATCCTAAGGCTTCACTGTAAGACCATGGAAGGCAGAGACCTGAAGCAAGAGTTTGCTAGAACAGTGCTGATGCTGACACGCACATAGAAGCTTATCTGGTTATCTGGCTGATATGAGTTTGAATGAGAAGGTTATTTTCCCAGCTTAGCATCTCACAGTTCTTAAATTACATAAAAGGGTGATTTATAACAACTTCTGGCACTGTACTTAAGTCTTGTATGGCTTCTCTTGCTTTTTTGGGGGGTTTTCATTCTCTTGCTGCTCTTACCAAGTTGACAACTCAGTGACTCACCCATTTCTGAGCCTTCCCCTCCCCAAATGTGAGAAGAGCAAGAAAGCAACCCAAAGGTGGAAGCTTCTCAGGTAGATCTAGTAATTCCCTACAGCCAGACATGGTGGGTGGAGGTGTTCCTGCCTAAAATGAGCTGGGGCTTCCACCCTTCTCCAGGCCTACAGAGATCAGGCAGGACCTGATTCAGCAGTCACCACAGGGAGCTGGCAGGCTCCAGCTCCCTCTTTAAAATCTCTTTGTTTCTTTCCAGGAAAGGCATGGAGGAATTGTGCTGAGCACGCAGGGAAATATTTGTTTTGGCTATTTCCGTGCCACAGCGCCTTTAGAAGGGTCTCCAAGATCAGCACTCTCCTGCCTTCCTGACTTTGCTTCACCCCTGTCACTCAGAAGATGCACAGGACCACACGGGGAGAAGATGCCTGGGAGGCAGTGTGGGGTGGAAGGAAGACACAGCCTATGGCAGAGGGCCAGCCCATCTCCTGCTGACCTGTTTTCCCCCTCCATGGAGCACAGGCATGACACACAGTACAGAGATAGCTCTGAGCCAGCCCTGAATAAGCACAGTGGTGAAAAGAGGAAAGGTAGCCAATGTAGGGCCATGTACTGCCTCTACTGATTTTCCCAACAGCTCCTGGGAGAGGGGCAAACACAACTGGCTGACCAGGGATATCTTTGGGGATCCAGATGGGTGGGAGAGAGATGCTCTTTGCTGGAAGTCAACTCACTGCCCTGCCTTCCCCTTCCTCTCACACTGTTTGCCTTCAGTCCAGCATCCTACACAGCAGATCCAGCTTGCTTCACCTTTTCCCTGCCCTGACAGGGGTCTTGCAGGTGAGCCCAGAGAGATAAAAACATGCAGTGTGAACAGTATGCCTCCCCCCAGGACCCCAGTCCTCAGTGAGACCCACGTGTGGCTCCAGGGGCTGCTGTGACAAACACCACGTTTCACCACGGTGCCAAGCTGCACTGGCACAGGTTCTGTCTTGTATTTAACCCTAGCATAAGAAGGATGTGAACCCGCTGGAGTGAGTCCAAAGAAGGGTCACAGAGATGCTCAGAAGGATGGAGCCCCTCTCCTTTCAAGACAGGCTGAGAGAGTTGGGGTTGCTCAGCCTGGAGAAGAGAAGGCACTGGGAAGACCTGAGAGCAACTTCCAGTACCTGAAAAGAGCTGGAAGAGGGACTTTTTACAAGGCCTGTAGTGGTAGGACAATGGGAAGTGTCCTTACAGTCATGGAAGGCAGGTTTATATCAGATATAAGGAAGAAAATCTTCAGTATGAGCGTAGTGAGGCACTGGCACAGATTGCTCAGAGAAGCTGTGGATGATCCATCCCTGGAAGTGTTCAGGATTAGGTTGAACCAGGTTTAGAGCAACATGGTCTAGTGGAAGGTGTCCCTGACCATGGTGAGAGCTGGAATGAGATGATCTTTAAGACCCCTTCCAACCCAAACCACTCTGTAGCTCTATAAGCTATTAGTGCTTGCACATGATCTGCAGTTGGTATCAGGCTCCTTCAGTGGCGGACATGTTACCTACAGACCCCGATTCTTGAAGCCTACATTCTGTGGGGAGCTCTTAGGACATTTTTTCCAATGAATACAGTGATGTATTCATACTAAAGGAAATGCACGTGTTGCCACAACCAAGGCTTTAGAGAGGAGAACCTGGAAGAACGGTGGAACTTCTGCCTCTGTACCTTAAACACCAGGAGATCGAAATGTTTAGGCCCCAGCGTATGTAAAGGCCTTTGGAAATGTGTTGGAAGCTCCCACATCACTGACATACTTTCAGAAGCTTTTTACTTTCAGTTAAGTGACAGTTCACTTAAACTTAGATGAAGATGGAAAGCTGCTTAATCCACTGTAGGTCTGCATAAGAAAACCTATGAAGAAGCAGTAAATTCAAATTTGAAAATAGCATTTTCTTCCATTACAATGTTGACAAAAAGCTAACTCTAATCAGTGATGGCAAACTTATAGATAACAAATTGGTGTGTTTTAATTCCTGGTGTGTGACATTTCTTATCACAGCTGCCACTGCCTTTCCCACCTCTCAAGAGAGCTGGCATGGCTGGCCTACTTCTTCCATCATCGGAAAAAATGTGTTTCCCCTGAATCAAAACCTGCTTCTATTTATGGGTGTGATGTTACAAGGTCATAGTCAAAGCATAGTTCTTAACAATAAAAAAGCAAAACAACCCAAAACAAAAATAAAAAGCAAAATAAACAACAAAAAAATTATTATGCTGTCAAAGAGCATGTTTTCCTGGGATTTGATGTGGTTTTGTTAAACACAGACTTGTTGAGTCATCAACATTTTCTCCTTTACAATCACAGAGAAAATCAAATATGTGCAGTGACTGTGGCATCTTATATTACTGTACATTTGCTTCATAGCAAATGTGATTTTAGAAGAAAACGAAAGCTTGATGCAGTATTTAAATCTTATTAGTCCTGCATCTCCTCAGCTCACAGGAGTATTGATGCTGTAGGCGACAGCCTTCCTCTCCTGCTGTCTCTGGGTTTTGGTTTCTTGCCACAGCAAGGCAATTCTCTGTGTTAGTTTTATTTAGACTGCTCTGATTGAAATGATCTGGGGTTCTCTGTACCCCTCTGCCCAGCTCAGGCATTAGGAACACAAACACTCCCCCAAGCTCCCTGGTGTCCATCTGTCATTGACAGATGTTACACCCTGGACAGGGCCACGGGACAGGGACAGTCCACCCCAGCTTTCATCACCTGTGGGATGCTCCTGCTACAAAGTCACCTCTACAATTCCTTCACAGCTCTCATCCCTCTTTACTCTTATATGGATCAAATGCTGAAGTCCCTCACAAAAAGCATCCAACCTTTGTAGCTTTTACAAGAAACCCCACAGCTGCTCCCTGCTCGCCTCTGAGGGATCCTGGGCCCTGGCCAAGATTTTCCCCAAGTTTTTGTATCTCCGTGCTGATTTCTCTGTGGCTTGAAAGAGCCACTCACCTCAAAGCATTTAGCGAGCTGAGAATGAAAAGTGAAACCTAAGCGCCAAGTGCTGCTCCCTGAGGAGAACAGCGTGAACGTCCATCCATCCTTCCTTCCATCCTTCCTTCCATCCTTCCTTCCATCCATCCATCCATCCATCCATCCATCCATCCATCCATCCATCCATCCATCCATCCATCCATCCATCCCCACTGCGCTCACGAGGACCGCACCACTCGGAACCGGGAACCCGACCCGTTCCGGGGGGTTTGTGCCCGGTTTGTGCAAGGAACAGGGAGTTTCCCGCAGCCGCACGGATGTGTCCAGCAGCCCGGGAAGGAGAGCGCTTCCCGCGGGCAGCCCGCACCGCAGCCCGGCGGACCTGCAGCCCCCCGAGCTCTGCCGGTGACCGCCCGGACCGAGACACACCGGCCCCCGCAAACATCTCCGCCCGGGGCCGGCCCCAGCCCCAACACCAGCCCTCGCACCGAGGGGTCCGAGAGCGCCCTGGGACCGTGCCCGAACCCGGGGTGGAGCGGGCCGCGAGCAGCCCCGCTCCCAGCCCCGCTCCCAGCCCCGCTGCGGGGATCCCGGGCCGGGCTGTGGCGCAACGGGGCCCGGCACCAGCGCTCGGCGGCGGGGGAGCCCCCGCTGACCCGGGACATTCCTCCCGATAAAGCAACCCCGGCGCCGAGCCGAGCCGAGCCGAGCCGAGCCGAGCCTCCCCCGCCCTGCCCGCCCGGCGCAGGCGGTTCGAGCCCCGCTCCGGCTGCTCGCCGTGCTGGCGGTGCCCGAGCCCCGCCGTGCCCGTCCCCCCGCGCTCCTCACCTCTGCGGCGGCGGGAGGGCGAGCGGCGCCGTCCGGCAGCGCGGAGCCGAGCCGTGATGTCAGGCCGCGGGCTCCGCCCTCTGCCCATGTGCCCGCCGGGGCCGCGGGCACCGCTCGGCTCCGCTCGGCACAGCCCGGCCCAGCACAGCTCGGCACGGCACGGCTCGGCACGGCCCGGCACAGCCCGGCCCAGCGCCCAGTCCGGCCCAGCCCGCTCAGGGTGAGGGACCCCCAGCCCCGTCCCCGCAGCGCTGCCCGGGCGTCACTGCCGTGCCCCGGTTAAACACACACGGGCAGGAGGGCATCGCTGCCGGGGCGGCCGGCCCGCGGTGTCCATTACAGACAGGACTCGAAGGCAGACCTGAATTCTCTATTTATAAACGCATTTCAGAGCCAGCCCGTGTCTCATTTTAATGGGCGGGTGCGGCTTGTTGCGCCTCTGCCTCTGCTATCAGGGGCCGCGCACTTGTTCTGGAAAGCTGTGCCGGCAGGCGTGGAGCAGATAATGAATGGTTCTGCACCCTAGGAGCTGTCCTGCTGCGAACACCCAGCACTGCCGCACGGCCCCGCTCCCATGCACCGGGACAGCGCGCTCCCAAAGCTGCCGGGAGCTGGCGCCAGAGGGAGAGTCTGCAGGAAAAATCACTGGGGTAAACCCACAGGGACTTGAAAACAAATCCCTCTGGACCTTTGGTTTGCTCACTCAGTAGAGGAGAGCAGGGAAGGGACCTGAAGGGGTTGTCTTATCAGCCCCAGCCGTGGGGAGGCGGCTGCAGTGTGTGTTCGAAGCCCGAGCAGAGGACGTGCAGCCCCCCTGAACCCAGCCTGAAGTGCAGTCGGGAGGGTTTTCCTAATCTTTGCCAACTGCCATCCCCTCTGTGTCCTCCTTGCACATGGGGTATGTCTTCCTGGGATGAAATGAGCCCCATTTTTTTCCTCTCTCCCAGGCAGGCTGTGATTTTAACTATCTCGGCCCATTCTCACTGCTGTCCTGTGCAGATGTCCTCTCTCTCCAGTCTCTGTGCTGCCTGCAAACAGGCCCAGATGCCAGCCAGGACTGCCCCAGTTTGCAAGGGCACTTACCACCTCTCACATCCATGGGGTGAGAGATACAGAAACTTGCAGATATGGGGAGGCTTTAGCAAAGATGTGGGATTGCTGGGGAAAGTTCCCGTTGGTGACTCCCAGTGGCTGGATGCTGGATAAGACAGAGCTCCAGAGGCTTGGGATGCTCAAGCAGCAAACTTTGAGATTCTGTGAGTTCCCTGGGTACTGGACAACACTGGAGAGGTGTGAAAACCTATTGGCATAGTTAGGAGAAGGAGGATCATTGGGATAGCTGTACTTCATCACCCCTCTGCAAAGGCCATCTGTGACAAATGCATCTGGTAGAATGAGATTACTCCTTAGCCCCTTCCTGCCTGTAGAGGCCCCTGCCTCCTCATGCCTATCATGGTGATAATTTATATGCCACGATCAGATCTTTGTGGAGAGTGAAGGACAGAAATCATTGAACTCTCCTGCACCTGCTCTATCTTGTTACCTGCTCTTCCACATTATGTAAAGGGCAAATTTTGCCTTTAAATTTACTTACAGAATCCATAGTCATTGCCTTGTTTGCCTTGCTCATTGCAATTCATCTTACAGATTCCTCTTTGCTCTCTCAGGTCTCTGCACTGTGTGGGTCTCTCCCTGTTCCTGTTTCCCTGCATGGGGCAAGGCTGCTGCCAGGGCAGTATGATCAGTTCCCTGAGTAATGGGAAGCCTCTGGAAGTGCTGAAATCTGCTTCTCCTTTTTTAGATTGCACTTCCTTTTTTGTAAATTAGCAAACTTTTCACCGAAACACCTTCTGCTTTCCCACCTTATGTCACAGAGAACAACGAATACCAATTTTATACCCGTTTTCCTCTTCTCAAGCCTCTGGCTAGTCCTGTCCACCTGTTTGCTGGACAGTTTGAGTCCTGCAGCCCCATTTTTTCTGCAGCCATCTCAGTAGGCAGCTAGGGCCTCCCCAGCTCCCAGACCCTGACTGCCTTTATTGGTTGCTCAAAAGATTCCCTTGGGATCCATGTTTCTGATGAGAGATCTGATGTGGGCTTGCAAGTGGGCTTAATTTCTCTTCTACCCAGAGAGACCCAATGTGCCAGGATTGTGCTGAACCTGGCCAATGTTTCTGGGTGTATTTCTGGGGTTCTTTTCCCCTTTTTCCTTGCTGGTCCTGAGCAAGGACTTTTCTCTGTCTGTTCATCTGGACTGTTCTTCTCCCAGCAATCCTCTTTCCTGGCCCATCCCTCTCTGGTCAGAGCTGCAGCTCTCTGGCAGCACCATCTGTGTCCCTGTGCCCAGCTGGCTGCATCCTGCTGTCCCCTTAGCCCTGATACCATCTGCACCCACCCTCCCTGTCCTTCCCCTCCATGGGGACAGGGAGTTGCCTTGGATCTGCTCAGGGCTGGGGTTGCCAGGCTCCCCCAGTGCTCGTGTGCTGGCACAGCATGGCACCGGTGAGCAGATGAACCTCAACAGCTCCTGGCTGCCTAGCCAGGGATCCATGGGGAGTCCCCACCTCCCACACTGTTTTGAGGGGCTGGAGCCATGCAAGGTGACAGTGTGGAGGGGTGCACCAGGCCAGCTCAGTTCCTGCCCACACCCAATCAATAAGGGGGTGACCCAAGGCTTTACTGCAGTAGGACACAAAGGCAGTGGTCCTTGAGCCTCCCTCCTGTGCCCCTTGTCCCCTGCCAGCTCCCTTGGGTCCATCATGTGCCAGCCCAAGGGCTGCTGTGCACCCAGAGGCCACGGGGATGCAGAAGTGCTGGGCAGCAGTGGCTGCACCTGGGCAGGTGCTGTGACAAAAGCAGAGTTTGGGGACACCGCCTCACCTGCCACTCTCAATGTCATACCCAGGCAATGGCTCAGCTTCACCCTGAAATTCAGGGGCAAAAATGGCAAACTTACCACTGGAAAACCAGACCTATTTGGTGGGGCAGTCAGTACAGGTAGCTCCTCCTCTGGCTGTCCCAAAGCTGTGGTTTGGGCTGGATTCTGCTGTCTTGGTACCGTTTGGGTTGGGAAATTGGGTTATCAGCACAACAGGGTTCTGTCTGCTCTGGACTGGCACATGGCCCGGGGTGCTGAAAATGCCAAGCTCAGAAAGGAGCTGAGAGGCTGGAACACGTGCAGTGTACATGTACAACAGAGGTGCAATGTGGAGATAGCATGGTTAATTATTGCCAGAGAGTTACTTTGGCATGGCTGTGAAACAGAGAGCTTGTGTAGGGGAATGAGCTGGGGACTGCAAAGGTGGGATGTGGGCAGCTGTGATGGCTCTGTGAAGTCAGAGATGGGGCCACAATGTCTGTTGGGTGAAGGAGTGGTAGCTCATGCTGTCACTCCCCCTCTCTGGGGTTACCCAGAAGGACTGGGAGTGATGCTGACACCTGACAGCTCTGGCTGAATCCTCGTGGAAGTGCCGGGAGGGAGCAGGCAGAGGGAAGCAGCCTGGGGGCAGTTTTCAGGCATGACAAAGCACTGCTGTGTCCCTCCCAGAGCAGGGAGGGATGGACTGTCCCCCACAGCCCTTCTCCCAGCTGAGATCTGTGTGGGGGCCATGGTGGCTGTGTGGTGCTGAGTCTGGTGTGCAGCACACCAGTAACATGTAACATCAGTAACACCATCAGTTGCATGTCCCCTGCTGGAGATCCAGAAATGCCAGTGAAATACCTGTTTTTTTGGACTGGGCTTTTGAGGTGAGCCCTGGAATGTGAGTGACTGCACAGCCGTGCCACACACTTCAGCCCCAGCATCCTCCCTGCCACGATGCTCAGCGGGATGTCTGGGCTGGAAGTGCCCATACAGGGCTGGTGCACACCTGGGCTACGCTGGATGCAGCTCCTGGATGGCCCCACTCTCCCCCTCCCTCCTGGGGTCTGGCAGCGCCCCTGGGGGAGAACAGTTAACGTGGTGCTACCAGAAAACAGCCTCCTGCTACTAATCAGCTCCCGGCAGGTTCTCGCCTTCTCAACTGCCTGGCTTTTCGGGGAAAAGTGTCATTTATCGGCTCTTCACGGAGGAAACCTGTTAGAGATGCTTCCCGCTGGGGCCCGTCTCCGCCTGTCGTGCAGGCGCCACCTAGTAGGAAAAGGAGAAAACGGACCAGAAATCGAGGAAGGTGCATGTAGAAATTCAGTTTCTCTCTGGGAAAACTCGTTAATGCAACAGAAAGCTGCTCTGGGGCTCGGCTCTAGGGCTGAGCCCGTGGTTTGGGTATTTGCAGCAGAATTCACTGCCAGGAAATGATGAAGTGTGGAGATGCCCCAAACTGGAGCACAGCTTGTCCAGCATGGGTCTGGATTTATTTGATCTAAAAATAGACTTTGACATATAGAATAATTTCCAGGCAGCCCCTTGATAACACTGTTGGGGCTGCATTTGATTAATTAGCTGTATGGGTTAATTGCATTATGCTGCCTTCTGCTCTGGTGGGTGACAGATGCTGCTGTTTTGAGCACTGAGGTCATCCCATCAGCTGGAGGCTTTACTTACAGCTGGAAACCTCTCTCTGCCATCCCTGCATGTACAGTTCACATTCATGGAGGCATTCATGGTTTTACCACAAATCCCATACTGCTGCTGTCATCTTCTAAGCGTCACATGGATTTTCAGTGTGATTTCCCAGCCCTAGAAAACCTCCCAAAATCAACCCTTCCCAGGGTGGAGTAAATGGGGGAAAACCTCCCAAAATCAACCCTTCCCAGGGTGGAATAAAACGAACATAAACCAATAATTTCCTTTGAACAGAGAAAAAAAAAAATCATGATTTTGTACCAATCTTGCGATTTTTGCGCAACTTGACTCCCCCTTTCCCATGTGGGGAGGTGATAAATGCTGGTGTCTGTTATCTGCTGAATTCCTGCAGGCAGGCAGTGTGTCCCCTGCCATGGATACACAGCTGCACACCCCTGTGCAGCAGCTCTCTCCTGATATGTGCATGCTGTGGTGAGTCCTGCTCGAGGGATGTCACCCTCTGGTCTTTCCCCTTCATCCCCCAAAATATCAAGAACCAGAGGCCGGCCAGGGATGCTGCAGTGTCACCCAGGTCCTGGGGGTTCACCCTGCCAGGGACTGCACAAGCATCCTTGCCCTTTGCCTAGAGCACAACCTTAATTCATCTCCACTTTCACAGATAAAAGCCTGGATTAATTAAAGAAGAGAATGGAAAGCACTTTGATTTCCAGAACACCGGAAACTCCTAATTATCACGGCTCCCAAAAGCACTGCTATAATTAAGGGGCTCTCACTGGTGCCACTGCAGACTCAGTTTTTGCAGGGATTTACAAGTGGCACCTACATTTTTTTGCTTTTGGTGAAGTACAGCAACTGAAGGCATGAATTCTGGCTCCAGGTGCATCCCTTAAATCAGCCAGAACACCACTGAAACAGCATCTAATTCCCTCATGGATTTCTTATTAGAAAACCAGAGTCCCCAAAGGCAGTGTGTTACAGACAGCGTCTGCTCTCCAATTATAGTCTGATTATACAAAATAATAAAACTGGGGGCCTTTTTTTCTTTGCCTGCTGTCTTTCTGTCTTCAAAATACACTTGGGGGTTGTTTCTGGCTTTTTTACCATAACCAGCATTTATTAGTATTTTATTAGTATTTAAAAAAGGTAGTGGAAACTGAATTTCTCACCTGATCTCTGGTCCTCTGGTTCCTGTAACCTTTCCAGAAGCACTGAAAGCATCATGATGACACTGATGGTGAAACAGCCAGACTTTGCTATAGCATGAAAGCAGCAAAACACCCCTAAAGCAATAACTGAGTAAATCCCACAGGAGCATTTCCCCTGCAAATGCCAGGTCTTGTGCTGCTGGGCAGGACAGGAACACCTTTTGCCCTCTTGTGTCAGAGAACTGGCCAGGTAAAGATGTAGTTGATAATACACATCACCTCCATGTGCAGAGGTTTATTCTTGGGTTGCTGCTGCTGCTTTCCTGTCTTTATCCTGAAATGGGATAGGTTTGGATTAGATATTAGGAAGAAATTCTTTTCTGTGAGGGTGTTGAGGCACTGGAACAGATTGCCTGGAGAAGCTGTAGGTGCTCCATCACTGGAAGTGTTCAAGGCAGGCTGGATGGGGCTCTGAGGCAGCTGGTCTAGTGGAAAGTGCCCCTGCCCATGGCAGGGGGGTTGGAACAATATGATTTTTAAAGTCCCATCCAACCCAAACCATTCTGTGATTTTATATTCTATCACCTCTTCACTAAGTGTTGTCTGAAGTCCGCTCACTGCCAACAGTTTTCTTGATGAGTGTCAGCTTCACCACCAGGGTGGTTCTTCTGCTCCCTGGGTGCTTCACAGATGTGCAGGAAACTGTCCTAAAAATTCTCCTTCCTTTTGTCAGCTACTTTCCCTGCCTGTTGAATGGCCCTGGTTTTACCCAGGTCTCTCCATCCTGTCCAGAAGGTGCTGTCTGACTGCAGAAGCCTCACGGGACTGCAGAGCTGGTGCATGGCTTGCAGGAGGGATGGGTTTGGGTCCAGTATTGAGGCAGTGAGCTGTGCTGTGTGTCTGGGGTGCTGAGCTGCAATGCACTGAATATCAGACACGAAACCAGCAGTTCTGAGCTCTCCCAGGTACTTGTAACCTGTGTTTAACACCATGCTTTCCATGGAACACTTCCTCTTCTCCCTTTGGAAGGGGTAAATGCATAAAGGCTGTGTTTGAAGGGATACTTAAAAGCAGAGGGATGCTCCTGGACCTCTAAGCACAAGCTTTTCCACCTCCACCTGCTGATGGAGGAGCCTGGCCCAGGCTTACTGCCCTGTGACTCTGGGTTTCCTCCCTGACCATGGGAAGCACGAGCATCCTGACATCAAGCAGAGGCAGGTGACCTGTAAAAAACATGTTTTCCCTCCCAGCAGTGTTGTTTTAGTAGCCATCACTCATGTATGGGCAATGCAAATGTGATCAGATCAAACCATGGCTCTGCTCTGATCCCATTGCTGGAAATTGGTTTTGTTAAGCAAAATGTTACCAGCTTGGGAAAAAGGAAAAAAAAAAGGAAAGTAAAAGGAACAAATGCAAAATTTGAAAATTTGCTTGTATTAGAGATGCAGGGAAGCACTGGAAGTTAGGGAGATCACAGACAATTGAATTTAATTGAAAAGAAATGATTAACTAGAATGAGACTTGAATATGAAGATCTAATTTGAATTAAAGAAACAAGCTGATTGCCTGAAGAAAAAAGTTGGAGGATTAAAATTATTTTGTATAATATGGGTTCCAGTATAATGGGTTTCAGCACTGCTTATATAGGATAGATCATAAATAAAATCCCCAACTCCACCCTCAAAGTGGTTTTACCATCAAAATTACAGGGGTTTTTTTGAGATGGTCCCAGGGAAATGGGGCTCTTACTTGATCTCATGGGCTTCGGGGAAATTTGAGTTATGGATGATAAATGGGAAAGCTTGATCCAAGACTTAGAGCTTCCCAGCATCATCTCAGATCTGGCAGCAAGGCTTACAGCTCCCACCTTACAGGGAGGGGAACAAAACACAAACCCTGGGAGCAAACTAGAGGCCAGTGACAGGTGGACCCTTTCCTCAGGAAGGGTAGTGGAAGGAACATTTCCAGGACTGTCAAAGCCTGGTGCAAGTGGCTCTGAGCAGAAGCCCCAGGGGCAGGCAGTGCTGGCAGCTCATGCTCACTGCTCATGTCCAGGCTCTGCTCCCACACCAACTCCTGGAAGCAAAATCAGCAAGAAAATAGTTTTAGGGAAAATGAATAGTCTGTATTCACATCACAAACAAGAAAATTATATACCAGCAAGTAGCACAAATGGGAAAAATAAGAGCTTAATTTACAGTAATTTTGTAGAGTTATAAGCATCTTTATTCCAAGGGAGTTCTCCTCAAAGCAGCAAAATGGTTTAGTGCATCCCCCTGCAGCTTTTTTAATTTCCACTTGGCTGCTGCACCCTCTGCCACAGCATTTCCAGCCACGAGCATCCTCCTCCTCACTGAACAGTGCCTCAGGCCACAGTGACACCGCTATGGCCGTGTGCCCCTGCTCCCCACAGGCAGGCAGGATTGGTCCTCTCTGGGAGGGGGTATCTGGGAGCCCATGGGAGGCCCCTGCCTGGCTCTGTGCTGGGAGCAGCTGGGCGTGCTGGGCGCTGTGGATGTGCCAGCAAAGGTCACTTCCACGTCACCCTGTGGCATGGCTGGCCAGGACAGAGCTGCGGGCACACTGGCTGGCACAGAGCCTGGCCAGGGGGCTATCAGAGCCCTCATCCTGGGGGTGGGCATGGGGATGGGGGACAGGGAGGGGATTCAGGAGGATGGAGAATTTGTTGGACTCTTTCCAGATGATAATTTTGACATTTTGTTGTCTCTTGAGGATATTGAAGTAGGAATAAATGCAGCGTCAGTGCTCATTTGTACTGACTGTCACTGCCAGACTGGGGGCTGACCTGAGCGTGCTTTTAATGCATATTTAATGGTACAGTGGTCTCTTGGCCCCATCTTTGGCTGCTGCACACCTGCACTTTGAGACCACACACCTGAGCCCATCACAGTGTGCCCACTGCCTGCCCTTCCTCACCCATCCCTGCCGTGTGCCTCATTGCCAGCCTCCCTCATCTCCCCCAGTCCCTGCCCCACCAGCATCTGCTCCATCCCAAGGAAACACAGACAGGGATTTATTTCCTCCAGTACTTCATGGAAGAACATGAGCAGGGTAGTGCACGTCCTGCAGGCTGGTCTGGTAGCACATCCCAGAGCAGGTGATAACCTGCCCCACACCCCAGGGATTACCCCAGATATCCTCTGCCCTAATATTGTGTGAGGATCTCATTTCTGAGCAAAATCCAGCTGTGGTTTCATTAAAGACGCTCTTGCTCCTTGTGCTGAATATTTAATTTAGCACAAGTGTGTGCGTGTTGAGTTCAGGGTGTTGATTAAGCATGACTTGAGATAGAGGGAAATTAGTAATATGGGAAAGTGCAGTCAGTATTTCATGGCAAAGAGTAATTGAGCTAACAGTTGACATATGGAGTTGTGTGGGCAAACTAATTAAATTTTACATCTTCCCAAGCATTTGTGAGTTTTATAAGTGTTTGATTTATATATTAATTAAACCTCAGAGTGAAATAAAGAGGACACAACTATTTATACTGCAAATGTGTCCATCAAGAGGAAGGGCTTTAATGTATTTTCAAGCAGATGCTGAAGTACCTCTGTGAGTCCCCAGCTCAGCTCAGTGGTGACATCCCCTATGGTGTCTCTTCCTCCTCTTCATTATCAGGAAGAAGCTCTCTGCTTCTTGGTATCTCCCTGATGGGCTACAGACCACAGGTTTCCCACTGATCTGGACACTTTGCAAGTAGCTAGTGAGAAATCTAACACATTATTTAAATATTTTTCTGACCCATTAGTAAAGCACCAGAGGTAGTTATGGCATGTCCTGGGATGATCTTCTGAGGTTTTCTGGAATTGTCTTATTTGCACTATTTTATATTTAAAGGGAACTTGCATTGTGTTTATTTGCAGGTGGACAGAAGGACATGTGGAACATTCATGGTGGCCAGCATTGTTTTCAGCCTGGTTGATGCTCTGTGGAAAATAGGAGTTCTGAAGTTATAGGATCAGTTGTGCTCCTGGGATCTTGGGCATGGAGCTGGGAGATGGTATTTAGGTTCAGTGACAGTGAGGAGTCCTAAAATGTGCAGCCCTGGCCCTGATTTTTCTTTTAGGCTGTAGTGCACTCCCCACACTGACACATCTCTCTGGAGGCCAGCCACATCTCCCAGGTCTGTTTGGGTGAGCTGGGAGGCCAGTGCTGGGCTGGTGTTGGGGCAGTCCTGGGAGGTGCAGGGCTGGCTGTGCTGGGCTGAGCTGAGAGCCTTTGTGGAGCAGTTTAGTTTATTTGAGTGACCTTGTGTGAGTTTAGTTCCAGGGCTGAGTTCCAGAGCTTGGGCTGCTCCTGCCCAGGCTTATTGCTTCAGGGAGTGTCCCTGCTCCTTTCCAGAGCTGCTTCTGCTAAACTGCCTTTACTGCCATGAACATTTTATTCCTGTGGGTTAATGTGCCTGTAAAGCCCTCTGATTCCCAAATAAATGAAATAAGGAAGTGCTTCTATTCTGCCCTGCAAAGATGCTTCCTCAGCAGCACAGGTGATGGGGCCATGCCAGAGAATTTGCATCTATTTCTATATCCTGGCTCTGAAATCCTGATCATGCTAAAAAATAAATTTACCTTTTATATTTGCTATTATTGGCTATTATTATATTGGCTATATAATTGGCTATTATTTTTTCCCTCTTTTGAATGGAGAAACAGGAGCTGTTCATAAGATTTAGAAGACATTAGGTTTTGATGGGATAGTGGAATTACACCTAAAACATGGGTATTAAAACTCCCTTGAATTTAGTAAATTATTCAAGTGTGTAGCATATTATAATCTACAAATGCTGTGAAATAGATGGCAGCTATGTTAGGAGTCATTCTGCGTGCCACCCGCTGTCCCACCTGGCCTCTGTGGACTCCATCAATCTTGTGATGGCCAATGATCCCTGTTCACAGTGTCAGTGATTAATATATTTGCCCATTGGAGAGGAGGAATTACAAAAACTTAGTGTTTGTGTGCAGTTAGAAGCTGTGGGGACAGGGGCAACAGAGACCAGGTTGGAATGAAAATGGGAGGGAGGGAAAGGCTGGTGCTCAGCATCAACTACTTCTAAGAATTGGTGCTTTGTAGTGCATCTTCCCCAGAAACCCTGAGAGAAGGAAGATGGCACAGGGGGCCGTGGTGCCTCCTGCAATGCTGCACTGCAACATCTCAAACCCTGGAAAAATGCACTCCACTGCCAAATATGAGCTGCAGGACTAAACAGGTGAAGCAGTGTAAAATCTAAGCAGCAGCCTCTCTCTTCTGCTGCCACTGATGTTGAACAGGCATATGCAAGGCTGCTCTAGGATGTCCTGCATAAGTGCTGTTTGTCCTGCTGGAGCAGGCACCCGGGCCAGTGCTGCAGCCCTGCCCTGCCCAGGACTGGCTCTGAAGGAGGTGGGGATGCCCATTCTGGGGCCTCTCTGCTCCTCAGCATCCCTCAGCCCTGGTGGCATTGCTTGACTTTCTGTGCATAGCCCCTATGCCCCGAGCTGCTTTCAGAGCAGAGGGGACTGGAAGAGTTGCTCCAAAATAACATATAAATAGGAAGTGAAAGGTCAAGGCTTCCCACAGAGTAATTTTGCTCAGAGTATCAGAAAACATAAGGGATGAGAAGGCATGAGGACTCATGGTGATCAGCCACTGATCAGCTCCAGGTAGCACAGCCCTGGCCCTGGGCAGCCTTCTGGTTTCTGTTTCCTCTCTGGTTTTTGCAAACTGCCCTGTCAGACCTCACTTACTGAGAAGCGCCATGTGCAGTTTTTAAGATGCCGTTGGCTGCTCCCTGTTCCTCCTCCATCCTAATGTGAAATCTGTCATTGCACTCTATCAGGGTGCCTTTCTGCCTGCATCCTGTGTGAGCTCCAGATTGCTATTGATAGGTGGGAGAGCCACGACAATCTTGAGGAAATTTGTGATCTGGTCCTGGCATATTTGACAGATAACACTCCAAATACAAATGTCAAAACGCATTTAGGTTTTTTCCCTTTTCTAACTTGCCCTGAAGAAAATGCAAACACTTCTTGACAGAATCAGTTCAGGAGCCTCCTCTAAGCCAGGCCTTGAGTGTTAGAAGAATCTGCCTCTTAAAGCCATATAGATCCACTGCTGCTGTATAAAAAATATTCTTTACCCTGAGGCAGAATTACTTAAGAAAATCCTGACGTGATTAGACACCACTCTCTTCTGAGAAAAGAGTAACTATACTATTAAAGGATAACTGAGATGCTGCATAAACTGACAGTATTTAAATGACTCAATGTCTCAGGTCTGAAACGTCATTTGGCATGAGGGCACAAGGAAGGACTTGAATATTTTCTGGCTACCACTGTGCAGCTATTCTGTAACCTGAATATGATCTGCTGGAAGCACTTGCAGGTGCTGTCACTGCCCTCCACCTGCTGACATGAGGTATATTTAGGCTCTGAGTTTGTAAAATTTATAAATGCAGGCTTGAACAATTTATAACAATTAATAAATAAGTAGCTTGCAATTTTTGCATATGCTTTAGCATGCAGGAATTCCTCTTGCCTTAAATCAGTGTAATGATGTCAGTTAAACAATTATCTTACTTGTAGTGCCTAAGAGCCTGGCTCCACCACTCTGTTCAGTGACACAGTTTAAACACAAAGCCAGGATCTATATTTATATGCAAATATCATCAAGTTCAAGCTTAAATCACAATATTTTTGAAGTCAAGATTGCGTGTTAAATAATACTCCATGCATGTATGTAATTATATATCTGTGGTGTAAAACCCTTCAGATTTCAACCCCAAACCACAGCAGGCAGAAGGGCTGAGCCCAGAGCCCGTGGATAACCACAACCCCCCTGGCTTGTGTAGATTTTGGGGGGCAGTATGAGTATTTTGTGTTAGCTCAGAGCTCCGATCCAACCAGCTTTGATAGCTCTTGGGAATATGTGTGATTAACCAGCCCAGCCACAATATGTCACCAGCACTTCACACAAACAGCTCTGCTACTGCTGGAGAGCAGGCAGAGGGAAAACATCACATCCTGCAGACAGGGAAGGGGAAAATAGCATGAAAGGACAGTGAAGAAACTTGAGAGGAAAGTGATAAGGGACAAAATGGAGATAGGGAAGATGAGGTCAGCAGCAGGTTAGGTGGAGCTGCATGAGTCCTGGTCCCTGGGATATGCTGTCAGCCCAGCATTGGGGATTACAGGCTGCAACTTAAAACCACTCATTGCTTCAACTTTGCTTTCCATTTTGAAGGATTGTTTTTCCTCCTGATTGTATTAAGCCTTGCCTGTTTCAAACTGAAACTACTCAGTACCCTAATTCTCATTCCCAGTGCTCCTCTCCTCTCCTCTCCTCTCCTCTCCTCTCCTCTCCTCTCCTCTCCTCTCCTCTCCTCTCCTCTCCTCTCCTCTCCTCTCCTCTCCTCTCCTCTCCTCTCCTCTCCTCTCCTCTCCTCTCCTGCACCCAGCACTGGGTATAACCAACAAAAAAGCTGTGTCAGAAATAAAATGCATGAAAATAATGGAGCTTCAGCAGCTCCATGCAAGTGTAGAGAAAACACATCCTGATGCAATGAGCGTAGAGCCCGGATAGAGCATGACCTTTGTCAGGGGCTAGTAATCATTCCTGGCAGTGTTTGCTCATGAGGATTGGGAAATGTGGGCAGCCCATTAACCTGTGCCACTCAGGATCCCCATGGCTGAGCATCAGGAGCACGGAGTGACTGAAACAGCTCTTGCAGCTCTCTGCTCCCTGTGCTGGGTCTCACAGCACGGACGGGGAGCAGGGGATTCACTCGAGGTCTCCTGGGTTTGAAACAGAAGGGATGCAATGCAGCCCTATCCAGGGCTGTAGTGCAGCTCCTTCCTTCCCTTCATGGCTGTGGCAAACTCATCAGGCCATGCTGCTGCTTGGACAAGTGGCAGGGGAGTCGGTCAGTCCTTCTGCAGACACCTGGAGCTTTGGGGAGCCCAGCTCCGTGTGTTTGCGTGAGCACTGTACATGCTGATACCACTGGAAACGCAGCTGGGGTGATTACCGTAATATATTCAGAAACAGAAAAGAGGATGCATCTCTTCATGGATTTGCTGTCTTTTTGCTATTGGGTTAGGATTTAAGACTCTTTAATTCCCAATTTATAGGGTAATATGCAGTTCACCTATAGATGTGCTTTAGTGTGTTTCAAATATACCAGTTTGTGCCTTTATATGGAGAGCAAAGCTGCCTCCTCCAGGAAGGGAGGAGGAAACCATTTCAGTCAGACACTTAAAGGCTTAAATCAGCTTGCCTGCCACTATATGAGTTTGGGGATGTTGAGGAAGTGGAGGTGTGATGTAAAAGTATGGTATTCAGCACGTGTAATACCAGGAGAGTCTCACTGGGGAGTGACAACCTTTTCAGCCCACCCCAGCTGGGATGCAGTTCCTCTGGTCAAACCCCAGGAGACCCAGCAGTAAGGCTGGGGTCTTGGTAGCTGGAGGTGAAGGCTCAGCCAACCAAATTTATCATGTAGTATAGCCTGAGATGTGTAAAGATGTGTTCTGGCTCTATTTTTGTATAAAACTTTTTTTCTTTAGTATGAGCTACATAGTAAAATTATTTACTGGATAACAAAACAGCCAACACAGGAAATAAAACCATACAGAATATTCATGCTGTGTGATGCTAAGCACCTGATTTAAAGGCTTGGTGTCTGAATCTCTCTACAAGTGACTGAGAAAGCTGTTCCCCCAGAGCACAGCAGTGTTGTGGGTGCTCTGAATTATCCTCCTTTTCTCTCTCACTCTGCAGAGACACTGGTTGCATGTGATCCCTGGAGGGAGGAAGGTCGCTTCCTTGGTATCCAGGTGGATGCCCTGGTTTCACTGTTTCTGGACTATTTTTAGTTGTGTGCACTCATGCTGATACCCAGCCCTGCAGGCTGCCTGCTGTGCAGGCTGGGTTGGTGGGAATGTGATGGGGTGTCTGACATGGGCTCGGAGGGGCTCTGTGCTGCAGAGTGGGGATGTCAGCCCGGGAGCAAAGCCAGCTTCTGGCTGACCCTGCCAGAGAGGTAAAACCAGAGCTTTATGCAATGGTGTGTGCAGCATGCCCGGGCCAATTAACTTGGAAAAGGATTACTGGTATGCCACTGGGATGCATCTGTGACAAGTTCAACCTCCATTGGCCACTGCGTAAAGCAGTGCTGACGCTAATATGCAAAAACTCCCAAATTGTCATGAATTAATAAAACTAGGAGCAGGAACTCCCTAAGGGTAATTGAAATACTTAAGTCAGCATTTATTTAAGGCTGACAACTCTTATGGGCACTAGGGAGAAGGAGAGGAGGATTTGGGACCAGGATCCCTGCAGTGGGGACATGGGGTGGGAACGGGAGGCACAGCTTCCCAGGGAGGTTTATCAGGAGACCCTGGAGGATATTGCTGTGCTACAGCAAAGTGCAAGGCAGAGATGAAGAAAAGGCAATGACAAATGTGAAGTGCTTTGTTTCTGTTTTTGTGTCTGTGTTGAGGACGGGTTGTGCAGCCCAGCTCTCACTGCAGAGCTGTCGCTCAGAGGGAGCCTGGAGCGGCTCCGTGTTGAGAGTGACGCGCGGCTGGTGCTGCTGCCAGCCTTCGGACACGTCACGCTCTCCTGAGCAGCCATACAGGGCTTTGGCTTGCTTAAAACCGTGTTCAAGTCCAGGAGAGCTTCTCCAGTGCTGGCTCCACAGCAGGATTCTGTCTGTCAGTGGCATGTTGCAAGCGCTGCTGGTGGATTGTGTTTACCTGCGCCCAGCTCCCTCCCACCTGCGGCAGCATTTTGTGTGCTTTTTGCTCCTCTGTCCCCTCACTGACAACCAGTGTGCCAGGAGGCAAAAACACAAGGGGAATTGGACCACAAAACTTTTGGACCTCTCCTCCTGAGGGTCCTCCTGTCAGTTTTGTCCCAGCTCTGTCTTGTGTCTGCCTGACTGTGGGGCTGAGCCTGACCTTGTGGAACTAAAGTGGCCAGTCAAGTGTCATGGTCCCTGCCTTAACTGAGGCAGGTCCCTGCCTTGGCTTTGTGTCCTGCCAAACACTGCCTAAGTCTCAAACTCTGTGTGAACAAAGATGTACTGAAACCAGCCAAGAGGACTCCACACTCCACCTGGGTGTCAGCAAGCAAGCAAGACTTCAAATGGGTCTGGGAGCAGAGCAGCAGGGACAAGATGGACTTGATGTGAGGACCTGATCTCACATCCTTGTAACAGCTGAACTTCAATTTTACACTTTGTTGTACACAACTGCTCCGTCAGATCAACAAGAAAAGCCCAGTATATCCTTTCAGCACCTTTGTTCTACATTTTTTGCTGCTAATGGGGAGAGGAATTGAGGGGGGATTTCGTGGTGGCTCTGCAGGCTCAGCAATGCTGCATCTGCAGCAAAAAGCCCCTTCCATCCCCATGTGGGGCTGTACCACTGTGCCAGCTGCAATCCACAAGCAATTAAAACTGCTTAGTAAGCAGACAAATCACTTATTACATTTTCCACCTTCTTCTTTTCCATTTTTATGTCTGTTGAGCAGGCAAACACAGCTTTTGCAGAAGTCCTGAAAGAGAATTTTAAAAGCCATCCTGCCCTCTCATTTGTTTAAATGTGTTTGTAGTGAGATTCTGCCAGTGCTGGCAGACAGAGAGGATGAGAATCCTCCAGGGATTTTCCCTAAATGACACTTTCAAAGTCAGATCTGCATATGCACTGCATCAGACACCATTTAGAGAGTACATGTAAGATCCCAGTTAAAAGAATCACATTTGCCAATATTTTCCCTCTGTTTATTCTGGGTCAGTGTGCATTATAGAAGAGGCAGAGAGGACCATGTTGCAGAGTTTGATGGGATAATGGCAAAGGGAGAACAGACGAGTTCAGAGAGATGGGAGATGCTGATGCTGTTTTGTAGGACAAGGT
Source organism: Molothrus aeneus (assembly GCF_037042795.1). NCBI lineage: Eukaryota > Metazoa > Chordata > Aves > Passeriformes > Icteridae > Molothrus > Molothrus aeneus. The sequence goes on from NC_089652.1 coordinate 29,911,438, forward strand.
AGGATTTGCAGAGCGTCATTCAAAATAATTGTGAAAAGTATAACTGAAATGGTGGAAGCAGAACAAATCTGAATGTGCCTTTTTTTGTGGCAAAGCACTATTTTCAGCTAACACTGATTTGATTTGAAAGGGTGTTTCAGTGGAGTGAAGAATAAATGAAATTGAACATTGTTTTCAGATTTTTCTGTGATACAGAGTGATGTAGAAATTAACTTTACCCTGTTCTAAGTAATACAGACTGTGATGTCTAGTTAAGATGTCTAAACATGATAAAATTAAGCTTTTCACTGGATTATAACTTTACTAAACATTAGCTCTTTTAATGGAAGTTTTTCAGCCTGGAGTTGGTACAAACATGGTAATTTTATATTTGCTTATAGGTATCAATGAAAATTTTCAGCTCAGAGAATATATTCTTGGGAATAAATTTAGAGAAATGCAGGTAATTAATCCACATTTTAGAAGTTGCTATGGATGTTTTACCTAGAAGAAACTCCATGCTTTGGAGGGGAAGCTCCAAGTTTGACAGCAGGGATGATCTCCAGGTGGTATCACCCTCAGTTACAACCCCAGGCTGGGTGAAAAAGTGATAAGCCTGAAAAATCTCAGTCACATGAACATCACAGAGAGACAGGGCCCCCTTGGTTCCCTTCCCAAGGGCTTCTGCCAGCACCCAGCAGAGCCTCTGAGTGCTGGGGGTGATGGGAGACACCTTTACTGACCAGGCTTTCCCTGTTCCTGCTCATCCCACAGGGATGCTGGGCACAGCCTGGGCAGTGTCTGCTGGGGCCCCTCACGTTCCCAGGGTGAGGGCTGGACCTTGCTGGGCTGCTGCTGTAGGGAGCTGGGTGGAGTGCAGTGTTTAAGGTGTTCAATCAGAGATGGGGGTGAGATTGGTGTAGGTGACAGACCTTAGGGTGAGGCAGAACCACTGACAAAGCCTGAACCAGGGCTGGTTCCCCAGCAGGATGCACTGCATTTAGCTCATCATCATCCAGAGTGGCAAAATCTGGGCTCAAGAACTCCAATTCCCCTGCCTGCGATCTGTCCCCATCCTGAACTCTCCCTGACCCGTGGAACTAGGACAGTTCCTCATCAGGATGATTTAAAAACCCTTGGCTTTTAAAAACCAGAGGAAAAGACACAGTGCTTCACTTCAAACTCATTTCCAGGGGCAAGGTCTCCAAAGGCCAAAGACTCTCTGCCTGGTGCCATCTGATTTCCTCCTGCATTAGCATTACACGCTGGGATTTGGGCTGATGCACAAGTTTCTTTTCCAAGATGCCAGCCTTGGTTGGGGCTGTTTTGCCTAGTTTTGGGATGCAGGCTGGGATGCCAAGGGCAGTTCAGCCAGCCCCATCTCTTCTCTGCCAGCCTTGCAGCAGTGACTCTGGGGAGAAGTTGAAGCAGATTGAGGTGGTGCTGGAAACACCAGAGCAAGGTTGGCTGGAGCTCATTTATTGCCACCTCCAGTTCGTAACCCCAGCTGACCTCAGGGGGTGTTTTGAGGTTGCATTCATTAGTGTCTGTAAGAAATTAAGATGCTTCAGTGCTACAGCTGTGGGAAAGTACAGGATGAAATTTGTGCAGGATTTCAATGCACTGAATAAGATGTGTAGACTGATGAAGAACAGAAACCTGTTTTCCAGTGGATTTGCACATTTTTCTCCCTCCATCCACCTCCTCCCCTGTGTGTGACACTCCTGGTGGCTGAAAGTGGCCTCCTTGGTTGGCCTGTACTGCCAGAGGTGGTGTAACCCTTGGGGACTTTCTGTCTCCTCTCACCAGAGCACTGATTTCTGCCTCTCTGATTTTCATACACTTGTAGGAACTTAATTTTTGAAAGGCATTGTCACAGTTTGGTTCAAGCTGTGCCTTACCCACTGATGGAGAGACAGTGTGGTTACTCAAGTGTCATTTCTTTTTTAGTAACCTGGATAAATATCTTCCTCACCACCAAGGAGTTAAAACCATCCTTGTCCCGGGTGGCTCAGGGATGCCTCAGGGAGCCCTACAAAAAGTGTTACTTTGATGTATATTTAATGTAACATATACAACAAGGCTAAGCAGGAAAATTGCAAATTTTTTAATGCCCTTAATTACATTTTTAGCTTCACTTTGGGGTCAGCTAATACCACCACAAAGCTGGTGCCCATTCAACAGAGTCAAGCAGATGACTTGAGATTGGGCCCAGTGACTTAAAATAATTTTACTCCTGAGGTAAACAAGAGCAGAATAGAGCTGTGAAAGTTTATAAATAACAAGAGCTGGGTTTTGACTAAATCTATAGTATTTTTTTTCTGGCATTCACCTTGCATATATTAAGACATTTCCATAAATAAGGAAACTTAATAAGCCTCAGAAAGGTTAGACTGTTTCCATTGGATTTTATGCCTGTTGCATAAATCCTACCCAAGTAATTCCAGACTTTGTGTGGACATAATTTTTTTACAGCATAAATTCCATTAACACATTGATGCCATATGTGCCATATATTAAAACAAGCAGCCTCCTGCACTCCCAGTAAATCACTAAATCACTAGCATCCATGCCTGCTTCCCAATTCCATCAGCATGGATCTGCTTGGGCAGTGTGGTGGTGAGAGATCCTGTATGGAGCCTCAAGGCTGCAAAACCAGCCTGCCTGGGCTACGTCCCTGGCTGTAGTGAGGCTCTTCCATGATAAAAGATGATATCCTTGCTGTGATCCCATGATAAAGAGGATAACCCCATTGTCCTCTTCTCTCCTCTCTTCTCTCTTCTCTCTTCTCTCTTCTCTCTTCTCTCTTCTCTCTTCTCTCTTCTCTCTTCTCTCTTCTCTCTTCTCTCTTCTCTCTTCTCTCTCCTCTCTCCTCTCTCCTCTCTCCTCTCTCCTCTCTCCTCTCTCCTCTCTCCTCTCCTCTCTCCTCTCCTCTCCTCTCCTCTCCTCTCCTCTCCTCTCCTCTCCTCTCCTCTCCTCTCCTCTCCTCTCCTCTCCTCTCCTCTCCTCTCCTCTCCTCTCCTCTCCTCTCCTCTCCTCTCCTCTCCTCTCCTCTCCTCTCCTCTCCTCTCCTCTCCTCTCCTCTCCTCTCCTCTCCTCTCCTCTCCTCTCCTCTCCTCTTCTCTTCTCTTCTCTTCTCTTCTCTTCTCTCTCTGTTGAAGTTGACACTAATAACCTGGGATGCAAAGAATTGCTTTAATTTCTAGATGTTCTGAATATCCTGAGAATTTGTAAAAGAAAATTATCCTCTTTATCCTAATCAAAAGCAATTAAAAGTACATTTAAATAGAGCACAGATCTGTGCTTAATTCCAAATGTTTTGCACGTACAAACAACAGGAGTTGTTACTAACTCTTCAGCAACAGCAGAGCCCCCATTTCGCTGTCACAGGTGCTTTGCAAATTCAGATTTTCTGGCTGGAATACTTTACCTTGGTAATGGCCTGTGCAGATCAAAACTCCATCAAATAAGATGAAGTTTCATTGCTTGCCACAACCAGTGCCATGATTTAGCCCTTCTAAATATTGGTCTACTCTGCACAATAGGAGCAGTGCAAAATGCCACGTTCTCAGTTACTTTGCCTTGCAGCCTTGGAGTTGATGCATTTTACTCATTCATTTCACATAACTATGTCCTTGCCATTTTCCCTTCCTTTGGCCAGAGCTTTTGGCTTTCAGACAATTCCTGCAGACCCTGCAGCAGTTGTGTCACCATAAGATGTGTCACTCAGACTGGGAGCAGTCAGGTTTGAAAACCCACGAGCTGCCTGACTCGCATCTGAGGTGGAGCAGGCAGTGAGTGAGCAGACAGCAAGAGGGATGCAGACAAACTCTTTTAGACTTAAGCAAGGCTTAATGCAGTTAAAACCAAGCCTTAGATGTGGCTCTTGATAATGCTGGTAATAACTTCCTTTTTGAGACTTCTAGAAAGAAGTGGTCATCTCATTTTGTGATAAAACGGGTGTGCAGAATGAATGGTCTCATTTCCCCAGAAGCAAAGTGTGATAAGGAAGGAGTTGGCATATCCTTTTGGGGTAAAAAAAAAAAAAAAAAGAAATTGTTAATTTCTTGGGACAGGATCCATCTTTCATTTCTGATTTTGCCTAACACCCTGCACAAAAGGGTGCCCATGTATCACAAGCTTCCTGGCAGCTACCAAACCATGTGATCCAGGGGTAAGTGACAGCCAGCACATACATCTGGGTCTAGTACTACTTAGATCACTAGTAAAGGCACTGATGATGGGATAGGGAACACTAATTAAACTTACAAGCACATGGTGGCAGCTGGCAGGCTGGAGGAGAGGCTGAGAAGTTCAAATAGTGGCAAATCGTGAATTGCATGAGTAGACCAGAATGTCTTTCAGATCAGAAAAGATGTGAACCATCAGAGAAAGTCTAGGGGGAGAAGTGGGAATGGACAGAACTCTAGGAACAAAAAGTGATGAAGAAATGTGGAATAGACTGAGCATCTGGAGTGTGGACTGACCAGGGAAGCAAGGTGGCAACTGTGTCAAGTGTATGAAATATAGAAAGGGAAGGAATCACCTGCTTTCTCTGTCCATGGTGGATAAAACAAGGAATTGGAGGCTTAAACTGCAGCAGAGAAATTAAGGTCAGATTGTTATGAAATTTTTTTTGTGTATAGGAGAGATTATGAAGAATTGCAACAGATTTCTTGAGGAGGTTTAGATGTTTCTATCCCTGGAGAGATTTCCATGTGTTAAACATTGATCATACCCAAAGGCAGAGAAAGTGGTAGAGTACCCACCTTCTGGAGATGCCATTGACCTTCTGCTACTGGGAATTACAAGAAGCTGACCTTGCAATCAAGGCAATGCAAGAAAAAAAAATAATTCAGGTTTAGATCTCAGATGTGGCAGGTTGCTTTTGTCAACCTACCCAGAGAGACAGTAGTGTCTCAGAAGCTACCCAAACCTAGGAGTCTTCTTTCAAGGTAGTTTGTTTCTGTATTCTAGGAATTCTTGGATTTACAGAGAAATTAGTGTCTCCTGTCACTGTTTGAGGTCACCATTGAGGACCCATTCTCAGAGCAGAATTTTGGGTGTCATCTGGAATCAGATCCATAACAGTCAACTTTGTATTGATGACAATACATGGCCAGACATCTGTGATATTCCCTTTTCTGTCTAGCAGGAACTAAAACAGATGGATTGAATATTTCCTCCATCTACAGCTTTGTCTACAGAACAAGAGTCAGTGGGCTTCAGACCTACCACACAGGGTGGACACTTCTGGCTTGCAGAAGTCCATTACCTCCCCCCAGGCTTTTATTCCACACCATGTGAGATGTGGAGAAGGGCTTGCAACCCTGCTGCCCTTGGAGGGAGGTGACCAGCCGCTCCTTCTGTCACTGCCTCTCCTTCTCCTGTGTCCCTGTGGTCTGCAGTTGGCCCTGCTTGCTCAGGAAGAGATGGCTGGAGGTGAGCACTTGGGGAGGGCTCTCCTCCTCCTTCCACCTGTTTTTCATTCCTTGACTCACTGGCTCTCAGCCGTAAGCAGTGACGTGACAGCTGAGTCACGGACACACCACCTGGATGCTGTCAGCATCAATCTCTCTTACAAGGATCATAGAAGAACAAATAGAGAAGACTCTTAGGGCTTCTCATTCATCTTCCTGCCAGTGGGGCACCGAGCCCTGCAGTGCAGTCTCTGGCTCTGCCCAACCTCGCTCTCAAAATCCCAAGCCATGGGATTCCACTGCCCTTCCCCAGGAGCTGCTCTGTGATTCAATAAACATCATTACCAAGGAGAGCACTGCTTTTCCACTGTTATTATTTATGCTAAGTATTCCTAATGTGAGCAAATAGCTTCTTACTGATATCCACGCTGGAGGATTTTTTTGTTTTCTTGTGAAGAAATTCAGTAAAGTTGCAAAATCGGAGATGAAATGTTTTATTTGTGCTCTGTTTAACAGTTTTAAGGATGTCCCTGCTGCATGCATTGTTGTACACAGTGGATGAGAAAGCCCAGAGATGCAGCCCTATGCCCTGAAGAGCTTACACTTTTCATTTAAGCAAGATACAGTGACTGAGAATGACAAGTAACGAGAAGGCAGGACAAGAGTCATACGATAAAGGTCAGGATGTTTCTAAATAAATCCTATTGTCATGCTTTTAATTGGGTTTATATTGAAGACATCATACATGGCTACATATTTTTGAGACAATTTCACTGTGTTTTAATGAAACATTTTTAATCTCAGAAAGTCATCTTGCCTACTTTGGTTTGGTGCTTATTTAAAGCTTCATTTTTATAGAAATTTATGTTTTTCCTCTCACAGTTACTCTTTCAGCTTGCCTAACTTGTCACAGTTAGCCTGGTTATTAATTCCCTGGGTGTCTCAGAGGTACAGGAGGTTTCCTGGCTGATCCATGCCACTGGACTGCTTCTCCTTGACCTTTGTCTCCAGCTCTCTGTCTCCTCTCTGCAACACCCCAAACTGCTCTTACTCCAGAGGTGGCAGTCAAACCTCTTCACCTGTTTGCCTGAGAGCAACAAAGCACCTTCTCTCTGCACAGACCTTACAGCTCCTCAGAGCAGCAGTGACTCCTCTCCTGGGCACCAATAAACCAGAGCAGAGCATCACAGAGCCAAACCATCTGCCCCACCTCCTCCATATGCCCTCTCCAGCTTTTACACCCCACTCAATGTGTGTTTCCTACAGCTGATGGAGGTGTAAAGCCAATTCCTGCCATCTTTAGCTTTGGCTTTCCAATCCACACATCTTCCTCTTCACACTACTTGATTAGCAGAAGAGTACATTTAATTTTGGGGGATGCAGGGTAAAAGTCTATCATGGTAACTCAATGTTATTCCAACAGATGTCCATTCAATGCCATCTGTCCCACCTGTGGTTTTGGCTATTATTTCTTACTAATTTTAATCTTGTCTTCGCCTTAAGGGGACAAATTCTTTCTGGTACCTGACTGCAGGTTTAGCAAACTCCCCAAGGGAAGCCCAAATGCATTTCAAAAGCATTTTTAATGTGTGTGTTTCATCCTGGTGAAACCAGCTGTCCATGCACATCAATTCCCTGCAGCAATTTTTCCTTTCATGGAATGGAAATATTCAGCGTCATGGTTGGGTATGGAAATTTTGCTGATTTGAGACAAAGGGTCTGCTGAAATGGACTGAATTTAGTACTCTGACTTTCCAGCCTTCCTTAACTCTTCTGAAGGAAGTCATGAAGGCTTGAGAGCTGAGTCCTGCTGGGAATTTCAGAGAGCTTGGAACAGAGATGGGTGATTTTCAGCTGGAGAACCTGCCAGGGGTTTGGTTTAATGCACACACACTTTGCTGAGCATCTTAGCCAAGTGCACACCTTGTACTGAGAAGGCAAGGGGAGAATCTCTTTCTTCTACTAGACCTCCCAATTCAAGTTAAAAAAATATGCTTAACTATGACTTAATTGTTTGTATTTTGTGTGGAAGGGCCTAGCTCAATTAAAAAAGCAGATGCTTATTGTATAGATAGTGCAGAGTTATTGCAGCAGTCACACTGGAAAAGCATTAGTTATCTAAGAGACAAACTGAACAAGACAAATCTAGAGCCAACCTGTTTCTCCTCAAGCAGTTTGTAAACACATGCTGAGAAGCAGAGAATTAGGAAAGGAGAGTTGAACTTGCTCTTGCTATAACCCAAATGCAGCTGGTTAAGGGCAAGCTTCATTTTAATTTACTGTTTCTAAGCAGGACATCATTCAAAGCTGATGTTTACAGGTGGTGATGCTCATATCCTGCTGTTTCTTCAGGTCAGTTTTGTTTCTCTCTAAACCTACTCTACATCCAACTGAAGACCTGCTCTGGCAGCAGGGAGCTCCCAAACAGCTTGGAGCTCCTTTGGTGTTTCTTCTACCACTTTGGCTGCTGGGGCCAGGTATCAGCTGCTGCTCCCAGTACGGTTCCTAACAATTTCCTGGGCACAGGAGCAGCCATGGATTCTGGGACCAGGCATCTTCAGCACCAGCTTTAGTCATTGTCTGAGGTTGCTCTCTTCTCACAGTATTAATCTAATCTTTGATGCATTAACTTCAGAGTGTGACCCTGCAGTGAGAGAAGGCAAGGGCAAAAGTCCCAGTGGGGCAAAAGTGGGAAGCAAGGTTCAGTTGCTATGATTGATTATTTTTTCCAGAAAATACAGGCTGATTTCTTCTGAGTTTGGTGAACAGTACCTATTTTGGGAATATGAAGGCATTTGGCTCTCACTGATCCTCTCCACACCTTTCGGTATTTCTCCAAGCAGTGCCCTGAAGGCAGCTCTGGGGTTTGTAAGCTGCTCTCTCGTAAACACTCAAAGGTATTTGTCCAACAGAGGGAGAGCCAGCTTCCCTGCACAGCAAGTGGCTGTGGCAAAATGCAAATAGCAGCAGTTCACAGGGATCGATACACCCAACACAGCCCCGGCAGCTGCAGGGTCTGTTTGGATGGTGTGCAAGCTTCTCCTTGAGCAGGATCTCTAATGGACACTGTGCTGCTACAGGGGGGTGATTCTGGCTGTAAGGACAGAAATTTCTGCATTGCTACAGCAGCTCAGGTGCCTGTGGGCTATTGCAACTCTGCCTTACAGGCACTCAGATAAGAGCAGCTCCCCTCCTTGTTCCATGTATAAAATGCTTTTGCTGCTGTGCAGGACCTCATGTACTCATGGGGTCCATCAAATGGGAGCTTTGTGCTCTTAAGACAAGTCCTACCGGAAACCCTGGCATAGGTCATAAAGAAGTGCACAATATTTGTGGGGAATGATGGCTGCTAGGCCAATAAACCTAACCATTTCTAAACGTCTCCCTCCATTAAGCAAAAATAATCAGTGTCATTACATTTTATATTTTGTGAATGAAAAGAATAGTACATGCATTCTGAACATTAACAGATCTGAATGTGCTTTTAGCAAGAAATGTGAACATTTTAATATAAGGACTATATGTATTATGTTTTACTAGCTGTTGAATACACCAACTTCCAGATAGCTAATTTTGGAAATGAAAAATAGCACATGATGTGATAAAGACAATGAATGAAGCACTTCAGAGGATCAAAATGTAATGTTATCCATAACTTCCATCAATTAGGACAAAAGACAGCAAAACAAAGCTACACACTGGGATGGATGAGGTATTGATCTAAGGGTACTGTGCCTTTACTCAAAATAATCTTGATTTCAGCTTCTTAGAAGTATTTTACCATGGCTCAGGAAGTCCTTAAGCCATGGATTGATGGAGATTAAGAGAAAATACCAGGAAACTATGAGCATAGACTTACTTTGATCTTGACATTTTTGCTAAATAGGGTATCTGAGCTGGTATGGCTCTTACATTTTCAAGCTAATGGCCAAATCCAAAAAGTTGCTAAAAGAAGGAACTAAAGCAGAATATAAATATCTAAATCCAGCATTGAAATCAAAAGGCTCTCTCAGCTCCAGTCCAATCCTAGAAGCACCTGACTCAGGAGGTACCTCCTTCAGTCTCCAAGAACTTCAAGTGTACAACAGTCACCTTGCACCTGTGCCTGGAACCTCCTCCTCCTCACTGGGTCTGAATCCTGCTGTATCCTGCCAGGGTTACAGATGGTTCAGCTCTGGTTGGACTTGGAACAAGCCACATGCTTGAGTTCATGAGCTCAGTTTGTGCTAAGGATGTGCAGCTGAGAAGGTGAAAAAAGAAAAGTAAACCTGAGAAAAAAGAGAGCAAGTGCAGAGGAGTCTTTAGTTCAGTAGTTGGGATTTGGTCTTTCAGGTACAGGAATTGTGTCCTCCTGGCTGGAATTCACAATCAGCTTCTGGGGGAAGACTGAAACTCCAGATCAGGTAGGTGCTCTCACCTCTAAACTAAAAATTATACTCACCTTTGATCTTCCTCTTATAGCCCAATGAATTTTTAATTCTTTTTATGCAAAGAAGATCAGGTTCAGTATAAGGGCACACAGTGCTCTCCCCTGCTCTCCCCATCTTCCCTGGGTATCTTTCACCCTGGAAGATTTCTGTAGCTCTCCAGGGAACACAGGTTGGTATTTCTCAGGCAGCAAATCAAGCTAAACCCAGATCTCCTCCTTGTCACCCTGCTGACAACCTCCCTGAGAAATAAGATGGCCAGCTGGGGCTGCAGGAGTGTCCTGTGTTTGCCTCCAGATGGACAGACTGCCCATGTCCTGAAAGGTGGCTCAGCCCCAGCGACAGGCATGGTTTGAAAGCTCATCCCCGAGCTCCTTCAGTCATCAGATTGTTTTCTTTCTGTCTCTTGGGAGAGGGCATTTTACAGCAGAATAGATCCTAGAGAACAAGCTGGAGAAAATCCAACTCACAACACCCAGCATCTGGAATTCTGAGACTACTCTCTTGGAAGATGGGAAAGAGTTTTAAAAACATGTTCCAAATCTGGTGAATGGGGAAACACTGGAAGAAACATCCGACCTCCCAGGCTGGTGTCCTCGCCACTGCCTTGTATGGATGTAAGTGCATGCAATAGTTGAGATGCCCAATCCAGCAGATTGTCTGGGATTACTGTGGAAAGTGGATCTGATGGAGCACAACATCTCTTGAAGGTTACTAGCAACCTGAGGTGGGTGGGTGATTGTCCCTTGAAGCAGAAGTTAAGGAATGGAAATTCTTGTGCTCCTGAAATTTTGGAGCTTCAATGCAAAGTGTCTGTGTTCTTTGCTTGTCCAAATTTGGGAACTGTGTCTGAACTGCCAAGTGCTTCCCTGATCAGTCAGGTTCCCATGTCCTTACATCACACCTGAAAAAGAAGTTTCAAGTTAGATCCACACAAGCTTTTACGGGCTTAAAAATTGCTTTGGCCAACAGCAGCAATCACCAAAGCTCCTGCTCAGCCAATGTCTAATGCAGAGGTCTGACAGCCTTTGTGTTTCACCAGGGATGCCCTGTGGGTGCTTATCCCTCTTTGGGCACACCCAGAGGCACCTGAGTCTTGCCAGCCCTGAGCAGCCAGCACTAGAGCACCAGCCTGACTCACTTTTTGGAAGAGGTGAAGTGCCTGACTCTAAGAGGGGCCTTGGTACTTGTCACCCCAATTGAAGACAGATACAGATACATCCCTGCAGGGCTGGCAGTACCTCAGACACTGCCTCATGAGCCGATTTGGTAATTGCCTGCTCCTTGTACTGCCGTGGTGCATCCCGTTGCACATGGAAAGCAGGCTCCCAGCAGTGCAGCAGCAGCCTGTACCAAAACTGTAACCTAAGAGTTCCCAGGTACCTTTTTGTGCCTATATTCCAAATTACTAGTGTAGGTTCAGTAAATGGCACCAGCTGCCTCAAGGATCACAAGTGCTGCATCTTTGGGGACAAGATGCATTGCATCAGTCAGGCAATAACTCCAGGTCTCCAGGAATATAGATTCTACTGGAATTATACATTAAAGTCACACTGTGTTTACCTTAAAGCAATCTGACGAGGGATTAACTAGGTGATCAGTCCATCTCACCACATCACAGAGGAGTAATTAAATTATTCCCAAACAAAATTGCTAGAATTTGACACCTAATCTAACTGCTGATATCTCTGTAATCTTTTCTTCTTACTTGTTCAAATGCTCAACCCTCCTTATTAAGATCAGTGCCGATTTTGTCCTGCAGAAAGTTGGAATATATTTCTTCTCCTTCATCTGTCCTTGTTGATCTATGGGAATAAAAGACCCCATCACATAAAATTATTCTGGCTTTGCAGAAGGGGCTGGTCAGCCTGTATTGGAATATAGTTCCCAGTACCGGTCAGCTCATTAGAGAAGTGAGTTGCTACAAATTGGGACGTTGCAACAGAGCCCAAACGATGCAAGAACTTAATTATTCAGAAAAGGTTTGGAAAAGCTACGGCGTGGCTTGCTGCCTTTGGAAAACAGGAGATTAAAAAGCCACTTTAGGGGGGTTTGCAGAGCTCCGGGGGAATAGCAAGGATTCACATACACGGGAAGAACAGAGCGAGTGACAAATACCAGAACAAAAGGGAAATTAACAGAAGCTTAAGTAGGGATGAGCAGCAAAGCAGTGTAATTTATTTGTGAATTTATTTGTATTTAGCACAGTTAATATATGGAAAATTATACTAAACCTGGAACAGAAACAACTATTAGAAATCATTTTACAAGGCTTTAGACACGTGTGGGAGTTTAATATAACTCTGGGGGGTGCAACTCATAATTCAGAGGAGAGGAAGAGGACTTACGTCTTCCTCACAATCTCTTAAAACATTTAGCTCCATTGTGATACGAAATGGACATAGTTACTTTAATCTGACTATCCATACAATTCTCAGGGAATGGTTTTCATTTACAAAATTAATTTTCCTTCTAGCTTCGAGTATATAAGAGTGGGTGAAAATAATCAGAGACACTCGAAAGGACAGGGCTGAGCCTTGATCTCAGCAACAGCAGAGCAAAGCCCGAGTAACTCCAAGAAAAATTCTGGATGCACGCAGGGATGTAACCGAGATGAGATCTGGTCCTGAAGTGCTGCACTCCGGACAGAAAAACCTTGATGTCCCCTTCTTAAATTTCAAGAAAAACTATCAAAAGAGTCCCAAGTCCTTTTGGGGCATTTCCACAGTTCTTGGAAGAAGCCTGCATGTCCCTATTTGCATAGGATGCCTCCAGGCCATCCGCTTCAGCAGGCGCTGGATCAGACTGGGCGGCTCGCTCCCTCGACCTGCAGCTGTGCCGGCTGTGAGACCAAACACGCTGCCTTCAGCTCGGCGAGCCCGCTGGGAATTCACCCTTCCAACGCACCACCGGGGGAGCGTGCGACACCGGGATGTCGCCCTGAGGCAATCTGTGTAATCCCTGCATCGCTCTTGTCTTCCCTCCCAGGTCGGGCGCTGAACCCGCCGCTCGGAGACACGTGGGTGAGATCCCAGCTTTCTCTCCAGGGGAGATCTCCGCAGGCAGTTTACGATGCCAGAGCTCCCGCTGTGCTACCGGCGTTTACTCGGAAAATCACAGGCAATTATTCACAGTTTTCTCGGGGGAAAACCCACTTGATTTGGACCCGTCATTACGCAGGGAAAGTACAGAACACCGTGCTGTAACCTAACCTGAACTCTGCTAAAGGCATTTCTTCCTAGGGCTCCCTTTTCACTTGGCAAGCCTTGCCTGCCTTTGGAAAACCGGGACGGGTGTAGCGGACCCTGGTTATACTTGGATGTGTTGAGGAGCAAGATGCACCCGCGATGCTGTCCCGCTCGTCTCTGGGCCGCCGAGGCAGGACGCGGGGAGCCTGAGGAAGCCGCGGGGAACGCTCTGAGGTGACCTGCTGCCTGGGGGGCTTTCCCCGGGCCCCTCCCGCAGAAAGCTGTGCGTGTCGGCGGCGGCAGGGAGCTCACCCCGGCGGGACCGGGGCTCCGGCCGCCGTCCGGGCATCGCGCAGGGGCCGTCCCGCCGCGGGCAGAGGGATGGAGGGACGAAGGGATGGAGAGATGCAGGGAGGAAGCACTTCAGGCGGCAGGTGAACGGGACAACGCGAGGCGTCCCCGACCGTCCGGGTCTCAGCGGGGCGCAGTTTGGGCGGCACCCGCAGCGACTCGGTCGGGGACGGCGGGGCGGGCGCGGTCTCCCCCCGCAGCCAGAGCGCCCGGGGACGTGCGGGACGCCCCGCCGCCTCTCCCCTCCCCTCCCCTCCGCCCGCCCCGCCCGGGGGGCCGCCCCGCCACCGGCGCTCGGCGCGGCGAGCGAGCGGGCGGGCGGTGCCAGACGGGCGCCCAGCGGACCGCAACGACGGCGGCGCCCCGGAGCCCCCCAGGCGGCTCCGCCCCGGCCACCCGCAGGTGGGTCCGCCCTGCCCGCGCCCCCCACGTCGGGGCGGGACCGAGGGCTGGAGCCGGGCGCCCGCTCGCCGAGGCGACGCCCCCCGCGCCCGCCCAGCCCCGCCGGGCTCTCGGCGCGCCGCGTCCCCTCGGAGCGGAGCGGAGCGGGGCGGCTCTCGGCATGGCGGGGCTCCCGGCCGGCCGGCGGGCGGGCTGAGGCGGGGGCCGGGCGGGGAGGCGCCGGCGGCGGGGTCTCACCGCCTCTTCTTGCCGTCCCCCGCAGGGAGCGGCCGGCCCCCCGCGCCACCATTGCCTCGCACGGCAAGGAGGACCTGCTCGCCGCCGCCGCCCGGCTCTGGCAGCGGAGGAGGCGGCTGCTGGCCGCCGCCGGGCTCGCCCTGGCCATGGCCGTCGCGCTGCTGGTCGCCGTGCCCCTGCTGCTGCTGCAAGCGCCCGCCGACACCGGCGCCCACTACGAGATGATGGGCACCTGCCGCATGATCTGCGACCCGTACAGCGGCGGGCGGCCGCCCGGGCCCGGCAGCACCGCCGCCGTGGAGGCCCTGCAGGACCTGGGCGCCAACCCCCCGCCGCCCTTCGTGCAGGGACCCAAGGGGGAGCCGGGCCGGCCGGGCAAGCCGGGCCCCCGCGGGCCGCCCGGGGAGCCGGGCCCGCCGGGGCCGCGGGGCCCGCCGGGGGAGCGGGGCGACGCGGGGAAGCCGGGGCTGCCCGGGCTGGCGCTGGCGGGCGCGGGCGGCGGCGGGAGCGGCGGCGGGGCGGCGGCGGGCGGCGAGGCGGCGGGCGGGCTGAGCGCCGCCTTCAGCGGGCCGCGCATCGCCTTCTACGTGGGGCTCAAGAGCCCCCACGAGGGCTACGAGGTCCTCAAGTTCGACGACGTGGTGACCAACCTGGGCAACCACTACGACCCGGCCAGCGGCAAGTTCACCTGTCAGGTGCGCGGCATCTACTTCTTCACCTACCACATCCTCATGCGCGGCGGCGACGGCACCAGCATGTGGGCCGACCTCTGCAAGAACGGCCAGGTGGGTTCCGCCGCTCCCCCGCCCGTCCTCCCCGCCCGGGGTCCCCCGGTGTCCCCCTCCCATCGTCCCCGTCCCGCGGGCGCGGCACCGGGCGCCGCCGCTCCCGGGAAAAGAGCTAGCGGGAGCATCCTTCGCGCCGTCGGGGCGGGGGGGCGCCTCTAGAGCCGCGAAGAAATCCGAACTCCCGGCTTGCAAACTTCTGTGCCGGGCTGGGGAGAAGGAGAAGCGAGGACAGAGGCGGAGGAGGGAGGACACAGGGTAGTGGAGGGGTTTGGAAAGAGGGACTCGGGGCATTGATGGTGCGGGCTGGGGGGAACTGATGGAGGGGCCGTAAAAGAGGAACGTGGGGGACTGATGAGGCTGCGGAGGAGTGACTCGGAGGGCTAATAGAGGGGCAGGGGGGCTGATGTGCCCAGCGGCTGTGTTGGCAGGTGCGGGCCAGTGCCATCGCCCAAGACGCAGACCAGAACTACGACTATGCCAGCAACAGCGTGGTGCTGCACCTGGACTCCGGCGACGAAGTGTACGTCAAGCTGGATGGAGGCAAAGCACACGGAGGCAACAACAATAAGTACAGCACTTTCTCTGGCTTTCTTTTATACCCCGATTAACACACAAGTGACACGACACAACTGGCCCCGCCACTGGTGCACATGGGGCTGTTTGGCAATTCCATACCCCCATCGTGCTGCTGTTCCTGCTGGTGTCCACTGTCTCCGCAGGTCACTTTAGCTTCATTATCAGTTTGTATGTTTTTATTTTCACCCTTGTGGAAACGAAATAGAAATGAAACAAAGTGAACCCCTTCCTTACTCTCCCCTGTTTCTTCTGACCCCCACTCTCCCTTTGTCTGCCTGAGTGTTTCGTGTGTCACGTGAGGAACTTGGCAGCTTGAAACTCTGAATGGTTCCAGGAGGGTTTGAAAGAGCCCAGAGTTTGGACTGTGTCACACACGGAATTTGAACAGGTCACATTTTTTCATCAATAAGTATTAATGACAATGATGAATTTTCAGATCGACTATTCACGAAGTGGGACTGGATCATAACTGTTTTTTCCTCTGCTGCTTTGTATGGGGTCAAGTGTAAACTTTTCTTTCTGTGCAATGCAATGCTCGTGTGAATGATGGTGTCATTAACGTCAAACCTGTTTCTGTCTGCAAAAGAATTTGGTCATTGACCGCAGCCACCCAAATACCACATTAAATTATGTTTTTAGACAATGCCTTCTTGCTTTTTGTCTCTTCCAGTGCTACAAAGCAGCACTGTGGTGGTGCCACAGGAGGGGGGGGGAGTAAAGGAGGGCGTCACTTTGGTCCCTTATGTTTATAGTCATATTTAAAGTTAGGATGGGGTTCCTTGTCTAACTTTTGAATATGGTGCAAGGGGCATGGGAAGAAGGAGAGAGCGAGGAAAAAAAATTTCACCTTTATGCAGTTTTGTGAAAAGAAGGCACACAGTTATAACGAGGTGAAAGTGGGGGTGTGGAGTGAATCTCCTAAACAGATTTACTGGGTTAAAACCTGATCCAGAGGTTAGCAAAGTACAGGAAAAGGAGATTAATCAGTTATTATGGAAAGCCATGTTTCTGTAACATGCTTGACAAATGTTAAGAAGGCAGCAGGGGACAGAGTGGCTAAACTCAAGAGTTTGTCTAAACCCTTGCACTTGCAGTATGTGCAAGTATGGGTTGGAAACCACACCTGACTGGGCAGTGCCTGAGAAGGGCTGGGTGAGAAAATTCTCTCAGGACTGATGGATTCAGACCATTCAGAAGGGTTTTCTCCTGATGGTCCTCTGTAAATCCCAGCCACCCTTGGTCTTTTTTCAAAATGCACAGGTGTAGTGCATTGGTATGCATCAGTAGTGCATGTGGTTTTTTAGCCTTTGGTGGAGGGGGTGCATTTGTCATCATCACCCCAGTGGGTAACCTCCTCAGTTTGGGTAAATTGGGACTGCTCTGCTGAAGCTAGGAGAGGTAAATTGATTTACAAAAGCACTTACTTTCATTTTACTGTATTGTCATTTCATTTTTCCCTCCTGAAAGTCTTACCTCCCTATCAGCTCTCTGCCCTTCCCAGTGTTAATGCAGTTTCACAGACCAGAGAGACAGTAGCTGGTCTGAAACAGCTCTGCCCAGGCTGGAGCTTTGCCCCTGCCCTGATGTTGCAGGAGGAAAGGGAGCCACAGTCAGATGGACTTGTTCCAGCCCCACTCTGGGGCAGCCCCATGATGACCAAGTTCTCAGAGTCACTCCTGTCTCCTACCCAGTCCTCAGTGGGTATTGTCTTCTCCTTGGCTGGAAGGGGAGGGTCAGAGGGAGAAGGCAATTCCTCCATCCTGTCCTCAAACATCCCCTGCTGGGGGAAGCAGAGTTCATAACCAGGTACACGTGTTAGACACTTATCAATCTCTTATGTCTTGTCGATTTGTACTATTTAGAATATGATTAAATCCAGTGTCTGAGACCATCCAAATGAAGTATAATTGCTATGGATCCTCAATTCCCACCGGATCCGTAATCCTTTTTGACTATTCCTCCTCCCTCCTTCAATGAAATGGAGCTTAGACACAAAGCCCTTGGTTTAAATTTCAAAAAATTAAAATTGACATGCAGCAGCATTAGCAGGAGCCAGGAGGAATTCTAAGGAGGTGCCTGGGCTCTGCTTTATCCTTTGCATT
Organism: Molothrus aeneus; assembly: GCF_037042795.1. Lineage (NCBI taxonomy): Eukaryota > Metazoa > Chordata > Aves > Passeriformes > Icteridae > Molothrus > Molothrus aeneus. Next base: position 29,928,908 of record NC_089652.1, read on the forward strand.
AAGAAGCAATTTGTACTTCTAACAAAGACCCAACTGTTCCCCCTTGGCAAAAGGGCAATGAAGATGCCTTGCAAGGGAATTGCTGTTCACAATACTTAAACAAATTTGAATCTTAGATTTTTAAATCTGTATTCCCTGGTGGAGCCTGCTCCTCTCAATTCAAATGCAGGGCTGGTGGTGTGTGCCTGCCAAGGTGTCAGTAGCTAAGCGGATGATGGATTGATGAGGCAATGGGAAGACACAGGCTCACAGTGGCAGTTTGCCCCGACAGTGATCTATGTATCTGCACATTATCAATGTCATGAGGAGGCTTGAACCACCCTCGCTAGATGTCTCATTTTCCACTTATCTCTTATGTGCTAATTATCAGGCTGGATTATTCCCCAGGACAGAAACAAAAAAAAATTGCTCATCGCCCCTCCACTGACAGTTTACACAATCGATAGAATGAGCGTCTCCCTCAGCTGCTCACAGGCTTTTTTGTTTCCTCTTCTCATTGCAGGGTCTTCCGAGATTGCCTCTGTGGGGGGTTGATAGCTCTCACCCAGCATCTGCTTGGACAGGTTCCTCTGTCCCAGTCATCTTGGTGGGAGCTCAGTGTGTGGGTTGTGGGGTTTTTTTTCCTGAAGTAACACAGGGAAAAGCAATTGGGAGATGAAAAACTTCAGTGCTCAGTGGTGCAGTTATCCAGGAAAGCAGAGGCAGTGCTGCGGATGGGGATGGTGGTCCCTGTGCTGCCAGTGGCTGTGGGTGACAGCAGGGTCACACACAGTCCAGCAAACAGCCTGAGGTGGCCTTGTAACCCTCTGGGCTTCCACTTGAGCTTCAAGTGAGTCTTCCTGCCCTTGGGAATGGTCTGTGGGTCCTGCACGTTTCATGTCACAAAGATAAGGGCTTGTTTGTGAGGGGGATACCCTGGTCCCCTGGTTTGAGTGGGAAGAGGAGGATTAAAGTGTACTCAAGGGGCTGGCTTCAGCTTTCTCTGGGACTGGCTTTCCCAAATGACACTGCATCTCAAACATTAGTTAGTGTCTGCTCTGGAGGTCTGACACCTCAGAGGCGTTACTTACTTGATGAGTTAAGCAAATGTGCTTTTAAGAACTGGGACGTGATCAGCTGTGATGTGAGTAGGGAAAGCCTCCAGAAAAGAGTGGAATATTGGAGTTTTAGACAAAAGGTGCTCTCTGTTTCTGAGCCCAGCCATGTGCTTAAGTTAAAATCATAATACAAAACTTAAATCAAAGAAAAAAACAAACAGTTTTTTCATGTTCATGCTGTCAAAGTAGCTTAGATACTGCACCAGCAAATCCTTGATCTTTGTGCTACCAATGTGAAACCTTAACCCTTAACCCTGTGCCTGGTCAGCACTGGCTACGGAAGAGATCCCTGGAGGAGAGGTGAGCAGGGAGATGTTGAAGCACACAAACATTGTGAAAGGGGAAATGGGGATGCTGCTGAGAGCCCTGAGGGGTTGCCAGCCCCCCCATGTCTGTAGTTGTTCCCTGGAGGAAGATGTTCAGCTTACTCTGCTCTACTGCAAGCGAGTGGATTTGTGGCCGGCCACTTGTTTTCTGCTGTCTTGACCTTCACTGGTTTGGGAAACTCCTGGCAAGTCTCTGGGGAGGTGGGTGAGGAAATGCTGCTCTGTCTAGGGTGAAGAGGATGAGCTGCTGGTGCTGTTTTCTCCAGCCATGGTACAGAGTTGAGGAATCCATGCTGTGAGAGCAGCTGGTGTCGGGTGTCCTGTGCCAAGAGCGGTGCCTCTGTGCTTTCCAGGATCTCAGCTTGCAGATTTCCTCCTTGATGCTCATTCCCTTGTGGAGCAGGGCCTGGGTCAGTGGGGCTCCCTGTCCTGCAGCAGCAACAACAGTCCTGTGTAGGGTTCTCCTTTTTCCCTTTTGCTGTAAGAAAAGCAAAGTGTTGCTTTTTGTGCCTCCTGTCTTTACACACATGCATTGAGCCATGCATTGGTCTTTGTCTTGCTGCTTTTGAAACTCACTCTGGGCATTTTTCTTGGCGATTTAAAGCTTGTTTATCTCTTTGCTTGCCTTCTTCAGTGGCTCACAGTGCCTGGACAGGTTTAATTTGTGAACTCAAAAAGTGTGGAGGATGGGTTTTGGTGGGTACTCATGTTCTTTTTCTGTTTATGCAACAGGCTAATTATATTAAGGGGTCTGTGACAATAGAGGCAAAATGGCATATAATCTATTTCAAATCTGTGTTAAATACTTTTTTTTTTTTTTTCTTTTGGTAACATGCTATTTTTTTTCCTTTTTGTGATTGGACTGAACTGTGGGAAAAAAATCCTGGTAAAATCATGCGTCTTAGTATTGTCTCTGGGATAAAGGAGCCTGTCAGAATAAAATAAAGACTAACTGAATCTTCACTGACTTTGAGACTACAAGAAGTTTGGTCCTTTTTACTGTGAAAGCCTACGTGATGCAGAGACCTGGAAGATTAATTACAGACAAGAGAGGTAAATTGTTACCATGTGCACACCCTGTCAGTTTTGGGTGAGAGCCTGCTCTTAGCTGGTTTCACATTTAATGGCAGAAAGAGGTTCAGCTTGCCTATAACTGCAGGTATAACTTGTCTATAACTTGTCTATAACTATAAATGGGACCCATTTCTCTAGACCAAGCCTGTGCCAGTTCAGAAGTGAATCCCTTGGTCACAGAGCAGGTGTCACAGCAGCAGTGCAGGAGATACTTCACTGTTCCTTGAGCCCACTTGCTCTTGAATGAGCTTCATTTTTGAAAGCTGTGGGGGCATCGCAGCAGGGGCATTAAAGACTAAAGGGGCTGAGCTGCTGGTTCCTCTCTGTTTAGGATCAGTTTGTTAATTGCCTCAATGTTAAGTTTCAAAGAGGCCATCAAAGGGCAGGGCTTGTTCCCTGGATCAGCCAGGGGAACGGGAGCATTCCCTCCTGGGTGACAGGCTGAGGCTGGGGTAGGATTTGGTGTTCTAGGCTTGGATATACATTGGAATTCCCCTTCTTTCCCCCTGCATTTCAGGCTGAAGCCTGGAGAGCTGGTGGTTTCAGGTGAAAATGCCAAGCCACTGTTGTGTCCTGGCCGCTGACACAGAGTGCTCAGCAGGAGCTCCCAAGGTTTTGCAGAGCAAAATTCAGAGGGGGCTATGAGTGATGATCCTTTTTCCTTGCAGAAAAAGCCCCAAATGCCCACAAATTGGGTCCTTCCAATTATAAAATAGCCTGAATTAACCATTCAGTTGTGTGGCACAGCTCTCTCTATATCCTGATAAATGGGAGTAGATTTTCTTCACAGGGGCTTATGACATATCCCTCTCTGTGCATTTGCTCCCATTGTGAGGTTTTTTTTTTGGCATGAACTAGGGTAGAAACAGAAAAGGCTTGCTTGATCTGTATGATCTGCTGCCCTATTAATGCAGGATTATTTCCTCCAGTGCTGTGTGAGCACGGTGACACAGAGAGCATGGCTTGCCTGCAGCCTTTGACTGTGCTCCTCCCAGCGAGGGCACATTCACATGATCCTGGCTCTCCGTTTTGCTTGCAGCTGCCAGATCATGTCTAGAAAAACAAACAAAAAAAAAAGTATCCAGCCCCAGTCTTGAATGCAGCTGAAATGTTTTCTTGGTGACATTTCTCTTTGTCAACAAATTGCTTATCACTTAAGTGTTGTGTTGTGATCCCCATCCCGAAGAGGAGAGATCTGCTGCTGAGAATTGGGGGGGAGGAATGCTCAGGAGAATAACTTGTTTGAAGATGTGAGCCCAGGCTTTATGAATGATGATTCTTTGTCATATCTTAGCTCTAAGGTGCATTTTCGGTGGTATGATAATGCAGAAAATGTTTTAAGTCCTTGGGGAGGAAGCTGCTTTTCAGGTGGTGTCTTTCTCTTCCCCCATTATTGTAATGCTGTTCCTGAAGCTTTGTGTCAGTCATGCTGTGCTGCAGCATGTGAATGCTGGGGGTGATGGAGATCACATCCAGGTGGATCTCTCTGTTTTGTTTTGGTATACAGTTGAATTCTTGACATTTGCTTCCCATTCTTCTAGCACCTTATTTTTCACAGGGCTGTGCTGCTTGGGAGCCCAAGGGCCAAAGTTTGCTTCCAGGTGCACTTCTCTGATTCTTTTCACACTTAGTTTTCTTCACACTGGAGTCAGAATTGATCCTTAAGTACATTACAGGTGTATCTTCCCTCAGATTGCCAGTGAGGCAACTGATTAAGTAGCATTTGGGGATGTAAGATGAATATCAATTTTTGCACCCTAGAGGTGGAAATGGTTCAGGTCCATTTTTTTTGTCCTGCCCAGTAAGTGTCACTATGTAAATGCTTTCCAGAAAAAACACCCTGAGAGGGCAGGACAGCTCCTTTGCTGAAGTCTAGCAACCTGCTGAGGAAGGAGAGGTGTCAATACCTTTGAAGCTCAGCTTCTCCAAGCCCCTGCTGAGGGCATCGCTGCAGCTGAGAGAGCTCAGATTGTAAACTTCAGCCTCCCCTCTCAAAAGGCAAAGCATCCTTGAGGAGTAACACTGCTGCTATTTATCAATTTGTGTGAGAATGAAGCCTGAATACTATTAGAGCTGAAACACTAATTAAGCCAATAAATTCCTTTGTCTTTTTGGGTGTGTTTGCAATTAATATGCAAAATCCCATTGATTCCAGCAACTCCATAATTCACGATGCAGTGTTATTACATATTGACGTGGTACCCTGTGAAACATCCAAAAGACACTGCTGTGCATAGTAAGGATCCTGCTGTGCTCCCAGTTAAACTGTTACAGGCTGGGTGAGTCACAGTGCTCCACCAGGTTCTTCCAAAAGCTTGGCTGTCAGTGGAGGGGGTAGGAAGACCACACAGAAATGTGTCTCTGCTGAGCATACGCTGTGTCTCAAGGGCTGTTTGCACTTTATATTGCTTTAGAATTACAGTGGAAAAAAAGGGAAAGATGTTCCAGCTGATGTTCAAAAAAAAAGGTTGAAACTGATGCAAATAGAAACAGATCGTAAAGGAAATGTGTATTTGGATCAAAGCAAGGCAGTTCTTAAAAGCTGCCTTAGCTTTAATTTGCATCTGATGGGGCAATCTAAATAATCTTTCCTCAAGGTTTGTTCAAAGCTATGAGAAGGGAGACGGGACAGGAAGGCTTCTGAGAGATGGAACACTTTCTCTCTTCCAGGGTAACATTGTTTTGGCATCCTAGGACAGAACAAGAGTCCTTGACCACTGAACCCTGAGGTGACTCTCTGCCTAGAACTGCCTTTTGCAGCATCAGAATAAGTTCTGCCCAAATATTTTTCAGCATCCTTCCCTAAAGCAGCACAATCAGGAGGACACTGCAAGAAATGATTGGCTCTTAGTCTCAGAATATATAATTGAGGGGGCTGCCTATATGAGGCTTTGTTGCTGTTTTTTCTGACATTGGGACTCCTTTGCATCCCCAGGTCTGTGACAGCTCTGCTCTCAAGCTGGAAGGGCTCAAGAGAAGGGGTGTGGTTGGTAGAGTAGATATTCTTCATGGGGTTGGTCTGATCCCCATCATCCCCATGCTTTGGTGAAGCAGGAGCCAGGTTAAGCTTAATCTTGGGCTGGGGTTTAGTGGTGGTGATCTTTTCTGTTGCTGTTTTCATTTCTTAGGAAATTATTCGATTTGGTCTTGGCATAATCAATAAACCTCTGTATTGATATGTGAAGCCTCTGGAGCAGAGCATGGTATGAATGTGCTTTTAGTTCAGAACAGCACAAATCAAATACACAGTTGTTGAATTAATTTGTGGTTGGTGTTTTCTGATAGCTGCAATTCAGATTTGCTCTTCCTGTTCCCACTGCCATCCTTCTAAAGGCAAATAAAAGAAAAAAAAAGGCAGTCAGGGTAAAACTGAAGCAATTGTAGATGCATTTGATCCCCATGTATGCAGAGGCTGCATGACAGCTTTAGAGAATGGAAGATGAACAATATACAGGATGCTATCTCTGATTTCAAAGACAGCATGTTTGATTTCAGGCACAACAATAAAGCAGAATTCTTGATAGCTTGTCCAAGCTAATTTTCTTCTGAGCTAGTGCACTAACTACCTACCTAACCACAAGCTGTCCTTTTCCTTTTGCTTTTCTATTAGTGGACTAATAGGATTGCCAAGCTTTACTTTCTAGATGGGTCTTAAATGGGAAGCAGTTTGTTTCATGGAAGAAAGATGTTTGGGGAATCAATTTATGCCAGCTTGTAGCCACCGGAAACCTCTGTACTTCAGCAGACTTTAAATTGAAAAATGGAGCTTGCTCTTCATACTAGATTTCTCAAAATACTTACTCCAAGCAATAGAAAAGCAAACTTGTCAGGTAGGCAGGGATTTTTTGAGGTATCTGTATGTGTTTATCACTTGGTTCACTTCTGGAAATCTTCAGGTGAAATATGGGAACCTGAATTGCTTGAGAAGGTCAAACGAGGTGAATGTAACACTCCCCTCTGGCCTAAAAAAAAATCCATTAATTGTGCTGTCAAAGGAAAGTTTGGACAATGGCAGAGCTGACGACTTAAAAATTTCTCTTAGCACTTACAAACTGGTGGTGGGAGGGAGTAAAAGTGAGAGGAGTAAAATGATTTTGGGGTAGGATTGAGCAATCATCTGTGTCTGCAAAATGAGGTCCATTTCTGTCCTCAGACCTTTCTACAAGGGCACCTTTCTTCTAGGGGCAGGGTGGCCTGGTGATTTCTCATGTGTTTCCCTGTAGGCTTCTCTGTGGGTGGCAGTTCCTTAGGCAGGCATCAGAGCTCACAGCAGGTAATGCAGGGAAAACCATGGATTTAACAGATGTGAATCTGTCTTCTTCCTTTCTCTCTTTTATTCCTCATAAATAAGAAAATTACCTGCAATTGTAGCAAATGACTTTCAAAACAACTGTGGAAATATTATAAATATTGATCATAGGATTTGGTTGAACACAGTGAATTCAAAGCCTGCTGGGTGTTGTACCAGGAGACCAGTTATGGGTGGCACATTGCCAGGAGGAACAGTGCTGTGTGGGACAGTGCCCAAGTGTGTCCTGTGCTCTGCTCTGCTCAGTGCCATTGTTAGTGCTGGGACTCATTAAGCAGAAGACCTGTCTGTTGAATTTGCAGATTGCATAAAGGCAGAGAAAAGGATTAACCTCAAAGTGGCTCTGACAAAACAGAGGAAGTAGATGTAAAAATACCAGGAGAGAATTAGAGATGCAAGTTACCTCTAACCTGGAGGCAGTCCATGGCATGGACATGAGTTGGAAAATTAGAAGAGATGGTCCTGAAGGACAAGAGAGGAAGGAAAATGTGTTATTGACATAATTTTGGATAGGAAAGAGTGGGAGCCTTGAGATGTAATAGTGAGGTCAAACAGAAGGGGAAATTTTTGGATGGTGGGGCAGGAGAGCAGGTTGCCTGGGAAGGCTGTGGGTCTCTGGCACAGTAGGACTCAGAGTGCACCAGCCATCCATCAGATCTAGCTGTAACATAGCTGTGTCGGGGTGGGGAGCTGAGCCAGACTCCTCAGACCATTTGCACTATTGATTTTCCATCACCCTTCCTTTCTCTGTGGATCTGCAGAGATATATACACCCATCTGCCTGCCTGTAATAGAGCCCTCAAAAAATGAAGTTTGGTGTGTTTCTGTGCCCACAGCAACTCTCTCTCTGCACACCAGAGTGACTCCATCTCTGTTAGGTCCATTTTGGAAGGGCAGGTGGAGGTTCATGGGGTGATGGCACGTGGGCAAGGTGATGCTGGTGGAAGGACTCTTGCAGGGAGCGAGTTCCTAGAGCTAAGCCCTGTTATCCATAGCTCCAGACTGCTGGAGCTCATGATGTCCAGGATCCCCCCACATCCTACTGAATGACTGTGCAGAGGTGTTCTCACCACACTGGGTGATCCTTTGGCATAGTTTCTGCAAATCTGAGCACATTGGTTCTGCATCTGAGCATGTTGGTTTTACATCTATGGTAAGAAGATGGAAATATGGACCTGCTGATCAGCAGTCATCTAACACTCAGGTGCCTTTAAAGTTCATGAATAAGAGAAACTGAAATACCTCTGAGCTCCAGGAGTGCTGTGTGTATGTACCTGATGCACCAGCACCCAGCTCCATTCACCCCAAGCAGAACTGAACACTCAGTGTTTTCACTATAGTATCCCACACTGAGTGAGAATGCCTCTGAATTTTTTACTGTTATTTTTTTAAAATCTGTATAATCTGCAGATTATATGTTTAAAAACATCTGTCAAAACCTCAAGTATTTTCCGATGTAACTTGCCAATGGTAACTATGTGAGTTACCTGCAGAGGTTTATCTCAAACTGCAGAGGTTTATCTCAAAGCTCTGTATCCCTACCACTTAATTTTCCTCTTCCTCTAGCCCCTTTGTCCAGCATCTCTGGCTTTGTGGGGGCTTTCTGAGGTCTCCTCTTCAAGTCCTAATGCACTTCCAGGTGTGTCAATCCTACATGTGGAAAATACAGTGTTCATTGAAAGGAAACTTCGAGGTGTAAAAGGAAAGGGGATGACATAGTCTGGGCATCCTGCTTGTAGACTTTTTTGTTTTTCCCTCCTATCAGCTCAGATTATCAAATGGAACAATGATAATATTTTTTTTCAAAAGTAAAAAGAAACCCCACTGTAAAAACATCCATGCTTTTCAAGTCTCATCTTGAGTTTGCTTTGACTTCATTCACAAGGATCTGACTCGCCTTGTTTCCATCCTGGGCCAGAGCTGCTGTATTTAAGCCTCCTCAGGACAGGGTTTACAGTGGTGGTGCTGACTCACACTTCATTGAGAGTCACAAACTGTGACTCCTGTGATGCATCAGCCACCGCCAGACCCAGACCTTGTGTCCCTCGCAGCCGAGCAGGGCTGAGCCCGCCGCGGGAGGGTGTGGTGCAGGAGGAGGTGGATGTGGTGCAGGAGGATGCGGTGCAGGAGGACGTGCAGGAGGATGTGGTGCAGGAGGAGGTGGTGCAGGAGGATATGGATGTGGTGCAGGAGGATGTGGTGCAGGAGGATGCGGTGCAGGAGGATGTGGATGTGGTGCAGGAGGATGTGGTGCAGGAGGATGCAATGCAGGAGGATGCGGTGCAGGAGGATGTGGTGCAGGAGGATACGGTGCAGGAGGATGTGGCTGCGGTGCAGGAGGATGTGGTGCAGGAGGATACGGTGCAGGAGGATGTGGATGTGGTGCAGGAGGATATGGATGTGGTGCAGAAGGATGTGGTGCAGGAGGATGTGGATGTGGTGCAGGAGGATGTGGTGCAGGAGGATACGGTGCAGGAGGATGTGCAGGAGGATACGGTGCAGGAGGATGTGGCTGCGGTGCAGGAGGATGTGCAGGAGGATACGGTGCAGGAGGATGTGGCTGCGGTGCAGGAGGATGTGCAGGAGGATGCGGTGCAGGAGGATGTGGTACCATCAGCTATTGCTGCCCTGGCCTTTGGCTGAGCCAGCATCACACGGTGGGGCAGCCTGGGATGTGTGACAGTGACTGAGATGAGGTCATTGGGAAGTGAAATCAGATTCAATTGCATTAGAAATTCATGTCACATAAAGCCAGCGGAGGTACTGCAGAACTATACATACATCTGCTTAATATATTTATTACATATCCTCCCAGATTGATTCTGGGCTTAAATTAAAAGGGAAAAAAAGAGTTTATTTTTCTTCTTCTCTGTTACTCATCTGGTAGTTTTGTGGTATTTAACTCTTCCTCACTGTTTGATTGGATTTGTGAACTTCCCAGTTGTGTCAATAAAGCGATCAACAGAGGGATGGAGCTAGACTTGGCACAGGGATGGAGTGTGGCAGATTTTCCTGCTCAGGTCTGGTGTCACTTGCAGTCACCAAGAGCAGGCTGGACTGACCCGTGGGCAGCTCATCTGTGCAGCCCAATAGTAGCACTGGTTAAAATCTGGCATTAACAGTGTAGCTTTGAGTGTACTTCAAGGCTGATTGGCTTGCAATATGCCAGCAGAGTACAGGTGCAAAAGCAGTCTCCAGCCATGCCTGCTTTTTGTGACCAACAGAGGGTTCCTCCTCCAGCCTCTCTCTGGGATATTGTTCTGCCTTGCTCCTGGCTCACAGGGACTGCATTTATTTTGGTGATAGCAGCATGCAGGGCTGTAGAGCTATTTGTGACTCATGGAGTTATCTGGACTTTATTCAAAGGCTGCTGGAACACAATCCTGAGTAATGTTTTAGGGGACCCTGCCTGAGCAGGGAGGTTGGACAAGATAACCTCCAGTGGTCCCTTCCAACCAAAACTGTTCTGTGCTTCTGTGACTTTCCCCCTCTATAACTGAAATAGACCATGGCCAATATGTGTCTCTAGGAAGACAAATCACCCTTCTTTGGTGGGATTACTCATCTCCCCTCCTCCAGGGCACACTTTGTCCTCTGTGCTCTGGTGCCTGTGAAAACATGGCTGGAGCAGGGGTGCCCAGCTCCCTGCCATCACCCAGGCCACAAGCTAAATGTTGTATTTCCAATGCTCCTTGGTCTCATCTTGCTGGAGACTGGCTCAGACCTGCTGAGCCTGATGTGGTGACTTTGTATTGTTTCCTCCACGAGTTCATCTGCTTCCCAAACCATGTGCAAGGCTGGTGTCCACACCCCTGTCCTGCAGTGATGAGTGATCTGTGCTGTGCACAGCAGCTCCTCTTTATTTCTATCTATCTATCTATCTATCTATCTATCTATCTATCTATCTATCTATCTATCTATCTATCTATCTATCTATCTATCTATTCTCTCTGTCTATCTGTCAGTCACTTCCTATCTCTGTCTGTCACTTCCTGGGCTGGGTCCCTTCTTCAGTCCAGTGGGACTTGGCTACTGCCTCTGGGCTTTCCCACCTTTCTCATGCTCTCCCCTTTCAGCTCCCATGGAGAAAAGGGAATCTCTAGGCATGGACCTAGAGAGCAATGCAGGTCACTTTGCTCTGTGTTTGGGACCCCTGTGGTGCAGGTGGTCAAGCCTTGTCTTTGCAAGTACTACAGTGCCTCTGAAAAACATGTCTGGAATGGAGAAGTGAGAGTTCTTCAGTGTCAAATAACCACACTGCAAATTTGCATGTTTTGGTGCAGTCTTTGCCACCTGGGAGCAGCCACAGGAGTGGGATCTCCATGGGACAATTTTATTTTAGCCTGTGCAGGCAGTGGGAGTCCAGAGGGTGAGGAAGTGAGGCTGTGCTGCAGAGAGGGTGAAACCTTGGCAGAACTCCCACCTTCTTCAAAAGGGATCTGTGTGGTCTGCTGATTAAAATGATTTTAATGCAAATCAACATTAGCCTGTTCCACATTGCATGGAGAAAGGAGGCAAAAAAAGAGAATGGTTTGACATGGCTCTTTTAGCCTTCTGATTCTCAAATTTTGGTGCAGAGTGAGGAAACTTCTGCTAATAGCAACCCTCAGGGTAAAGCCTTTTAAAAATATTCCTGGTAGGTTTTTAGCCAATTAAACTAAACCAGAGAACCCCCTGCCCCTGTGTTCAGCAGTTAAGCTTAATGAAGGGTATCTCTCAGGTCTCATTTCATCCTTGATGTCACCCAAAAATTAGAGAGATAAAAAACATACCAAAATTGAGGCAAACCAGTGTAATCTGGAGAGATTAGAGCTGTGAGGGTCTGTGACCTGCAAAAAATCAGAGTGCAAAGTAAACAATGCTCTGTGAGAGGAACACTGATGAACATATGTGGGGATGGGGAAGAAGAGTGCATCAGGCATTACCTGCTGATGCAGACACCCACCAGACTTGCTCGTGTAGTGGTTTGTGCACACACTGACTGGGCTCAATGGTTTTGCCCCCAGCTGCTGTCTAAGAGGAAATCTTCATGCTGCCTCTGCCAAAGCTTGGTGGACAAAAACTTGTGGCGGAATGATGCATGGTTAGTGTGAGTGCAAAGAATCTTATATTATCTTATACTTCTTGTTCTACCTACACCTGAATGTTAATTTTTGCTTTCTCTTCAAGGCAAGCTGCTAAATGCAAATTACCTCTCCACCACCAGAGAAGCTGATATGATGATAATAAAAAATATACAGAATAAATGATGCTAAGCACTGCATTATTCTAGAGAGAGCAGGGGAAGGCAGAGGGCACTGTAAATGTCCTTTATGTACATCCCTATGTAATCCCAGTGGTGTAGTGCAGGAGAGGGCACAGAGCCTTGGGGTTCACCCAGGCACTTCTATAAAATAAGATGCAGCAGTGTGTGTTAGAGCTAAGCCATAATTAAACACCCCCACGTAGTTTAAATGAGACGTGCACATTTAGAAGATAGTTTTTAGCAGATCCTGTCATCATCTGACTGGCAGAGAAAACAAACAGCTGTGGCATGTACTGCCAGCACTGTTTGCACAATGAGCATCGAGGGTGCATGGGCTGTGGGTCCAGAAGTGTGTTGGGCTTGTGCAAGGATGTCAGAGGGTTTCAAGCTGGTGCCTTCCACTCTCCTTCCCTGTCCTGGTGGGTGTAACTCACCCCATGTTTTCCCTCCACCAGGGCAGGGGGACAGAGGGCAGCTGGGGCTGTGGTCCAGAGCACCTTCACTCACCAGCCACATTCCTCTCCTGAGGGGGTTGGCACTTGGCAAAGAGCAGCCAAAGCCTGAAGCCTGCAGCTGCTCTCACTGTCATGGCAAGGATGCTGGAGCTGATGGTTGAGGTGCAACTGCCTGATGAAGCTCAGGGCTTGGCAATTGTGAGTGACTGAGCCAGGGTGTTCTAGAAAGCAGCTGAACCAGGGTGTTCTAGAAAGCAGCTGTCCCATCAGCTGGGAGTTCACCCCTCATGAGTGGGGCTATTGAACTGAAAAGGCAAATGTGTTAACTTGAACCTCCAGGAAGGTTGTTTCCTCAAGGCTGAGCCACTGGAGCCCGTTGGAGCCAGACTTTGAATTGTTACAGCAATGACAGGATTTGCACATGGTTACCACCCATCAGGTGTGAAGAAGAAACTTCCAGCTGAAGGAGCAGTTGCATTCCTGCCCAGCTTATCTAAGCTGTTAAATTGCTCCAGCTTAATCACAGGGAACTCCTTGAGCATTTCCAAGGAGAAAGTATCTGATGAGAATGTGCATAAAGCTCTGGAATTCAATTTCAAGCCAAAAATGAGGAAAGAAATGTTTACCTACCACACTATAAGCTCCTCACTGTAAGACTCAAAATGGCTAAACACCTTGTGGAAGTTCTGGCAGCCTGTTCCAAACATATTGAAGCCTGCCTTTTTGCTCCATCGAGGAACAGGAGGCCATCCCCTGTGCACTACTGGGGTGCTGACCTGCTGGGACCTTGCAGAGTTTGGGACAATAGGCTTTGACAGGGTTATGCTCATTATTTTTACAGCCTTGAAGAAATGAGCAGTTCCTCTGTAGGATCATTTTCTTTTTCTCATCCAGTCTTCTGCAGAACCCCTGCAATAGAAACCTGCAGAACGAGAGGCACCCCCTGAAGTCACCTGGCCTCTTGTTCTGCAGCTTTCTGCTGCAGGGACTCTGCAGAAGGTGGGATGGAAAAAAGGCAGGATCTGTCCAGCAGTCAGCTGCCTGATGTGGCAGCAGTACCCTTGGTGCTGGGGGAGCACTGTCCTTGCCTGCAGAGACAAGAGGGAAAAAAGCCTCAGTTCCCAGCGGCAGTGCTGGAGATGCCGGCCAGAGTTAAGACTGGCTTGATGGCTCCTGATGGGAGCAGGACAGGAGCCTGGAGCTGGTTTAACTGTGCCTCTGCCATTGCCATGGTGGGTTCTTTGTGTTCTTGAGATGTTGTGAATTAAGGGATGCTGTTAGGTTGCCAGGTGGGGTGGTCTGGTGAGCTCATTGCATTGCAGCCCTGTGGCTGCAGGGGATGTGCCTCCCTGCCTTGGAGCTTTGCTTCAATATTTACAGAACACAGTGACACATGTTTAAAAAGCTTCAGCTGGAATGAGCAAGACCAAACACTGCTGTGGGAATGTCACTGTGTTCCTTCTTAGAGACAGTGTGGGGGGCTGGCTGTGGGGCACAGAGCTCTTTTGGCAGGACAGTGGTTTGAAGGGAGGCTGAGCCTGTAGCAATGGATCAGCTTTGCATACGGTGGAAGTGGGAGATATGGGAGGGAAGGGATGCTCAGGTCTGTGGTAGTAGTGAAACATGAAGCCAAAACCCAGCTTGAAAGATTTTGTAGGAGATGTCCCAAGAAAGGCAAAGACCAGTTTGGAATAGAAAGTGAACGAGCTTTGGGTCTACCAAGGAGCCTTTAAAGATACAGCAGTGCACTCAGACTGGGAACAAGCCCTGTCCTGCCCAAGGGGATTATCCAAGGGAGCCCTCAGAGCCACCTTGCAATAACTCTTTGGTCCCAGCATAATCATTGTTATGATTATTCCGTGCTGGGAAAGCTTGATTTTCCTAGGCATTAAACAGACGGATGAGTAAAGGCTGGTGTTAGATAAACACTTCCAAAAGCTGTTATGGATATTCTAATGTTGTTGTGGTCTTCTTTTCCAGCTTTCTCTAAAAACCAGTTTGGGGTGCATACAGATGCACAGTGTAGAGCTTAGTGTCTCTTCAGAGAGGGAAAGGGACCAGTTCATCACTTTGCTATTCATTTCCAAGGGCAGGATGTACAAACAATATCAATATTTATTAAACAGCTTTGTTTATCCCAGGTTTGTAACAAAGAAAGTGACTTAGATTGTGGTGTTTGTCCTCTTTTCAATGTCCTACTCATCACCTGGGTTTGCAAGTTTTTCTTAATGCATACATTATTTCCATGTTTTGAAGACAGCTGTATCCCAAATATCTTAAAAAGGGAAAGTGGCACTTGGTTTTTGGTTGCCTCAGTGGTTATATCATTTCTGCTTTTAAGAGTCCGTGTCTGTGATAGACAGCAGCTCTCACTACTCAGGCTTACAACAGAAGCTTTGTTGTCTGATTTTGCCCTTCCACTCTTCCTTCCTTCCCCTCAGCTGCTTTAAATAAACAGGGAAGTTTTAAGTTCAATGAGACCAGTACATTCACAAAATCTGCTCCTGTGACTGGCTTATTTTTTTTCACTTCAGCTTAAATATGATTTCAAGTGACATCAAGAAGAAAAATATTCAAAAACCCTCAAAGCCCACTTACAGCATTGTGAAAGTGCCCAGCCAGCAGTTTCCACTGCAGCAGCTTTGCTGGAGGCTGTTTGCTGTGCCCCTTGCTGATGGGCACATGAAGAGTGCAGAGAGGGATTTCTAAACATCTCCTGCACTAAAGAAGTGAGAATTTAAATATTTACTCTTTTTTAAAGATGCAAAGGGTCACTCCCATGCATGGGGACTCTGCCACTGCTTGTTGCATCCTTACACAAGACAGAAACACACTGTGAGGCATGGTGCTGCTGCCTCTGAAAGATCGGGACTGTGACCAGCTGCTCCCTTTAAATTAATTTTCCCAAAGTCAGTCACAACATGAGCAGAGCGATGATCCTGATGACACTTCCCGAACAATTAGCACCGGGAGCGAGGAGCACCAGAGGACTCATGCCATGTTCTGTGCTGCATGTCTTTGGTATAAATAGCCTGGCTGGAGGATCTTTTGCCCAAAATTATGATGAAAGGGTGATTTTATGTTAATTCAACATGTCAGTTGTGTTTGAAACCAGGGACACCAGAGCTTTCTGCTCTGCTTCGATCGGGAGCAGTGGACTGATTAAACTAAACATGGGGCGACAGGAGGGTTGTTCATAGGGGGCTGGTGGGCACAAGGGCTTGTGGGGTGGGCAGTGTTGGGCAGGTAGCTCCTATGTACTTCACAAACTGCCTGCTGTGTCCTCGTGCGTGAGGAGAGGCCATGCTCTGCATGTGTGGATGCAGCTGGGATAAGGAGCACTCCTTCGGAACTGTGAGTGACCTTGTGATGAGGCACCAAAGGAGACCTCAGGGCTGTCCCATCAGGAAAGGTCCAGGATGACCCACCAGCCAGGTGGGTTGAAAGTTCTCAGCAACAGCCTGGCTCCGGCTGTAACTGCTGACAAGCCCAGCAGTGCCTGTGGTTTGCTGAACTTGGTCTTTGCAGGCAGCCACAGTGACCTGCTGCTGGTCCTAGAGGCACTGTGTTTGCAAGAGGACACTTGGCCATCTCAGATCTCATTCCTGCACTGCATTCCTCAGGCAGAAGTCTGTGGAAAGGATGTAAAGCCCTTGGGATGGAAAATACTACTTACAGTGCCAGGAGTTTGCTGAGTCCTTGGCAGAGGTATGGTCCTTACTACATAAGAATTAGCACCCAGCCAAAATGACTCAGACTAAAACTCCTTCAGAAAATCCCTTAGTGGATGATTTTATACTCATTCCCTTTCTGTGTTTTGACCAGCTGTGGGCCAGTGGAAGGAGAGAAGAGAAAGTGTGTAAACCAGGGAGAACATCACTGTGCCCAAGGCAATGTGCTGAAAAACTTGAGAGCAGTCACTGAGAAAAGTGTCAAAAGTTGCGTGGGCAGAGATCCACAGTGATTTGTGTTAATTAGCTAATGAGTGGTCTGTTGGAGTCACCCAGACTTACAGACCCCCTCAGCCTTTTCATAGAAAGACCAGTTGCAGTGTTGAGGTCAACAGTCAGGGTCCACCCTAAGTGGTGGCAGCATATGAAGTACCTAGAGAAATATCCCAAAGACTGAAGAATGATAGCAAAGACTGGCGGAAAGGCAGCCCTCACCTGCTTGTGAGGCCCGTGGAGGTTTTGCTTGAGTCACTCTAGTGGGGAGAACATGTATGAATGTGGAAATTGGCTGTGGTGTGTTGGAGCTCAACTGTTCCCATCAATGGGGGCTTCTGGCTCATGTTTTTAAAGCATCTGGTCCCTCCAGCTCATCTTTTCAACTTTATTAAGAGATGTGCTTGTGCTTCCCCTTCTCCCCAATGCGTTACATTTTCAGATCAATTTTAAAAGTAACCTCTTTAATATTGAATTATTCCTGATCTCTATTGTCACTTCTAGCTGATTAGTTTAAGGACTGTGCTTGGTTTGTTTAATAACCTCTTGACACTAAACAAACAATCCTGAAAAGGGAACAATTTGCAAAACAGAAGGAAAACAAATAACCTACAAGGGCATCCTCTTCAAAATAGAAAGACTGATTACATTAAAATGGCAAAATAATTCCGGACATTAAAAGAATGTATATAGATATTGGCTTATCTATATTCAAGGAAGATTTGAAAACACTGCAAAGTTAAAGTTTTCATTAGCAGTACAGTGAAATCTCTCAATTAGGATTCCTGAAGCATATTAAATGGTATTTAGTTTCTAACTCAATGCATCATTTTCTGTTAAATAATTGATCGTGGTGCAGAGATTGTGTTTGTGTAGTTTAAGAAAGCGATTAGACCAAAGAACATTTGGTAGGAAAGTTGCATTGATAACTGCGACACTGCTCCAGCCGTGCTCTGGAGGTGCTCTCACAGCAGGGCTGGCCATGAGGTGGGCAGCTGCTGGGCCTGAAAGGACTTGGGGCAATAAAAGCTGTACTGGACCACAAGGAACTCGTCTTGAACACAGTGAGGAGAGCCTGGTGCCTTCAGCGACTCAAACTGCCCAGGGATGAGACACGGATGAGAGGAGGGAGAACCCCTTACCCCAAAACCACAACAATGGACACAGCAGAGGGTAAAAGGCTGAAACTCCAGAGATGCTGGGAGAAGACCTAGTAAGGAGCAATAGGAGTCCTGGCAAAGGCCAGGTGTAATGAGGTTAGTCTGGAGGGCAAAACCATCACTAGGCTCTGGCACCTCTGTGACCAGCGCCTGAACCTCAAGGCTGTTATTTTTCTATGTGACATTAATTTACCCTCTGCCCACTTGGTGCCTGCAGTAGAGGAATACTGTGATGTTACACCTCTCTGTTGCCACAACACAAAAGACTCAGTCTTCAGAGGTGTGCACTTAAATAATATTTGAAATGCTTATTTCAACCTATCCCTCAGCTGTGTTTGGACTAGGAAGGGTTTAATCTTCCTTTGTGGCTCTGCCATGACTGGCATGGTGCAATTGCATTGCATGCACCAGAACATGGAAGGTTCTGGTGGAATTCCCACTTGTCTGAGGTTAAATCCAAGATTTCTGTTGTGCCCTTTATGTGGACAGGTCTCCTTGGAAACTTGCTGCCTAGGTGAGCAAAGCCATCTTCTGGGTTGCCCAGACACCACCCAGTTCTTCAGGGCTTCACCCTGTTTTACGAGGTATTTAGGCTGATTGAATGGCACAACACAAAGCCCATAATGTCTAACCACCAAGACTTTGGGTAGTTTCTCCCCCCGCTCAAGTTTTTAATTTTGATTTGCTGATATTCTTTAATGAGATGCAATTACAGTTTCAGTGTAGTAGGTAGGAGGCTTTATATTTGTACCGCTTTGTAGTAAAGACATAATTACTGCGTTTATGAATCAAATCCCTTTATGTATAATAAATACTTATTAAAACAGCCACTGGCAATTTTACCTCAACATGTTTCTTCATGAAGTAGGATTTATTGCCTATATAAAAATGCCAGTCTTCCCTGGATCTCCCTCCCCTGCAATTGCTTGGCTTGCAGAATGCCCGTGCCTGGTTCAGAGTGGTTCAGAAGGTGAGACATCCTGCAAAGCCCTTAAATAGCCATGCGTGTGCGTGCACAGCTCGCGTGCCCTCAGGACACCTTTGGGATTACTGCTTGTGCTCCAGTCATATCTCCTGTCTGTCTTGCTCAGAGTGCTGGGAGCACACTGTAGATGTCATCTTCATCTCAGCCAAGTTTGGGGCTGACTTGGCTGTAGCCTCTGCTGTACCACCTCAGCCAGAGCAGAAGTGTTTGCCCAGTTTATTCTGTGCACTGAGCAGGGACAAGTGGATTGGTGCTTCAGAGGAAATGTCTCCATAAGTCTTTAAATTATTCAGTTTTGTGCAAAAAGGTGGGTTTCATGCAACTGAAGAAAGTTTCCATTCAAACACAATTTTTTTCAAATTCAAGTGTTTCACATTCTCCTTAACCTCTGACTGGTTAAGTGGAGTGTCTGCCCCATCTTTAGGGGGGAAAAAAAAGATGGGGTGGGAGGTGGGAACACACAAAGTAGGAATCTGGGAAAGACTTGAACATGGTGAGTTGTTTGACACTTCAGAGACTGCTGTCAGAAGGAAGATTTGATTCATGGACTATTCAAACTGTAGGGAAAGGCAGCTTTGATTTCTGTAGACAAAGGTTCAGAGTCCCAAACAGTTTAAAAGGAAGGCTGGCAAGGCAAATCCTGCAAGGTGTTGCCAGGAAGTTCGTGCCAGATTAATCTGATTTGTGTCTCCTTGGCTAAGTTAACAAACACCCTCAACACAAGGGCAGTAAATCTCCTCCCTGAAAATGTAGTCTTGAGAAAGTACTTTGCAAGAAGTCATTGGTGAAACTAGAAAAGTTGTTTCTCAACAGATGAACAAATAAAGTTGATAGGGAATTCATTTACAGGCAGACAGCAGCAAGCAAGGAACTTAATAAACATTTTTCTCAAAGGTAGGTCTTGGGACAGATTTTCATTAAGGACATAAGGACATTTCTTTAATGGCCCAAAAAGAAAACATTTTGTTTATTTCATTAACCATTGCGGCACTTTCAGGAGATCTGGTCAGTGGAGAGCAGAATCACAGAGGTTTTTTTGTTTTGTTTTGTTTGATTTTTTTCTGAGAAGCAGCAGAAATGGAATAAAATGTTGTGAGAAGTGCACGTTTGGACACTGGAGACCATGCTGGGAGCTTGTGGTACACACTGGGAGCTAGGGAGCTAGTGAGGACAGCCACCCTCTTTGGTCCAGTTATCAAAAAGGCAGCAGGGTAACCTAAGGATGGCACAGACTTTCCCCAGATACAGTAAAATGAGACATAATTACCAGCACACAAGGTCTGTACAAGTCCTTGCCTGGAATACTGCATATGTGGGTCACACATCCTCAAGAAAGATGAATTTACCCTGGAATTCAGAGAAAGACTGATAGAAAGAGAGCAGAGGGGAGAGTTTATCCTGCAGAGGAGGCTGGGAGTGCTCAGTGAGCAGGGACAGGAGTTCTTGTCTTTGGGTGCTCTCTCTGACAAAGACACGGGGGTGCAGAAGGAACTGAGTTAGAGGACAAAGCTGGGTGAGAAAAAGGATGGATATAATATCATATAACTATACATGAAGAATGAGGGGGGCCCCTACCAGCAAAAGAGCTGGGTCAGCTCCTGAAAGGACGTGAGGAAGGGCACAAAGAGCTCCTGGCTTACCACAGACACATCCTAATAGCAGGGGACAGTAATTCTGGGTATCCCTTTGGTCATCAAGTCACTCTTAATGAGCCCCTTTATGCTCAGTCCTTCAGAGCCAACACATGCAATTTAGGCACACTGTGAAGGTCCTAACGTGCCTGCCCTAATTTATCCGATGGCTGTTATTCCTTTTTCATCAATAAGGAATAATGACACAATGAGGCCCTGTAGTTGGATCATTAATTAGAAGAGTTTTCACCTTTCAATTAACAAAAGCCAAACAAAAGCCTCCTGGATGCTTTTGCTGCAGTCCTGGGGGAAGGGAAAGGCAATCACCCCACACAGGTAGGGCAGCAGGGGAGTTTCATTGAGCAACAAGAGGTGCCGTCTCCGGAGCTGATTGATTGGCCCAGGAAGCTCATTTAACCTGATATCTATCTTCAGGACTAATCAGGCGCGATGAATAAAAAAGAAGGCGTCAAGCTCCTTAGTAAGAGAAGGCTGGCGGCTGATAAACAGATAATTACACAAAGCAAAGCTGTCACAACAATAAATGTGCATTGGCAAGAAGTGACCTCTCAACGTGGGAAGCACAGAAGAGATGAAACCTCACCATCATCCAAGAGTGAGGGGAATGAAGGCAGATTTACCACATGGCAAATGGCGCTGGCGTTTGTCACAGGAGATGTGCAGAATCTCTGGACACTGCTTCGGCAAGCCCCAGTGCAGCCGGTCGGTGCTTGTTGTTCAGGCACTTGATCTGCAGTTTTTTTCATAGAATCCCTGGTTTGGTGGGGAAAGGACCTTGAAGATCATCTCATTCCAACCCCCCTTTCACAGGCAGGGATACCACCTGCTAGATCATATTGCTCAGGGCCCCGTCCAACTTGGCTTTGAACACTTCCAGGCATGGGGCCTCCAAAACTCTGGGAAACCTGTTCCTGGGCCTCAGCACCCTCACACTGAAAATTTCTTCCTCGTATTTAATCGAAAACTTTCTCCTCTTGACCTAACACTGTCTGCCTGTGTAAAAGCTGCTCTCCCTTTCTATAACTGCCCCCTTTAGGTACTGGAAGTGTTCTAAGGTCTGCCCACTTCTCCAGGCTGAACACACCAGCTCTCTCAGCCAGTCTCTGTAGCTGAGGTGGTGCAGCCCACTGGGCATCCCCATAGCCTCCTCTGGCTTCAGTCCAACAGATCCACCTCTTTCCTGGGCTCAGGACCAGACCTGGATGCAGTGCTCCGGGTGGATGTCTCATGGGACCTGGCAAACCCTGGAGTCATTGGACAGACCCGGCCGGGAGAGCTGCAAAGGGCAGAGCTGCCTTGCACCTCTCCCGGGAGCTGGCACACTCCTGCTTTCACCCGTGTCCTTCCTCGGGAGCACGGGAAAACCTTGGGGCCTCAGTGGGTGTCCCTTCGGGCATCCTTCGGGAAAACGCGAGCCAGGGCAGGCAGAGGCTGATGGAGCTGCTGGCCGAGGGGCTGCCTCACGTTTCCGGAGCCGGGCTCTCTGCAGGGGACGGACCGGGCCTGGAGGAGCTCCAGCCCAGGGTGCCGAGGGGAGCCGGGCAGCGCCGGGAGCCGCACCCAGCCGAGCTGTCCGCTGCCCTCCTCTCTCCACAGGGTGGCAATGCTGCCTTCGGCTCCGGAGCCCGGCCCGCCGAGCCGGTCGGAGGCTCCTCAGAGCCCGGCCCGCCGAGCCGGTCAGAGGCTCCTCAGAGCCCGGCCCGCCGAGCCGGTCAGAGGCTCCTCGGGGCCCGGCCCGCCGAGCCCGTCGGAGGCTCCTCGGAGCCCGGCCCGCCGAGCCCGTCGGAGGCTCCTCGGAGCCCGGCCCGCCGCCGCTCACAGCGCCCGCGGAGCCGCCGCGGCCCGGCCGGGGCTCCCTGCGCGCCCCCCGCCCTGGGGACAGCCCTGGGGACAGCGACACGGGGACAAGAGGTGCTGCTGGCCCCCTCTGGCACCTCCGCTGCCTTTTCAGCATCATGGGGTGCTCCTCGCCCGTATCTGCACCTTTTGGTCCCGTCCCTGGCCATGCTCCCCTCTCTCAGTGCCCATCTCCCCGGGGTTCCAGCAGCGCACACTGGGTGGAAGATGTCCATAGGTGGGATGTCTCTGGCGTGGTTCAAGACCTGTGCAAAACCCTCATCACACACTTGGAGGGCAGCAAGATACTGGTGTTTAATTGGGCTTTGTAAGTATGTGTGTGGCTCTAATTCCAGAGCTTGCAGAAGCTGCGAGTGGCAACAGAAGGAGCTGCTGAATAGCAGGCATTAAGTAGATAAATATTAAAATTGTGATGTAAAGGCAAGCACTGGAAAGGCAGGTTCTACGGAGAGGAGCAGCTCGGGGAAAGAATTGAAATGAATTCCTCTGAAGCAGCTGCAACCATTTGTTTGTTACAAACCACATATCTCCGCACACATGAGAGGATGATGTGGCCAGGCACAAGCTCACATCACTCCCATACCCAAAGGTGAAGCCCTAAGACAGACAGAAGCTCTTTGTGAGCTGAGCAGAGCACTGTCCCCCGATGAACAGCTGGAGCCCATGCCAGTGAGCAGGGCTGGGACCCCACAGTGCTCCTGTCCTCATGACTCAGGAGCAGCTGCGCCCTGGGAAGGCGTCCCCCAGGGTGTTCTTTTTTATAACCGGGCATTTGCAATATGCCAGCCCAAACAGCAGAGGTAGGTGTTGTATTTTAAGGCATGCACAAGGCTGAGTAAGTTGTGTACATAATTGTTCTCAAGACTGAAGTAAAAATTCAACCCCATCTCCATTTCTGCCACAACAGGAGAGCTCAGATATGTCCTCTAACGATGTCATGTGTCAGAATTTCTTAATGACACTTTCCCCTCTGATTTCTGCTTAATTTGCCCCCTCTCCTTCTGAAGATCACTCTCTTTTTACATCCCTCCAAATAAAGAGCGTTTAGTTAGCGGGGAAGAAAAGGCTGCCATTGAAGAACTAAGAAAAGCACTGGATTAATTCTCTGCCTGCAGCTAAACTGAGAGTTCATCTCCTAATAGGCCATTTCAAAGCAGTTAGATTTACTCTTTTAGACTAACCATACTGTCTGAACAATATTTTATGCCTGTGTTAAAATATAATAGGTCAGAGAGACAACTCAAATGTCAAGAGTAGATAGTGCTGTCAAAGTAATTTGTCTTGGGTAATGGATAGAGTGACATGACTTTGAAACATTCTGAGAAAGAAATCATTCTACATTTGAATGGATTGTTTCTTTCCCTTTAAAAAAGCCAAGACTGTATTATTTAAATCGTGTCTATCAGGAAGTCTTTATTTTCTGTGAAAATAACATTGGTATTTCTAGTGGTGGGGACATGGCACAATGGGACTTTGCAGTGTTTGACAGGGGAATTAGGCAATGCCAGCACAGTGCTCCCAGAGCATCCTCAGACCACCCCTCATGGAACCTTGGATTCTTGGGGGAGTTTGGGAGTGGGTTAAAAAATTAAACCCAGTGCTCAGGGAGGCAGCAACACTGCAACTGAACTCAGGGGAGATGCCATTCAGCCAAGGTGTTTCGAGGTCCTCTAAAGAGTGTCAGTGACACTGGCAGTTTTTCTTTTCCAGCATTAACCATTTAGGTCAAAAATGTTAATAAAATGCAGGGGTAATTGTCACAGGTCTCCCCATGGCAGAAATGTTATTCTTACTGCTTATAGATTTTTAGAGCTTTCATCAGCTTCCTCGTAGGCAGTCAGTGAATACATTTATACTTAAGGGATATGGACGACCTGTTATCTAGTCTTGTCATTTGTCCAAATGTTCTGGAAGAAAGGCACAACTTAGTTCTTTGCTAAGAAAGTCTGTGTGAGGACTTAGAAAAAGTCAGAAAAGTCTTAAGAGAATTCATTGTCTTGTGTTAAAAAGATAAAAAGGAAGTTGGTAGGGTCTTATTTAGCAGAATACAGACTAAGTAAGATTTTCAGCATTTATTTAGTCCCTTCACACCACCGTGCTAGGTGAAAGAATGATTGAGAAAGGAGCCAAGAACATTTATGTTCCCTTTAAGGTCTGTTTCCACTGCAGGAATAAATATAACCAGCTAGCACAGCTGACAATCACCTTGTTTGGTATCTTCCCCAGTACTTCATTGCGCTCTCCTGGGCTCATGCTGAGCTGTTTCAAGGCTGAGGGGGTTCTGCTGGGGCAAGGGTAGGGTCAGGGTATTATCCATCCATGGGGTTGGGGATTGTCCTGCCCTGGGATCAGAGTCTGGGGCCATCTCAATCATGCCCAGGATGGGAAACCTCTTTAAGGGCACATAAGCCCCTGCAGGTCATAACAAAATAACCACATGATGTGTAAACACTTCCTTTAGCAGGAAAAGAGGCATCTCATTTGGAAATGGACCCATACAATCTCAGTGTTGAATGTTATAGAAAAGCACTTGTCATTGTAACTCTGCCTGATGGCAGCGTGGTGTTTGGATGGGGACCAGCTTCCCCAGGCAGGGAGGGAAGAGCTCCCATCCAGTGGTGCCTCCCCCTCGGCAAAGTGTTTGCCAAGCATCCAACACTAACAGCACATTTAATTCCCCACCTCCCACACGCACAGGTGTAAATGACCATGAAAAACCGCGGGGCTGTAGCAATAAATGGCCCAATTTGAAGGTTTTCCAGGAACTTTCCATAGGAATGTAGACAGGCAGTGGTGACATCCTTGTTTTATGGAGGAGCAGACTGAAGCCTGGAGAAAGACTTGCCCTGTTGGATTTAGAGGCAGTCTGTGGAAACAGGGTGTAGGTGTAGCTAGGGAGTCTCACGTTTTAGTGACAGCACTGACACTTGTGGGCAAAATGTCCCTTTTCAATTGCTATTTTACTGTCACTTGCAGTCATTTCTATTCAAGGCATGTTATTAGCAAATCTTTGGGGAGCCCCCTGAGATTTTTGGTTGATAACTAAAAGAAACTCCTTTATGTTTGTAATGATAAAACAAAGCATCAAGTCATTCGAGTTGATTTTACCCAAGACATTTCCTGAATTATTGCTCTTTCACAGCTGTCATGGGCTTGGAGCTTTCAGAAGCCCATTTTGTTTCTGCTCGTAGCCCTTTCATCGTCAAAGGCTGGTGCTGTACCCCTGGGTTTGCTTGTGCAGCTCAAAGAGGAGAGAGCTCCTCAAAGTTAAACAAAAATTCCTCACGGTTAATGAACTTGTCTAATTTTATGCAGAAAATGCTAGCATCTCTCCTTTTAAAACTCACTCCAAATTCCAGGTTGATACCAATGGGGATAGTTTAAAAAGCATCTCAGACTTGGATGCGACTCCCTTTGACTTTCAGCCAGACCTATACAATCTCACACATTTTCAGGGGGGAAGATTTTCAGCTGTCAAAGTCTTTTAGGCAGCATCACAAACCCACCTGGCTTCTCTTCAGTGCTGTGGCCAGCCAGGAAAAATCAATGACTCTCCACTTAGCTGTGTAAATCCAATTTACTGTAATTACCCATGTAAGAAAAAGATACGGCTCTACTTTAAGGTTCTCCAAAGTTGCTTTATGATCTTCCTGCAGTATTTTATCAATGTTCTACTGTTTTTTTTCCCCCCACACCTTGAGCAGTGAGTGAATAAGAAACTAAAAAACCCAGCAAATAACCCATATACAAAAAGGCAAATAACCCATATACAAAAAGACAAATAATGTCTCTAAAATGATTAAATTTGTTTGCAGGTGACTGTGTAGAAATGCTCTTGCCTAGTCTGAAATCAAGTTGACCTAAATTATACAGTATAGATTATTGCATTTAGAATAATAATGGTGTGCTGGATATAGTGGAGTGATTTTAAACCAAGGGCGTACAGCCTTTGCTGAGATCCAGATGGGTTTCTTAATCTGATTTATGATGCAAAATTTAGGTCAGGTGGATTGATTCCTAATAGAGACATAATGAATCAAAATTTCTAGAATGGCTTTATTTTGCACAGAGGTGTCAACATGCTGTACGTCTCTATTTGTGCACTTGGCGTGTAATGATTCTCTTGCAAAAATCATAATCCATCAAGTCTTCCATTCAAGAATATCAATCAGTGCCAGGAACAAGACTATTTTAGCCAGGAGTTCTCAGTCATTTTGTTTTCCTCTTCATTAACACATAAGGTGCTGTGATATTTAAATTGTGCTTTGACATGTAATCATTAAATGTTTGAAAATGTCTCATTCTGTTTTTGTTGCCTCATCCATTTGTTTACACTGAGTCCTTGTTTTGCCATTGTTCCTGGGGTTTTTAGTATACAATACCCATATTGTTGCCTTTAATAGCTGCAGGCAGACCCATCTCAGTTTTCTGAAAAGAAATTTGGTTTCAATATTAGAAGGCTAAAATTAAAATTAATTATATATTGGTTCCTGCTTCGACAGAAATGAAAACAAACCATTCCAAACCTTTCTCTTAACATACCTATCTTCGACATAACAAGCCAGCATCAAGATAATCATCATAAAACTTGTGATGTAAACATGAATGTAGATCCGTGGGATCTTCTTACTGAGATTTATGTCCTATGTATTTTCCTGTGTTATGCTTTTTTTTTTTTCCTTTTTTTGTGCAGAGTGAAAGCAAAGTTACACGTTTGAGCCACTGTAATTTCTAACCTTCTGACAGTGTTTATCTGTTGGGCAGCTTTCTGGCTACATGTGAGGATCTGATACCAGGGTTTGGGTTGGAAATACAGCAAATCCCTTACACTCAATAGCAGTTCTGGGCAGGGCTGGTGTGACGAGCTATAGTTACATACTATAAGTAGGTGTACCGGCATGCTGTTACTTATTATGGTTGGAATTAATTGCTATAAACAAGAACAGGTACTTCTTTCTATTTTTGCTGAAAAACAATGTGAAATGTTTAAGCCAAGACAACAGCCTGGTGGAGCAAGGAGCTATGGAGTCACCCATGGAGAAGCAAAGTCTTCCCTAAAGAGCAGGACTAGGCATCCACATTATTTTTTTATTTGGTCATTGAGTAATGAAAATCAATTTAAAAGAAGATTAAGGTGGAGACCTCTAGAAAGCATGTTGAACTGGAGTCTGGAAATGGCACTAATACTTACTGTGCTCCTGACAGTGTGCTGCTGTTAAAAAAAAAAAAACAAAACACTAATAGTATGGCAGAGGTTGTTCACATGCTAGTTTCAGCCAAAATTCAGCTCAGTGGCGTGATCACTAATGTCCTGCTTCAGCCTCCACAGGCTACTGCTATCAGCCTCTTCCCTGAAGCATCCTCTGGCATTACACAGATGGTCAGGGACTAAGTGAGGGCTGGAGGTGATCTTCATATCTCTTTTCCCTGCGTGAGAAAATTGTTGTTTGCAGAATGATTGGAGACCCTGGGGTACAGGAGAGCCCCGTCTCCATTTCCCTGTGTGGAATCATCGATGGAAGTGCAGCTTTCCCCATGGTACCCTGCCATTTAAACAGGCTGAAAACAATGGGCTGCTGTACTAAGTGCTATTTGCCACGCTGGCAAATGGCAGCTATGGGTGGCTTCTGAACTGTTCCTATCTTTATTGCAACCCCCCACACAAATCAAACTGCCCAGCCTTGCGAACAAACTCAGACCTATCTATCCCCCTCCAGCACGTGGCAGGCTGAGATGCTGCTCGCCTCCAGCCTTCCTGCAGATCATAGTTTTTTCCCCCCCATCTCTTATAATTCTGGTGTGCAACTGAGAAAATTATACCTCATTTCTTCCTTGGTGTAAATTGATGCAGCTGCCTTGGAGTCGGAGGGGCTGTGCCAGATTGTACCAGCCGCGAGCTTGGCCGGGAGCCAGCGCTTGGCACAAACTTGCTGAAAGCTGTGTACAAACAAGGCTTGTCACTATGTATGTTATTGCCCTTTTGTTTAGGATATAAATATGTCCCATATATGCCAGCAAGCCTCTCATTTGCTATTTCAATGGAGAATCCTGTAAAACAGCTGTCATGCTGTCTCCTGTCAAATCAGTTACAGATGCATGTGTCCTTCCCCATAATAAACAGGTATGAAATTGTCTTTATGCACTGCGCCAGCCCTTGTCACCAGGAATGCAAACGAGGGAAGCTTGGAAAAAAGAATAGTCCTGAAACCTGGTGCTCTGATGGAGCACCATGAAAGTTACTTAGACCTCTTCAAAGAGACTTACAAGCAGAAAATTTTGGGGCGTGAAGTAATGAACTAATGCTGATGAGTGTAGAAAAATGGGGTGAAGTCCTTGGTAGTCCACAAGGTTGCCTTTCTGCACTAGTTGTAGGTGCATAGTGACAAAGCAGCCCTTGTCCTGGCCCAGGCTGCAGTGGAACACTGGGGAATGCTCCTTCCTGCCTCCATCAAGATGCAGAATGCTTTGAGAATAACTGCCTGTGCAAGAATGTTCCACTCTATAGAGGAAGGAAAAGAGATGGGCAGGATTTCAGTGTTATGTCTTTTATGACTCCTGGACCCATTACATATGTTGTTATTGTGAGGGGTGGCTGCTAATTTTTGACTGTTTTTGTCACTGGCTGACTTTGTGCGAGAACAGGCCACCAGACCTCCAGCTCTGAGGAACATGAAGTATGTTGGTATTCAAGGGACCCAAAACATGTTGGGGTCCTTGAGAGAAAATTGTGCCCCACCCTGTCCTTACCACAGGGCAGTATCATTTTGGGAGGACCTGAGCAAGGCCGGGTCATGTGTCTGAGTGCTCAGCTGTTCCCTCACCAGAGTTTGATAAAAAACCCCAACATGACACATGTCAAAAGCCACTCAAGCACTCACTTGCTCTTACACTCAGTGCTACCCATGGGAGAGTTGGTCTTCAATATGAGTGGGAAATTAAGATCAGTTTACAATTTCTGAACCCTTTTGCTTCTCCACTTAAATCCTACCTTTTATGCCAAGTGTTTTGGGGCAAACCTTCTGTTTTTGATGAAGCGGTTCTTTCCCAGTGGCTGACATTGGTGCTTCACATGAATTAAGTGTCAGACTGTGAAAATCTCCCATGCACAAATAGAGCTAATGAGGCAGATTTGCAGAGATGAGGATCTGGCCATACATTTTATTCACGTTTTCTTAGGCCATGTCTCTGAGGTGGATAATCATGAAGCTGACAGCACCAAATAAATTGCCTATTAGCTATTAGTATCTTGTTTCATGCAATAACAGTCAAATCTGCTTACATCTGACAGCAGCGTGCCAAGCTTTGGGAAGCTTGGGGTATCCATCAGGGATAATTTTTTGCAAAGACTCAGTAGGTCAAAAACAAGTAGTTGGGGTCACACACTGACAGCTGGGGTGAGGAGCCTCTCAAGACAAGGCTGGAATGCTGACGTTGTTCTTCACACTGAGCATGAGGAGAGCAATGTCTTACAGCCTAGAGATTCTGCAGCTGATGAATTACCCATCTCCTCCCCACTTCAGCAATGTGCTGTTAAAATCAAAAGACTCTTATGAAATTGTGTTTGCACTTGAGCCAAGGATGTTGAAACTGTGATCTACTCCCAGGACCATTGGTCATACAGCAATTAGTGAAGTGCTCCTGGGCATGGCTTACCACCTGCAAGTCAAACCTCTGAGACAGGATTTTGAACAGGGATGCTGAAAACACAAGTCCAAGGAGAAGCCAGAGTAAGAATGACTGTCCTGGAGAGTATTTCTAGGATTTGTTACAGGAAAAGATAAGTTTGAAGACATTTTATTGAGGACTGAAATGTTATTGGTTATCATAGAGTCACAGAATGGTTTGGGTTGGAAGGGACCTTCAGGATCATCCAGTTCCAGCCCCCCTTCCCTGGGCAGGGACACTTTCCACTAGACCAGGTTGTTCAAAGCCCCATCCAACCTTGCCTTGAACATTTTCAGGGATGGGGCATCCCCAGCTTCTCTGGAAAATATGATCTGGTGTCTCACACCATCACAGCAAAGCATTTCTCCCTGATATCTAACCTAAACTTGCCCCCTTCAGTTTAAAGCCATGCCCCCCTGTCCTATCACTACAAGGCTTTATGAAGAGCCCCCTCACAAGTTTTCTTGTAGCCTGTTTAGGTACTGCAAGTTGCTCTAAGTTCTCCCTTAAACTTTCTCTTCTGCAGGCTGAACAACCCC
This sequence comes from Molothrus aeneus, assembly GCF_037042795.1. Taxonomy (NCBI): domain Eukaryota; kingdom Metazoa; phylum Chordata; class Aves; order Passeriformes; family Icteridae; genus Molothrus; species Molothrus aeneus. The sequence goes on from NC_089652.1 coordinate 29,959,216, forward strand.
AACTCGTTCAGCCTATCTCCCTAGCAGAGATGCTCCAGCTCTCTGAGCATCTTTGGGGTCTTCTCTGAACTCACTCCAGCAGGTCCACATCCCTTCTGTGCTGAACAAGAGGTGTTTTGTTTTGGACTCCAGTGAATGAAGGTTTTGAAGAAGTTGTTACAAGTCTTTAGTGAGGTGTATGGTGGGTTAGATGTGGCCTCACAAAATCAGTGGATGCTGATTTATTGGTGTGGCTGACCAGAAGGGTGCTGGTTGCTGAACAGACCAGAAGCTTAAGCCATACAGGGAGGAGAAACTACTGTGCCTCCATTTTTGACATTCCCAGTGGATGTCTGGTTGCCAGCTCAAGCCCTTTGCATCCAGGCTGTGCCTATGCCCTACGTGCAGTTTCTGTGCAGCAGCTACAAGCAACCACCTCTCCATCACCTCTTGGTGTTACATTATTCCTCCAGCTTCCCCTGCACTCACCTTTCCTCCTCACCAAACAAATGCAGCTTAATGAGCCACCATGGAGTTTCCTTTGTCAGTTGTTGGTGTCCATCTCTTCCCCTCTGTAAATCTCCCTGTTCCTTCATGTTCTTCAGTACCTCCTTCTTCAGATGGTTCCACTCCAAAATAACCACTTGATGGTGACCCGAGGTTGTGGAATCATTGAATCATTAAATTGGAAAAGGCCTCTAAATCACCAAGTCCTGCCTTTAACCTCACCCTGCCATCACTGAGTGCTGGGTGCTTCAGCCCTTGCTCTCACCCTGCTTGTCTGCAGCTGTCTCTGCTCTTGTGCTGGAAATCTCTTTTTAGTCAGTGCTTGCTGAGAGTCTGGCATGGGAAGCTCCTCATTTCTGAGCTAAAACTAACACATCAAACTACAGCTTTGATTGCAAGTGTAAAAATACCCCTTGTCTGCCCCAAGAGCAAAGGGTTGATCTGCACGTTTCCCAGCAGGTGAAAGGGGGTAAAATAATCCTTTTTTTGCGCAATTTGGGGTGTGTGAGTGCAGGAGAGGAGCTGCTGAGCACCAGGATGTCCCTCCCGACTGCTGCCAGGTTTGCTCTCAGGCTTGGGAAGCTCCAGCAGGGCAGGTCCACACCTGCACCTCACCCCCAGAGTGAACAGAGGGGATTTAATCCATCACTGGCTAGGCTGAGGAAAGAAGAGGAATTCAGGGAAGGAATCAGAAGGCAAAACAGCTCCCAAAAAATGTTTTGGAAATTTTCAGGAGTTTGATGCTCCTTTAAGAGTATTTTCATTTTGTGCAGACTGCTAGGATAGGATAATTAGCTAATTAGCTAAACATAATGTCTAAGCCTTTTTTTCATCTTTATGCCAACTTTATTTTTAAACTGCCTCCCCTCTAGCCAAAAATCCAGCCATTTCTCAAAATCATGTTGTGATTAATATTGGTCCTCATTGTAATCAAGAACAAAAATCCCCTTCATTACACTGTGGCCAAGGTTTCTGCTAAGAGGATTTTGGTCAATGTTTTTTCAAATTGCACATTTAAATAAACATGAGTTTTTATTTTAAAAAGCAATCTGGGCAAAAAGTAATCCTATTTAAAATGTTATTTCTGTAGATGTACCATTTACAAAACCCTTTGTGGAAGGATCATTCTTGATTTAAAAAAAAAAAAATCATTCTGATTTAAACAAAAGAGCCTGGAGAGAAACTGGAATTTTACTGCAAATGTTTTATATAAAAGCAAAGATTTGCCCTCACCAAATGCTTCCAAACTTAAACAAAGCAAGCTCAAACTTCAGCACAAAAATAAGTTTTTGCTCCTGTTTGTTTTGACTCCCTTTCTGGTTGATTTATTACCCTCGGCACCCCGCAGCACCATCTGAGCAGTCTTTCATTACTCTCCTCTTTTCTTTCGGACATGATGAAACTTTCTGGCTCCTTGCTGTCCTCCCAGCAGTGATGAACATGGAGCAGGCTCCCAGCTCTGCTGCCAAACACCCACCTTCAATGCTTCTGCTTGCTCTCATCCTGCTTCTGCCAGCAGTTTGTGTTGCACTGGTGTGTGCCTGGGAGGATGGGAGATGGCCAGGAGCGGAAAAAAATAATGAAAGGCAGTCAATTAAACAATTAAAAATTAGTCCATGCACCAGGCCTTTCCTTCTGCTTGCACACCAGTTTATTAAAAAACAAAAAAACCAAAAAAAAACCCCAAAAACCCTAACCAAAAAAAAAGAAAGGAAAAGAGAGGGCTTCTATGTGCAGTGGCCACTGAAGCATGGAGTGGTTTGGGTCCTGGGTGAGCCCAGACTGCTTTTAATCATGTATCTATGTTGTTTTCACCCCAGCTGGTGCTTTCCACCTTCATTTTTCACCTCTCATCCAGGAGTTGAAGACTCAGAGTCTAAGGTAGTCTATTATGGCATTCTAGTACACCAAACCCCATGGTTTTTGGGTTTTTTTTGGTCCAGCTTCGCGGTGATTGTTTTGTCCCACCTTGTCAGGGTGACCTGCTGCAGCACCAGAGGTGTGCCCACGCAGGGCAGATGTGTTTGCTCTGAGCCTTGGGGGTGAGCTCTGGGTGGGGGACAGCTGGGGGTGGCATTACCTGCTGCCAATTACCATGTGTGGAAAATGAGAAAGTCAGGCTCAGGCATATTTGTGTAAGCACGTTCCGATGTCTGGATGGATCCTTCATGAAACAGCCACAGGTGTTCCAGCCTGGAAGTGCCACAGGTCATGAAATCCAAGGCATTTCCCAGTTTTTCCTTTGTGGCAGCCTGGTTTTGCCAATGGCTCAGTACAGTTGATTCTCCCATTAATGAGGCTGTAATTAGGCAGGGCTAGTTGGGAAATGCTTTTTCTAGTCCATCAAACATACTGAGATCTTAAGCATTGCCCCATCCAGCAGTGGCTTAAACAGGAGAGGTTACAAATTTGGTTTAATTTGCATTTTTGGGGTGTTTTAAAAAAAATTTTATGTTGGCAGTCCCACCTCAAACACCAGAAAATGCCCACAGCTTGATGTCTGCCAAAGGAGACCCTGGGCAAGGCAGAGGCAGACACAGAGGAGTGGCTGCAGAGAAGATTCTGCAGCAAAACCCTCATCATAGGGTGAGTCACCATGAGGTGCTGAGACACTGGCAAAGAGAGCAGCTAATCCAAAAAGCCTGGAAATGTGAGCTCAGCAGACTGCACAGGTTCAGAAACCACAGATTAAAAATCTCTCTCCCAGAAGAACATCCCCCCTGTTCGTGTTTTCTGGAGGCAGGATGACGTCTAACCTGATTTTGGAATGCTTTGTTTTGGCAATATGAGGTCTCATTTCCACCATCAGCAGCCAACATTTGAATATGTAAATTATAGGGTATAAATTAAATTAGTATTGTGAAGTTCAAAGGCATGTATTGCCTATTGCATCATCTAATACTGAGATCTTGCAGGCCACCAAGTGATCCAGATAACTGAGTCCGTGCAAAGGCTGTGTTTTTGTAGCCTGTAGTAACCCAACCAGCCCTTTTTCTAATCTGGCTCAGTGTCACTGAAATTATGAGAATGTGTGTGGCTTAAAAAAATTATAACCCACGCATGAAACCAACAAACTTTTAACTGCAACCCAACTTCATGCTTCTACTGATTCCAGTGAAGCCAACAGCGTCGTTCATCCATCAGGAGAGACACAGGGAAGGGTAAGGGATGACCAAGGGCATGCAGGAGTTTCCAAATGACAAACACTAAACAGACTGGGACTTTTCCTCTTGGGAAATAAATGACTCTGAGGGAGATGAGCTAGAAGCTGTGATATCTTGAAGGTGATGGATGGAGTCACCAGGGGATTATTCACCATGTTGTTGAACACAAGTATTCACTGGTGAGCAGCAGGTTCAAAAGAAACACAAAAAAAATGCTCCCTAGTGCTTCCTCATCTGATTCCCAATTACACCAAGCCCCCTGTCTGCCTCCATGGAAACTTTTGTGCCTCAAGTGGTCAGTCAAGTATTTTTTCTGTTGTTTTCAGAGTGAATAGAAGGAGCTGCTCTGTAACAGGAGAGGTCGACAAGAATATGTTGCATTAATGGGTACTTAAAATTATTTAAGCCACCAAAATTTTTATCTTCTGGCTGTGCCCCTCACTAATCTGTAAGCCCAAAAAGAAGGTGGGCAGCTCTAGCACACCAGAAAGCAGCAACACCTGGTACCTTTCACTGTCTCACTTGCCAGTCTGGAGCAATCAGTCAACTGCTTAATAAGCAAAACACTGGGAACCTTTGGAGGTATTTTTCTTTGTTGTTATGAAAAGGTGACACACACAGCTAAGCAGCACTGACTGCCTTCGTGCTGCTTTATATGAATGCACATAACCACCTGCGACCTGCCAACCCCTCGTTTGTCAATGGGGAGCAATCATTCAGCCACTTAGCAATTGCCAGGAGAAAGGCTCTGAAGCTTTCCAACTGAAAATTAAAGAGCAGCACTTTGGTGAGTGATTGCAATCCCCTGACAAAGCATCCTGGAATCTGAAAAAAAGCTGTGAATTTTTGTATATATCTGTAAATAATCGTCGGTAGGTTTCTTCCATTTCTCAGCAAGCCGGGTTAATTCTTTAATTAATGGTCATTAGGGATTTAGAAGACAAATGAGTCATTCATTAGCTCGGTGTCCAAACTAATGAGCAATAAATGCTTATGAAGGACATGATTTATTTAGCATTCAGAATCTGTGTCATTATGTGGTACCTGATGAAGATGCTAAGGAGCGAGGCTGACCCCTGCCTCGCAGCCTGCTCTGTGGGACCACACAGATGCTGAGTTTGGGGAGCTCCCAGGAAGGCTCTGCAGCCTTCCTATTACTAACAAGGTTTAGCTTAGACAGCTGGGACTGAGTTTTCTCCTAATGTGTGGTGTTTCCCTAGAGGCTGAGTCCAGGAGGATGGCTCCTGCCTATGTCAGGTCACATATCTGAGACCTTCAATACATATATTGCACTACCATGGGCTGTGTGACCTTGTCCCAAAATCATTTTTGGACTTTTCTTCGGTACTGTCCAGACAAGCAACCCAACATCTGAGGAGAGAGCCTGGCTGTGCTGCTGCCCCCATTACCATTCTGTTTTGTCTGTGATCTTTCAAGAAGGCTTTCCACCCACCCAGCCTTCCTTTCCCACAGCTGAGATAGCTGTGTAATAGCACAGAACAAAGCTAACACACCAAAATGTCAGAAGTAGTGAGGAAAAAGAATCACAGAAGTGCATAAGTTACAGCTGGTCCTGAGGAGAATTTACTCTGCATCCTTTGTGATGCAAGCCAGGAGACACAAGCTGGGTGGCTGCTGCACACACCACAGGGTCAGGAGTTGTAACACTAGCAGGTTGTGAAAGTAGGTAAAGCTGGATTGTAGATGGTCTTAGTCACCAGTCCAGGCTTATAAAACCTGTGGAGGGTGGCTCTCTGCCATAGGAGAGGATTTGTGGTCAGGGAGCAGTACATGTCATGGGTGCTTATTTTGGAAAAGAAGCTCCTGACTTGGTGTGTGCTGGTGCTTACTAATGAACCTTGTGGAGTTGCTCTCAGGTGGCTCCTCTGGTCTCAAGCAGACATTTTGTGGACCAGACAGATCAACTCCTTTTCTTAAAAAAAAGAAAAGATCATCATCCCCCTTGGTGTCTGGTGGGGTAAGAGTCTGTGCATCTGCCCTGTGACATTTCCACTGCTATCCCTCAAAGTTCTGAAAGCTGGGCTTTTAATTAAGGCATTTTTAAAAGATAGATGTCATTGAAGTATGCTGAAGGAGACAATTAAAAAATCTGAAAATGAATTAAAAATAAAAGGAACTTTTCAGATGTATGATTTTTGGCCCAGGGGTCATCCGGGGCACAACTAATTACTGCAAAGACCAGGGGCAAGACCTAGGTGAGTTCATTTTGCTCCCCAACAAGCTCCACTGTGTCCCTGATGAGAACAGGGAGTCCTCAGGCATGTGCTGCACATCACTGGTGCTGCCCAGGGCTGGGAATGGAGATGGGAAACAGCCTCACCTCATCTTTGTAGCACTACCACACCTGTGAGGGGTTTGGAGTTGTTGCCAGCAGAAACAAGGTAGACAGGTGACATCTGTGTCACCTCTGTGAGGCTGCCTGCAGCCCCAGGCAGGGTTTGGGGGATCTGGTGTGGGCAGGAATTTGTGGCTGCCCGTTTGCCTTCATTTGCTCGGGCACAGCAGGCACACAGTGGCTTCTCCAAGCTCCAGTGTCTTGAGAAGGATCACTGGGGAGGCCAAAGGTCCTTCTGGCTTGGTCATGTCAAATCTCAGCTTCTGGACACTCACACATAAGTGGCAGAGTACTGCATGTGTGGGATGGAGTGATGTGTCCCTGCAGATGTGCTTTAACCAGCCCCATGAGCTGTGCTGGGCTCTCTGAGCTGGCCCTTCCCTCTTCAGAGATGTTGAGTTAATCTTGTCTGTCATGGTGGAGTGGCTCAGATCCCATCCAGGAGCAAACAGTCTGACATTTAAATAAGATAACCAATTTGTGCCATTGTGAAACATCAGCACAGCTCAATTTATGCCATTTAAGAAAGGCATTTATTGTTTCCTTGAATAAGCAGTAGCAGAGGTAATGCATTCTCCCTTGCTGTTTTTTGAAGGAAGTTGTAGCCCTCCTTAATGTGTGACCTTCAAGCTCCACAGAAAACTTACAAATGAAAAGCTCCTGTGAGTAATCCTGTTTGTAGTCAATAAAGCTGCATTCTGCAGAGGTTGGGTGTAAGTTTCTCACCTCAGAATAGCAGGTAATAAACTAAGGGTGGGTTTTTTTAACTTTTAATTAATGGATTATTTGGCATTCAAAAATCCTCCCTTAAGCCTAGACTCTGAATTACACTATTGCAAGAAATGTTTTTAATTTAATTGGAGAGTGGTTCTTAAAGACTTGGCTCTGGCCATGGTGGGTGCCTTTTGTCACAAAGCCAGACCTTGGTGATGCTGTTTACCTGTGAGGTTACGTGGGAGGGGGAAACCCGGTGTGCAGTGTGGGCAGCAATGCCTGTGTCCTTTGCAAATGCTTCTCATTAATTTACCAATGAATGAGAAAGTGGGGGGAGAATGGGCATTTTTCATGTCTTCCTGCTGCTTCAGTCAACTCTCCCTGTAAGAAAATCTCTTTCCTGGCAGCTTGTAGAAGTTCATAAAAAATAAGTGTCAGAAAAGCAAGTTTTATGGTGGGGGCTGCAGCTGCTCAGTCTTGGCAGGTGACCTCCAAGGGCTCAGCAGGACATTTGCCCCCTCAGCCCGGGTGAGCACCCAGACAAGGCCAGGCTGCTGGAGTAATCAGCACAGATAATTAAAGAGGTGTCCAGGTCTCTTGGTGATTAAAGAGAATTTCTCTATTTGCCTGCCAGAGCATTGATTCCAAACCTTGGCCTCTCTCTGGACAAAAGGGTTAGCAGATCTATTGCTTTTTATGTGGTTTTTTAATATGGGGGGGGGGGGATTGTGAACTGACCTGGCCTGCTCACTCTGCAATATCAGGGTACAAGAATCCTCTTTATTTCCTCTAGCAAACACTCATTGCAACTTTATCTTAGCATCTGCACAGCCAAAGCAGCTGGGGGCAGACAGATGAGTCCTGGCAGGGGAATGGGTCTCCTTGATGAGTGTAGCTGGGTGCTCCACTGAAAACTGGGACTGATTTGGCTGAGTGATGAGCCTTGGAGAGCTACAATTTATTCTTGTGTTGAGTATGACTGTACACCCACCCAGAGGAGAGGCTGGCTGTCCTATGCCCACGTGGGGGCTGAGGGAGACTCCTACAGGGACATGACTCATCACTCACAGACCTTCCAAAATCTCTGTGTCAGTCAAGCAGTGGCTGCAGCCTGGTGCGCTGATCTGCCTGTAAAGGGATGAACCAATTTCAGCTTTCCTTTTGTTTTGGAGAGACCAGGCTTCAATTGCAAGGAAATAACTTTTCCCCATTAAACCACAGATCTAAATAATTTTCATCCTTCTATTTACATTTATATATTAGGAATAGTCTTCATCTCTCAGCTGATCACTAGACCAGCTGTCCCTGGTGCACAGTCACAAAACATGAACAAACCCTGAGCCCTTGGCAGAAAACAGGAGTGCTGAAACAGCCTGAGCCATGAAGCAATTCCTAAAGGCTGAGGCTGCCTCATTTATGGTCAACATTTAAGGCTAAGCTGCAGAACGTTTTGAAGAATGGTTTTCAGGATGCTTTCCTGGGGGCTCTGGAGCACAGAGAACAAAATGTGCTTCTGCAACGTGGCCCAGAGCGAGATCTCTGTCTACTGCATATTTCTTGGGCCAGGAGTGATTTCAGAGTCCTTTAATGCTTGTTCTAGTTCAGTGGTGAGGAGGTGGGAGGACAGGACACAGGCAAGAACAGGTTGGGTTATTGATCTGTGATGGACAAGATGTGATAGATCATTTTGATCTATCCTTAAAACCAACCCAACAATCAGTGAAGCAAACAAAACCAAACATGCAAAATGGTGCCCATCAGCAGTGGCTAAACCAGCAGTCCCACTGCTCACGGTGTGCTGTACCAGTTTTTCATCAGAAAAAAGTGATTGGTATATTTTTGTAGTTTTCAGAATGTTTGGTTTGATGAAAATCACAATGCAGTTGGGATTGTTTCACCCGTCCTATAACAGTCAGGTCAATCTTGAAGTGAACAGCAGGACTCCAGAGTGCAAAGTCATCCCATTTTGAAAAGGGAGGTGAGAACAGAAAATTATCAGATTGATTCTTGAGAGCATTGAAATATTTTAATAGCTTAAATTTAAGCAAATACTTGCCTTAATATTTCTATAGTTGAAGGTATAAACCCCTATGTAACAAATCTTTCGAATTGCTAGGACAAAAAAACCCCACCACATTGCCCAAAAATTGATTTTTCCTGGAGCTGCCATTCCTGTCACCATTTTCCACCCTGCCAACATGAAAACAAGTATTCTCCCCTCTAGGCAAGGACAGTAAGATGCCTCAAAGGTTTTTATTAAAACTTTGAATCAAAGTAGTTTTCAAAGTTGCAGAGAGTCTTTATTTATGGAAAACTCAAGTCAAGAGAAAACTCAGGTTCTTGGAGGATGAGAAGAAATATGGCAATTTGGAAAAAGATCATTCAAGTTTCAAAAGTGGTCTCTTTTAAATAAACATCAGTTAAAGAGCCACCAAAAAAAAAGCCAAACAAACAAAAAAAAAACCCAAAACCCAAAAAAACCCCAAAAACCAAAAGAAAACAAAACAAACCAGTACAAAGCAAGGGCTGTATTTCAAGGCCTGCCAAGACAGATACAGCTTCAAGGCGTTGTCTTTGCTTCCTGAAGGGTTCTCCCACCTGCTCTGCTTTTTGCAGAAGCTGCTTCAATGGGCTTCAAAAAGACAGTTTGTGGAGGAAGATCAGGCTCAGGGCTTGTACTCCCACATTGGCTCCAGAATCACCTCCCTCCTTTAAATGGAGTCTCTTGGAACGTGGGAGATTCCACCTGTGGTGAGTTTTGAGCCTCATGCTGGCGTTTTTGGGGAAAGATTCACAGGAAAACCAGTTCCCCTCTTTCAGTGTCTATTAACTTCAGGAATCCAGGCTTCCTCCTGCCTCAGATGGGTGAATAGCTGGCTTTCATTTTGTTTGTATCTCATATTAACAAGTTAAATGTGCCATAAATGGGTTAGAAGTGATAAACCCAGCACTTTTAGAGGAGGAATTGGGACCATATTCCTGTGCCAAGAGGACCACTCCAGCAGTAAGGATATTTTAATTGTGTCACAGACATCCAGGGGCAATCACAAAGCTTGGGGCAGGTCTTCTCTCTTATTTGGGGTGAAATAGCCCAGCTGCTGTCTGTGGGATCAGCAGGGGCTCTTGGGGTGCTGAGATCACGTGAATACCCCACAGTGCATTGCAATCACTGCAATGGCACCAGGAGGATGCCGCTGCTAAATAAATACGACATATTTCAAAGACACAGAGGATTTGTGCCTTTATGCTGGGTATTTCTAACATGCCTGCAGTGAAATTGGTCATGGGTCCCAAGGCAAGGGGAGCATGTCACAAAGTCCCAGCCTTGTGGGCAGAGGATTTGGCCCTGAGTTTGGAAGCAGTGTCAAGGCTCATTAATGTCAGGGTGTCCTGGGGCACTCTCCCACTGAGGGCAGGAATACCTCCCAGAGCAGCACTGCTTACAGTCATCAGTGGAGGTGAAAGTCTTCTCTGTGTTAAGATGTCAGGCCAGAAGGAAACTCACCTTTGGTCAAAGCTCAGCCAAAATATTCCTGGTACAGGTAAAACTTAAGTAAAAATAAATTTAGGCATTACCTGCTTAAAACTTGCACAAGGCAAAACCCGGTCAATATTAATCAATGGGTAGGTGTTAATTAGTGTCTTGTTTCCCAAGCCAAACACCATCAAGTTGGTATACCACTTTTAACCTCACTTGCAGGTAAATGATGTTTGGTTGCCCTTTTACCCGCAGTGCTTTGGGTATAAATGAGCAGCAGCTCCCGGCAGACTCCAGTGAAAGGTTAGAGCCGCACACAGCATCCGGGATGAGCGCTCGGCAGCAAGGAACACTGCCTCTGATTAATTGGGACAAATCCTACTTTGATGGGAGCCCAAAAGGCACAGGGGCAAAAGCAGTTGTTAATCACAGTGTCTGCAGCCCAGTGTTGTGTGGTCCGGCGTGGGAAATATTGTTATGACATCAATATGCATCTCTGGGATGGATGAGGCGGAATCCGTGTGATGCTTAAAGATACCCAGGAGAAAGTGGGAGAGTAACAAGGGGCCAGACCCTCATTTAAAATCTTTTCAGGTTGTGGATTGTCAAAATATCTTGGTAGGATTTTGGCAGCTTTGTCACTTCCCCTCCCCTGGTGCTCAGCTGTTATTTAATTATTAACGTGCGTGGCTCGGGGTTGTCTTGGCAGGTGGAAGAAAAGTCTCTGTTAAAAGTGATGGGAGTAGACTTGAAAATCTCAGCCTCATGGTTGTTGTGTAGGACCTTTTGGAATAGTATGAGAAGATAAAATGTCATGAAAAGCCGGATCCAAAGTCTGTCAAAGTCAGTGAAGTATTTCCATCACTTTGGTTAACTCCAGGCTGATCCCCAAGAGTGGTGATGAAAGAGGGGAGTGGAGAGATGTGAGAGCAATCCCAGCCGGCCTCCACTCCTGTGGATCATGTTCATTGCCTAACACTAATTTCAGATTTGCCCCACTCTGGGGGACTCGCTGGCCGCTGTGTCTGCTTTAGCAATGCTACAGACCCTTCCCAAGGTACAGCCTCCAGCCAAAGGCTGCCCCTTGCCAGGGACTTCTCCTGCTGCAGTAATGCCTCTCAGGCTGTGATTTTAATGACGTTTTGATGCTAGCAGGAGCAGCAGTATATGGATTCACACCAGCCAAGGAGCGTGTCTTCCTTCACCGAGGGAATGGGAAAGACTTTTTTCAGCAGAAGATACATCTGCCTTCAGAAGTGCCAGCAAATTCTTATTAGTGGAGACAAGATCTGGGGAGAGGTTCCCTCCTTGGATGACATTTTGGCAGTTCTCGGAATATTTTCCCCTTCTGCAATGAGCATGGCATTGGAGATGTCTCGACCATCATCATTTCAAACAGGAATCTCTCTCATTGTGATTGGCGCACTTTAAAATCTTCTCATCTGTGAAACATTTTCCCCTCTAATTTTGGAAGCAAAACTGCTGAGGCAATTAAGTCCCCCCATTTATCTTTTCTTGGAGATTTCTGTTCTCTTTCTGTTTTATCTTAGTCTCAGCAGAAGGTGCCATATTCCAGCAAACAAGGCAGAAGGAGCTCGTTAGGTGTGTTTGAGCACCGGGCAATGTATTTGTTAGAAAAAGCAGTTTATGCTTCTAAGGATAACAGAGAGGCATCTGTGCATTCATTCAGCAGCAGCATAAGCATGCACCTCACGTGCAGTAATGGTGGCAATTGAGCAGCAAGGGAGGGATAGCAGACCCCAGGGGAAACTCCCCAAAATTTTACATTTATACCCTGCTATGAGTCTTTTCACTTGCCAGCCTTTTTTTCACACTGATGTGGCAAGGGTAAAAAAAAAATCTCCAGAAAACCAACTGAGGAGAACACTGCAAAATTTCCTGCTCTTCCTTTAATTTCAGAACAATATCCTCATTGTGTTTACATCTGTACTCAGTGAAATATATTGCCAGTTTTCCAGTATTCCCTTCCAGTCTGTTACTAATCCCCCTTATAGTGTTTTCCCAATGACAGATGGTTACCATTGACAAAGTTTCTAGAAATTAGCTGGGATGCTCAGAAGTGCTTATTGGCAGGGTGGGTACAGGGACATTAGGATTAAATTGGTTTCAGTGTGGCACAAACACAGAGCTGGGTGAGCCGAACTCCTTTTTTTTGGCCACTTCTGCCTGGGATAGATAAGGCTGCTTTCCTCACTGTTGGGACACCTCTAAATTACTGTGGATTGATTATATGCAAACTTGATAACATCTTTAACACTCACTTTCCCTAGAAATGGTAATATTTTTGCTTTTAGTTTTGGTAGGAAAACAGAAAAAAAATTGCATTTTGGCTCAATCTCAAGTTTTTGGGTTTTTTTTAAGCTTGTAAAAAGAGTCTCTTACTGCTCCAGTTCTCATATCTGCTGTGCCAAGATTTTTCAGACTTGATATTGTTGGAAAAGATACCAAATTTGTTTTTTTTTTAATATAACTTTGGTCAGGGGTTTTGTTTGCCTTTGCCCCAGGGCAAAAGGAATTTTAAGTTTCTTTTCAAAAGACTGTTTCATCACTCAAGGTTGATGAGCTTAACATCTCAACAGGCTGGGAGTAGCACAGAAGATACACAAAAGATAATGACCATCAGCTCCAAACATCACCCCTGGCATGGTCAGAGACACCTGGTCAGGGAAAAGAGAGATGAGAGAACCAAGAATGAGAACCTAATTAACATCTAAGGTCGATAACCAACAGGAAACCAAATACTAAGAACTGTGTAACTTGGGACCAATGAACATTGAACCAACAAGTTTCTCTGGGCTTTGACTCTATAAGTATCTGAAAAATCTGGTAAAATTTGTGTGTAATTTAATGATTTTCTCTGACAACCCAGGCTATGTGTGGGTGAAATGATTTCTGTTGCACATCCTGGACAGAATAAAGTAATGCCTTGATTCTCTAACACTGAAAATGTTGTTGGACAGTTTTTGTTTTTCCCATAGTTTCGGTGACATTATGAACTTTCTTTTGTCCTCAAATTTGACTTGATTGTGGTTACAAATACTTCTGAAGCCCAAACTCTAATTTCTAATCTCTAACTCCCTGAAAATATCACTGTTTTCATAATAATGTGGCATTTTGATGTTCTGTTGGAGGTTCCCTGCGTCTCTGCTCTTTACTATGGGGACAGTTAGGACTTTCTTTTCCTCTGACCATTTTGAAAGCTGGATGTTCCTCTCATCTTTGAACTTCTCTACTTTCCATTCATGTACTGATCATATCACCTGCCAGGTAACTCCCTCAGCAACCCTCAAAGGGCAGATGGGATGGCTCAGACCAGTATTTACATATTTGACTTATTCCAGTGTACCTAAAATGCTGCTGCCAGGACAAACTCTCTTCTGCTGCATCAAGAACACAAAGGAAGAAAAGTGCCTGAGCTCCTTTCAGCTATATCCACTTAATCTGTGCTTTTAATGGAGAAGAACTTAATATTCTTTGATTTGCACCTTTTTTTCCCTTGACAGCTTGCAATAACTTGGGTGGTCCTCTTTCAGACTGCTCATTCCTCCTGATTTTAGAGAGAATTGTAGTGCTCAAGCTTGCTGAAAATGACTCAGTAAGGGATTTTACATGTTCACCTCATTCAGGAAAAATAACTATGGGTATAAATGGTTTTGACCTCACAGAGGTCAAACAGAGTTGAGTTTATTTACACCAGCTGAGCACCTGAATGAGCCTATCCAAACCTGACAGTGATCTCTTCCTTTCTCAGCTGTGATTAAAATATTTTCTGTCTTAACCAACCTTAAAGGCCTTAGAGGCCTGCTCTCTGCTCCATGCCTCAATGTGTCAACATTGCATTAGTTATTTGTCATGAAAGACAGACGAGTTTGGGTTTTTTTCAATTCAACAAGACTTTTGCTGATTAACAGTATCAGTGTTTTCAGATACTGCCAGCTATCATGGTCTTGTTTGAAAAAGGTTGAGTATTTGGAAACTAAATGGCAGAAATATGAACAGAGCAGTACATACAGGTCTGAAAACAGATTAAGAGTTAAAGCCTTTGAAACAGTACATGATTTTTCTTTCTTAATGTGAAAATAATGGCTATCATCTGGTTTGTAAATTCATATCAGATGAACATCTTGGAACAGTTAGAGCTAAAGAGCAGAAGATGTACAACTGAATAGAAGGGAAAAACTAAAACTACCCTCTAAATATAAGGGAAGGGACTCACAAATACTTCATTAGATAGGCTGTGGTACTTGATGTTAGCTGGGGAGCAAGCCCTTCTACATTGGAGAAGGAATTTCTCCTCTCCAAATGGGGGCACTACAATGTAAGAAAGATATTAAACTGTTAGAGAGTATCCAAAGGAGGGCAGCAAGGACGGTGAAGGGCCTTGAGGGGAAGCCATTCGAGGAGCAGCTGAGGTCACTTGGTCTGTTCAGGCTGGAGAGGAGGAGGCTGAGGGGAGATCTCATCACGGTCTGCAAGAGAGCATTGTGAGGGAAAGAGGAGGGGCAGACTCTGCTTTGTGGTGACCAGTGACAGAACCTGAGGGAATGACATGAAACTGTGTCAGAGGGGCTTAGGTGGGATATTAGGAAAAGGCTCTTGTCCCAGAGGGTGCTTGGGTTCTGGAAGCACCAAGCCTGTCAGAGCTCAAGAAGCACTTGGATAATGCTCTCAGGCACATGATATGATCCTTGGGGTGGTCCTGTGCAGGGCCAGCAGCTGGACTTTGATGAGCCCTGTGGGTCTCTTCCAACTTCAGGGTATTCTATGATTCTATGAAATATGTCTCTTTAAAGTAATTTGGATGAAAGCTCTACACAGCTCACTTCTGTGCTTATACTTCAACAAAATTTTAGCTTTCTGACTTTGCATCTCTGTTGCCAGAACCCATTTCATCACTTCACATTAAGTGGAGGAATCAGGATCCTTGAGAGCTTAATGGCACAGAGAAGAAGGATGGCTTGGGACTACATCCATCATAACAGGGCAAGCAGCAATAATTAGGGTTAAACTGCAGAAGTGTCAAGGTGGGAGAAAGCTGGAAGCAGAGGCGTTGATGAAATGCTGTTGTCGGCAGTTTTATATTGCCTTTGTGGCATGTGATTGAAAATTACTGTGCTTTCTAATAATCAGTGCAGCTCGATTTAAAATGCCTTGTTTAAATAACCATTTTGGAAGGAGTCCCTACTGTTTTCTGCACTAGAAAACTTCAGGATTCCTAGCCTTAGGCATGCTTTTCCTGGCTGCCCAGGCATTTGAGGAAGGACGCACTATTCCTGCCGGGTCTCTCACCTTCATCCCAGGCTACTGGGCAGCACACACAACCCACCATCAAGCCCAAGAGTACACTCACCAGGAGCTAAGCAGTGTTTTAGAGAGCTGGGCAAAATAAAAAAAAAAAAAAAATCAAACAAAATAGGGCTGAATTATCAGCAGTAACAAATCCATGTATTTCCCCAGTTATCAACAGAGCGATGTTGATTTATACCAGCTGCAGATGTGACCTGGGTCACAACTCTCTGCTTCATCTCCCGTGCTGGGTGATGCTTGGAGGCCTTTTGCTGAAGTCTCATGGCTCAGGACCCCTCACTGAGCTGGGCCCCACATGTTTACTGAGGACTGTACATTTTACCCTCACATGCTCAGTGTGCTGAGCCTGTCCCACGGGATCACAGCACGTCTCCCCCAGCAGGTCACAGCTGACATGCTGGCCAGTAATGGGAAGTGGCACTGTGCATCCGGGAGCAACAAAAGGAAAATGTTGAGAAAGTGACTTTTTTCACATTTCCCAGTCTGTGATGTGTAAAGTCAGAGTGTGCCAGAGTGTGTCCAGAAAAGAGCTTCTTCTGCCCTCTTCATGCCAGCTTGCACTGGGGGAATCAAAAAGGCTTCTAAAGCAAATAAACTGGGAGCAGGGGACTTCCCCACCCTTAATCTTACTGTTTAGAAGTAAAAACAAAGGAGAAGCAAAGGGTGTTCTTCCTTCTCTCATCTACCCCTCAACCACAGCCAGATCCATTTATAGTCTTGTGCAGCTCTTTCAGTCTGGTTGAAATAAGTGGATTTTCAGAGACAGGGTATTTCCCTTCCCTGCAGCATTGCTGTAGGAGTCTGTCCCTGCTTGTTACTGGAGAAATTTTATAGCCCTGCAAGTTGAGTCAACAGTCTTTACCCAAGTGTGGAAAAAAACACCCTTGTTCTTTTAGCCCTGGGATCCTCATCTCTCAGCCCTGGGTAATTTGGGTTAGTTGTTACTCATGCAAACAGTGCCACTTTAGTTTAGTTTGATCTCATTTCCACCCAGAAAAGAGTTTGAGAGCCTCAGAAGTGTGCTGAGAGCCTTCTACTCCCAACGAGCTCCTTCTATCACTACTCTGTAAAGTCAAACATCTCCTTTAAAATCAGAGCAAAAACAGAGTCCCAGTGTTCCTGTGAGCCACAGTTATTATGGCAAAAGCCTTCCAGAAATACCCTTTCAGATGCTGAGCAGAAGTAAAACTATCAAGGTCACCTCTGGCTTGATCTTGGCGTGTGCTGTACATTCCTCATTTCTCTAAACTCTGGCAAGGGCATTAGCATCCCTTTAGGGATATGCTCTTGCTTGGAACAGTAAGCAGCTCTTCCAAAACCTGGTTGTGGGCTTGTCCCTGCCAGGTGAAGTTAATTGTGCTAAGGAAAACTTATTTTATCTCTTAAGCCTTGTGTGAGCAGCCTTGAGGCAATAGCACTCGGTGGCTCCAGGACCTCAGGTGGCTCCTGGTGTCCCAGCACAGGTCAGGAGTGGAGTCACTGGGAGAGAGATGGCACATTAATTAATTAATAAGGCAAGGATGTGGTGCTTTATTAAGGAATACAATGCTTTCTCTGCTTTCAGAAAACTTTCAACCAAGGTAAGGCACCTTCCTAGAAAACAAGCTGTATTTTCCAAATGATGTAGAAATCCCTGGGGGAGTTTTTCTGCCCTGTACCGTGCAGAAGATCAGGTGGGATTATTACAGTGATCCTGCTGGCCTCAACATCTGTGAAAGTTTGCTGCAGCTCCTTTGAATAGTTACTCTGCTTAGTAGGAGGTGACTTATTTTTTTTTTTCCTGTTGGCATGTTATCAGAGGAGATCACACTAATTGTGTATTTATCTAGAATTATAGTTATGAATCTGCTGTAATAAGGCAGTAATTCATATCTTGAGTGATTTATGACCTGAGCCTGCAAGCCCTCTGAATCCTTTGACTCCACTGGGATTTCCTAAGGCAAGGTCATTGCAGAATTGTTCTTTTTGCTGCTGATACCCTGACGGTGTAGAACCAGCACCTTCACAGCACCACTTATTTGTTAGGATTTATACAAAACAGGCAGACCCAGAATAAATGCAATTTGTATACTATTTTCTTATTCATCTCATTTAACAGCTCCCAAAGTCCTCTCCTGCCTTCCTCTGCTGGGGTACTTAGGTGATTTGGGAGGAGATTTAGGAGGCAATTCTTCTTCACTCTGGAACTTCTGCAGTTAAAATTCATTTAGCTCCAACAAAGGAGAGCAAAAAGGAGTGTTTATAGTCCCTGTGAAGTAATTTTAACCTAGGATTCAAAAGACAAAGACTGTTGTTGAATAGCAATGTTTATTTAGCATTTTAGCATTTAAATCTTTCTCTGTTTGGATGTGTCTTTCCTATTGAACTGGAAGCATAAGTTTCACTGTTTGCCTGCAAAACTCTTTTTTTTTCATCTCACACTGAATCCCCAGAAAATCCTCAAATATTCTTGTAAATCTCAAAGATACTAAGGAGTTAGCCCCCCTTCCTCCCCATTTAGACCTTTGAAGGCTGGTGTGACTAGAATGATTTTGGAGTTATAGTTCAGAGTCGGAATAAAAAATGAAGGGAAGCATTTTGCAATACCGTAGCTTGTACAATAACTAATTACTTATAGATTTTAGGTCACATTTGAAAAAGACAAATACTGAAATAAATGGATAATCACTTGGAGCTACCATTAACAGTTTGTTTAAGCACTTTGGGTTAAAATCAGCTCCGTGTCACAGCAGAGCATCTGCCTGCATCAGTGCATGGTTGTGCCAGTGCCTGTGAGAGCCAAACTGGCTCCTCTGCAGGATCAGAACCACTTGGAGCTCGGGCTTGTGCACTGCACTGGGGGCTTGGTTGGGCCTTTGCTGGACCATGCTGGTGGGAAGAGTTAACCAAGAAAAACCTGACCAGTTCTGACACCAAGTGAGACAGAAAAAAGTCTTAGGGTTTTGAGGCCAGATGCTGCCCTCCACTGTGATGTTCAACAGAAGAAATGAGGAAATGTGCTGGCAGATTTGTGGTGATGTGATCTAAAACATCAGAAGACTTCAGAAGAGAGGGATGAAAATGCAATTAGTGACCTATATATGATGGGATGAGTTTAAACTTTAGATGTAGCCTACATGTGTATTAAAATTGTTGCCTGTCATATGAATGTAATGCAGAAAACTAATTCTTTTATTGCATATTTTAATACAATGTCTTAAACACATTAAATTGCCTTTTTTACCTCTGCAGCTGGAATCATCAATAGTTTTGCTAAGGAGGTGTGTTGTGATGTATTCAGCATAAACTTCAGGCTTTGGAACCCTGGAGAACTGGCTTTTAGCTGGTACACAATTTGCTTTTAGCTGGTATACAATTTGCTTCTCAGCTTCTCTCCCTTCCCGTGGGGCTTGAGATGGGAAACCTCACTACAGTTGCTTCCCTGTGAATTTTGGGAAATCCTTCCAGCCACACACATATCCCACAATGTCTGGCTGTTCCCCATCCTTTCAGAGATGACAGAAGGCTCAGTTTTCTCCCCAAAAGGAGAAAACTCTCAGCTTGGCACCAGATAGCCTCTCTGAAATGTTCATCTTCTTAGAAAGGTAGTGTCGGATACATTGGAAATGCTGGTTTAGGGCTCCAGAAAAGATTTGTGTCCTCAAGGGTCTTTGCTAACTTACTTCATAAATACATGTGGGCCAGCAAGATGGGACATAACTACCCAAAAGACCCCAATTCATCCCAAACATCTTCATATCACGAGGAACAGTCAGGAATGGGGATGGGAGCATCTGGAAATAACATCATTCCTAAGGGAAAGTGTTCCATTTTAATTAATTGTATCCCTTTTATCCACGACAGTGTAATTGCATTTTGCTTAACTAAGTCTTTTTAATTGGTGCTGGGCATGAATGATAAGCAAAGCTGTGCCACTCCTTGTTAGCTGTCACAGGCAGCTCTTTCAGAGCATGGCAGGATGGTTGGAGGGCTTTGAAGCTGGGGTGGAACAGCTGGATCTGGACATTTGGGAGGGACAGGGTGTGGCCCCACAAACCAACCTAAAAACCTCAGGGCTGCCCCTGTCTGTAGATGCAAAAGGATTTTTTGTTGCTCACCAACCACCCCATGGTGACTTGTGACACTCTTCCTGCTCCAGTGGACCTTCTCTTAGGCTGGAGAAATGAACATGTGGGGCATGAGTGCCCTCCAAACCTGCTGCACAGGGATCCCAGTGCTGAGCTTCAGGCTCCAAATGCCACTGCTGGCACTTGTGTCCTGACCCCACAGGGGTGAGGCTGGGGATGAGCTGTGCAGCTGTCCCTCCTCTGTCCCTCCAAGGGGACACTACTGGCAAAATCTGAGGGTTTGCCTTAAAAACTGTATTTCTAGCTATTAAGGAGTGGGGAGCAAGACCTGTACAAGTGTCACAGCTGCCCAGCAGTCTCTGACAAACCATCAGGTACAAGGGGCTGCATCACAGAGACCTAAACCCACCTGCTCTTATTTTGCAAAATCCCTTTCTTGGATGACTGGTTGGCCCCTGCTGCAGTTACTGAGGACTGAAACCACCACAGCCTGCCTCATTCCCTCAAACCAAGCACCCCACCCTCAGGTTTTGTCTCACTGTGTGTGCTGTCAGCTGTTCCACAGGATAAAACATTTTAGTCCTTTCCTATGACACAGGAGGACATCACAGGCACCCTCTGGATGCATCTCCAGGCCTTTGTGGCCACCACTGCCTTCCCACTCCTGGGATCAGAACATGGAATGTTCTGACTTGGAAAAGACCTTAAAGATCATCCAATTTCAAATCCCTGGGCAGGGACAACTTTTACTAGACCTTGAACTAGGATGCTCAAAGCCCCATCCAATATGGCCTTGAACACTTCCAGGGATGGGGCATCCACGGCTGTTGTGGGCAGCCTGTGCCAGTGCCTCGCCACCCTCACTATAAAGAAGTATATACATAAAGTAAAGAAATATCTATTTTATATATAGATATATATAATATATTATATATAAAAATATAAAAATATAGATATAATATATATTATATCTAATATATATATAAGTGTATATATAAATATATATATATATATATATATATATATATATATATATATATAAAGTAAAGAAATATATATATTCTATATATGTATAGTAAAGAATTTTCACCTGACAGATTGTCTACACCTAATCTCTTTTAGTTTAAGGCTATTCCCCCTTGTCCTATCACTACATGCCCTTGACAGAAATCCGTCTCCAGCTTTCCTGCAGGTACTTGGAAGGCGCTCTCAGAGCTCTTCTCCGGACTGAACAGCCCCGACTCTCTCGGCCTGTCTTGCTGGGAGAGGTGCTCCAGCCCTCTGAGCATCTTCGCAGCCCCTCTGGCTCTCTCCGGCAGGTCGATGTCGCTCCTGTGCCGGGGTCTCGGGGGAGCGGAGCAGAGAGGGATGCGCGGGATCCCGGCTGTGCGCGGGGGAAGGCGGCGGGGGCGCGGGGCAGGGGCAGCCTCGGGGCCGATGATGCCGGGGCTCCTCTCCGCAGCGGCCCTTGAGCTCCCCTTAGTGCCGGCAAGGAGCATTTGAGAGCGGCGGCTCCGCGGCGGGGACCGGCCGGGTGCCCGCAGGTGCCACCGCATCCCGCCGGGGCGCGTCCGGCGCTTGTCCTTGCAGGGACACCTTTATTCATCCAAATCGCATCAATCGCGTGGGATCCAGGAAAGGCCAGCTCAATATTTTCTCCCTAATATCTACAGGTGTGTGTGTGTAATTTTATTTCTTTATCTAGTCAAGCATTTATTTATTTATCCATTTATTTATCTATTTTTATTTCTATTTAACACCGATTGATAGCTTATTCATGCTTTGCTGTATTTTTTATTTGTTATCATTTCGCTTTACTGGAACATCTAATTTCTAAAGGCAAGAAAAGCTTAGCTTTATACACCAGACAAATAAGGGGTATTGCTACTGGAGACAGGTTAGGAAATGCTGACAGGGAAGGCAAAGGACTTAGCTAAGGTCAAAAACAAGTGCTGTGCTAAACCAGGGTAGTGTGGCACCTAGATCCCAGGCACTTATTTTTGCACTTTAATGTGTGACCAGCATAGTTTCTAAACAACATTTATATTTGCATGCCAGAGAGATCATCTGAGGATTTCTGAGCATCTGCTGTCTTGGGTGTATGCACTTCTCTGGGGGTTTTAAGCTTAGATTCACAACTAGTATTCACAACTGTAGCATGATGAAGATGGACTATCCAGCTCAGCTGCAGTAAGGGCAGGTTTCTGCACACTGATCCTCTTCTCTTACTGCACTAAGCTAACATGGACCACCCCTCCCCTCCTCTGTGGACTTGAGGTCACACACGTGTGACCTCCTGCAAATGGGCTGATGCCAGGTAGCTGGAAAAGCTGTGAGCTGGCTCACATGCCTGAGCTCCAATTGTTTTGTGACAGCTGGGATGTTTCAGGTTACCTGTGGGTCTTGCAACTGTTATTGATTTGTGAAAAATTCAACTTTCTTTGTCAATATTTCTATGACCTGCTAAAGAGGCACAGTAGCACAGCCTGATGAAACTGGGTTTGCATCATGAAGAGGAGCTTCATGGAGAGCAGAGGCAGCAGCAGCTCCCAGGACAGACTTGGTGTCCCATCAAGCACACTCCACCCCAACATCCTCATTGTGGCTGCAGTTATTTTCACCCCAGCCACGCTTGCTACAGTCCGTAATTGACATTTCACTCCCTGTGCAACTCACATCATCAAGCCAAATTTGTCCGGTACCTTTGGAAGATTAAACAAACAAACAAACAAACAAAAAACCGTTGGATGGGATGGGAGAGAGAGGAATATGCCTTTTTTCCTTAAGAGAGCCCTGTGGACAGTCGGTGTGTGTTGGGTTGTGTGGTTGGTTTGTTGGAAATGAAGCATTTGGGCACAGTTCAAGCAGCCCTTGACATGAAGCTCATCCCAAGAGGAACGAGGAGATCTCTGGCTGCTGGGGCAGGTGGCCTTGCTGTGGTGCTTTCTGTGTGTGTGTAAGCCCCATGCCAGGCCTGGGGGGGTGGGCTGCTGTGGACTCACCTGCTGGGGCTATGAAGAAGGTGACGGCCCGGCTGAACCCCAGCATGCGGCAGACGACGCCGGCCTCGCGCATGGACCAGCCGTCGTCACAGATGGTTCCCCAGGACCCTCTGTAGAAGATTTCCACACGGCCCCTCCTGTCTCCTCCCACGATTCGTACATAATTACCAGGGCCAACTGAGAATTCAGAGGAGAAAATACCTCTATGGGTCATGCAGGCATAAGGAAAAAGGCGCTGACAGACAGAAGCAGTGACCACCAAACCAGAGGGATGTTCCTATCCCCAGGGTGGGGCCAGAGGTTTCTGGTGGCCCAAATCCAAACAATTTAAGAGCCTTCCTGCATTTGGAGACACCAGGCTGCAGCTCAGAGCACAGACTCCTTGGCTCTGTTAGCTGCAGGTTAACCAGCATGAGCAGAGGGGTATTTTGGCCCTGATCTCAGGTAGCTCTGATACCAGATGGCAAGTGAGAGAAGAAGTAAAATCCAGTACCTTCTCCTTTTTCACCTTTGCTCCCTTTCAGTCCTGAGGAACCTGTTTCAAATTAGAAAAGCAAACATTTGACAGTTGCTTGTGGAAAAATCTGGTTATTATCTAGTTCTAAATACTTGTGTGAGTTAGAGATGTCCAGACTCCTCCCCTTGTAGAAAATGAACACCCTGAAGTGACCAAGGGTGTGTAAAAGAAACATGGCAGGAAAAGTAGGATAACATACTGCAAAATATTCCCAATGTGCGACCCAAGAAAAGGGCCACTTTCAAAATCCCATATATTGATTCACTAGTGGGAAATGTATCTCATTCCCACTGTTACCTGTAAAATGACATCTCTGATAGACTTTGGCATCTCCAGAAGCAGGCATGGTATCTCCAAAAGTACTTGCAGGAAGACCTGCATCCTGGGATTTGATCTCCAGGGAGAGCAGAAAGGTGCTCACAGCAGTCCTCCACATTTCTGTGGAGCATCTTGGTCTTGAGGGTAGGGGTGTTTGAAATAACCCATTGAGCTCTTTCCCCAAAGCTACCTCCAGAAAGCACTCATTGCTGTCTCCTTCTGGGGACCAGGAGATGACATGCACCCACAGCACGGAGCCAGCCCAGTTACACTTCTTCCATCTTCCAGATGCAAAGCTCCAGAGGAGAAGTGCATGGAGGAGCCCCACACAGAACCTAGTTTATTTTATTTCTGAGGATTCTGGATGAACAGTTAAAAGAAAAAAGTATCTGGAGCACTGTTTGCTTCCCATGGGCTGTTGTAACAACCGTTTGTTTTTGTCTTTTTTTTTTACTACAAATCCTATGTTTTTTTTAAACATTCTGTGATTGGAAGGGCAGGGGGTTAAGGATGGAGAGTAGCTGTGGTTCTGGCCCTTTTGAACAACTTTTGTGTCCTACAGTTAGCAAGGTGTAGTTAAATAGTCTCACTGTTAGGTATTTCCAATAGCCTCACTATTGCATGTTCCTGAGTGTTTACATGGGATTTATCCCAGGCACAGGGTGTCTCTGATGTCTCTGAACAAAGCAAAGAGGAACGTGGGTTGTTCCAGCTTTCTGTGAAATCAGGGATTTGAGAAAAATCTAATGCTTCTGTGTACTTGCATGTCTTTTGACACACCTCCCAGGGTGTACAGCTGACACCCTGCACATTCCTTTGCTAGGAAGGCTGATCTGCAGTCCCAAACCCAAATGTGCCACCAGCTCCACAGACCCTGTGGCACGGAGCCTTACCAGTATATCCAATCTCTCCCTTGGCTCCTTTTAGTCCTGGCTCTCCTTTCAGACCCTTAGGGCCGTAATCCCCCTTGGCTCCTTTTTGACCAGCTGGGCCTGGGGTGCCTGGGTGGAAAGCAAAAAGTCATTGCCTTTGTCCCTTCCCAGGGAAAAGACATGGCAAACATTTCACATTGATGCAGAACAGTGGAATGTGGCACCTAAAGTTCCTTGCATCGTCATCTTTGTATCAGAATAAATCATGCTGTGAGAGTTTACCTGCTGGGCCCTGGTCTCCCTTTGCTCCCTTTTGCCCTTGAGGTCCTAAGATAATAAAAAACAAACAAACAAACAAATATTTATGAACTGATGCTTATACATTTATAAAAGCTTACGCAAAGCAGTATTTACAAGTTATTTTAAATCATCAAGTTTTGGTGTCTACACTATAAACATCTATTTCTGAATCAGGTGTCTTATTTCACATCCTAATCAGTGCAGGCCAAGTCAAACAAGAAAACACAGGGATGGAGAAACATCTTCTCCTGAAGTTCATCTTAAACTGCTTCCTTGTGCATTTTCCATTTATACAAAAATTCAGGCACCATCACCCCTCACACATATTACAGATGGCAGAACCAACCCTCTGGTGAGCAGTCAGCCCCAGCAGCCTGGCAGAGCCCCAGGAGTGCCATGGCATCCTGGGATGCACTGGGGGTCCAAGAAAAAAAGAGCTCTGCTCTTGGTGATGTAGTTCCCTTTGTGGTGTCTGCATGTGTGTTTTTGACCCAAAACCTGTTTTATTCTCCTTTACCTGCTATTCCTTGTTCTCCCTTTGCACCTTTGAGTCCAGCAATGCCTTGTGCTCCTAAAATAAAAAAGAAATCAGTAAGAGTGAACCCATCACACAAAGTGAGGCCAGAGTAGGAGGGCAATGAGTTGTAGGTTTGAGCAGGGCTGTACCTGGGCTACCTTTGGGGCCCTGGTCACCCTTTTCCCCTTTCTGACCAGGTCTGCCTTCAGGGCCAGGACTTCCAGGAGGTCCAAGTTGTCCAGTTGCACCTTGAGGTTGAGTGAAAGCAGCACAAAATGAAATGTCACACAACACATGAAGGAGATCAAAAGACAGACAGCTCAATCACCAGCCCTTGCACACTGAGCTGAGCCTGTGAAGGCAAAACAAGCACTGGCTGTCTCCAAATTGCAATCCTGGCAGTGCTAATCTTAGCAATGCAGTCAGGGGTGATCTGGAGTGAAAGGCTGCATGGAACCAAGTCCTGGCTGACTGCCAGCCTTGAAATGCAGAAGTTCTTCCCAAAAGAACAGCCAAGTTCTGCCCTTATGTGTGCACAGGTGCCAGGAAGGAGGCCATGGCCCTTCTTTCCCTCTCAGTCTCCTGCACAGTGAGCGGGGCCCACAAGAGACAGCCAAGGCTGCTGGATGAGTTTGGATGACATTGAAACATTGGCACAGTTTCTTCATCTAATCATCATCTTCTCTTACCCATGCTGGGATCTAGACCAGCTGCAGCTTTCCTTGTCATGAAACACCACATTAAAGAGATCAGAATTATGCCTCCACAAGAAATGGCACCTTCTGCACAGCTTACCTGCCTCTCCTTTCTGCCCAGGCGGTCCAGGCTTCCCAGGGCTCCCTGCAATGACATCCTGGCATCAGTGCAGAGCAGCCCCTCCGTGGGGCAGCCCTGCACCCTGTCCCACTGTGCCCTCTGCACTTACCCTGGTCACCTGGCACTCCTGGGAATCCCTGCTCACCCTTAGGACCCATGATTCCCGGGAGCCCGTGGTGCCCCTTCTCGCCCTTGTCACCTTTCTGTCCTTGGGGACCTATCAAACAGCACAGCACATACATGTAAATTCAAAAAAACCCCAGATATGTTGTCTCTGCAGCCTATTGAGCACCTCTGTCTGGCCTCACCAGCAGCAGGGTTTGGCCTCACACCTGCATTTGCCATTCAGTGACACTGTCACCATAAAGCTGGGGGAGGACAGAGCTGGCCTGTCTGATCCACCTCTGGCTCTGTCAGCCTCCCTGGCCAGATGTTTGCCTGGCCTGCTGTTAAAGGCTTGCAGAGGTGCCATGACAACTCTCCAGTCTATTCCCCGAACTATCACTCCTACTGGAATGTTTTCTGCTCTAGTTAAATATCCCTTACTGCATCTGAATGCTTCCCCTCTGCCAGACACAGTGGAGATACAGGGCAGCACATTCCACTCTTGTTCTTCCAGAGAGTTCTGTCATCTCCCCTTAACCTTGTCTTCTCTGAACAAGTGATCAGCATGCTCCAAAAGAGCTGAATTACTTGAAAGTGCCTCATTTGAAGACTTCTCCTTCATTTTTCTGCTCTAGAATTATCCCAAAGTCCTTGCCTTTTGGTATTCCTCCTACAATCCCTCTTCTCTCCTGGAGCATCCTGTGCTAATGAGAGCATTGGGGCATTCAGGAGCTGATGGAAGATCTGAGGAAGCTCTTATCAACCTGTCCAGCTGTCCTCCCTGCTCTGCACCACACACATCACCTGCTTTCTTTTCCTCTCCTTCTTTCAGCCCATGTGAGACCCCTGAGGAACAGTCATCCATAATTCATGCTACATGGTACAAACATGTGGCATAGCTCTTCTCCTTCAGGTGTACAAAGCCAGGCTTGTGTAAGATGCTCATAAAGCTCTCAGAAAGGGGTTCCACTAAAATGAGGATTAACATCCACATGCCTGTGCATATAAATTACATTGTATTATTTCATACCATAGAAATCCTACTGCAAACATCACTGCTTTAATCTAGGATAGGCTGATAATTGAATATCTGTGGCTTTCATTAGACAAAGGTCACTCTGTAAAGAGACTCTCGTGGTGCAGAATCAACATTTTACGTGGCCTCTTCCCCCAGCCCTCCTTTGGGAGATTTGCTGAAGCATGACATGAAATTAAACCCCTTCAGATCAGTTCAAGTGTCCTGTTTATCCAGCTCCCCCACTGACCGGCAAACCACGCTCAGGACTGCTTGGGTTTTTTATGAATACTGACCAATGAAAACTTCTCCTGGTGTTTTATGTAGAATGAGTTTAATAAGAAATATGTGTGAGAGCATTAAAAATATTAAGATAGTGAAGAAGTCTTACCTGCAATCCCCATCTCTCCTTTTTCTCCTTTCGCTCCTGGATAACCACTTGGGCCAGCAGGACCAGCAGCTCCCTTGCTCCCCTTTTCCCCCTGGGGTCCATCTGTGCCTGCAGGGACAACACCATTCTTCTGATGCTTCGTGGGGTGCCATTGTAGTCAGTGCCAGCAGCAGGACACCCACCACAGCTGTGAGCCTGAGCCAAACTCCATTCTCTGTGCACTTGAGGGTGGTGCTGGTGACAGTGGGAAATTGGCCCACAGTGACTGTTGCACGCTGACTTTTAAAATAAGATTTTTTTTTCCAGCTAAGTTTTGCTTTTGCTCACATTAGCTTTACATAGGCTTATTTCCTTCAGTTCCAATGACATTCTTACTCACTTACACCTTGGCTGAGGACGAGATTGCTCATAAAATCATCCATAAAGCCACTTTATGTTCATCTACAGAAGTAATTCAGGTGACAAAAAAGCCTTACCTCGGTCTCCCTTTGTCCCTGGTGGTCCCCGTAACCCTGGGATGTAAAATACATATATCAGCTGACACACATCTACTATTCATAGTAATGGCTAAGAAGGAGAGACAAATTTTTTAATCATCCTTTGCTCACACGATTTCAGTCACCAGTGAGACCAATCTTCAGCTGGCAGGGACCAGAACAACCACTTGAGTAAAGTCCTTGGAGCTCAGCTGAGTGCTCAGCTGGGCAGGGGCCAGCTTGTCTTCCTGCCAAGCCCAGCTCATGGGGACCATTGGGGAGATCTTTCATGAAAATGCACTGAACAATTGGGCTCTGATGTGTAATAACACTGCTTGGCAGGAGGTGCTCTTTCAACGTCCTAAGTGCAGCCAGGAACATATGAAAACACAATTTTTAATTTTTTTTTTTTTCCCTTCAGAAAATCTCTTCAGTGTAGCCAAGAAGTAGGGATGGATGAGTTACAGACCCGACCTAACAAGGGTTGTATCTTAGATCATCATCACAGGATCATGGAAACTGTTGCCTGGCCCAACCCCTGCTCCAAGTGCAGCCAGCATAGATCAGGACCTGCTGCATCCTCACAGTCTGGAGATATTTACCTCC
Source organism: Molothrus aeneus (assembly GCF_037042795.1). Classification (NCBI taxonomy): domain Eukaryota; kingdom Metazoa; phylum Chordata; class Aves; order Passeriformes; family Icteridae; genus Molothrus; species Molothrus aeneus. Next base: position 29,987,744 of record NC_089652.1, read on the forward strand.
TCTGGCAGGAGTAGTCCTACCCAAACCCCCAGGCACCCAGGGCAGCAGCTTGTGCGTGGCTGTGGAGGGCAGAACTTGCTCCCAGCTCATTCCTGAGTCTGTGCCAATGCTTTTCTAGGGACAGGGTGGGCATCGACCTCTGTGGGAGCACTTGGGCTAGCCAAGGCTCCTGGAGGATCAGTGAAAAGCCTCCACACAGGCTTTACACCTGCTTTTTACAGCAGGTCTCCTCATGACCACTGGCTGTCTGCACACTGGGTAGGGCCTGGGTCTGGAGACTGAAATCCCAAATCCTCACTTCAGCTCTCTTAGATGAAATAAATAAGAAGAGGAACAGAGGAGAAGTTGTGACTCGGTTACCGACATACCTGGTACTCCAGGATCTCCTTTGCGTCCAGGAGGCCCTGAAATAAATATTTAATGGATATTTTTCAGTAGTCAGCAGTCAGTGAGGAGCACAGCAGTATGGGATTGAGGTGTGGGCTGGAGACACAACCCTTCTGGAGGGCACCTAGAATCCAAATCTACAAGTCACAGGAGGGAAGAGGAGCCCAGAGCTGCATTTGCAGCTGCAGGGGGACCTGGGGGCTTGCACAGGGCAATGCTCCAGCTCCTATAGGTGCTCCCGTGTGATGGTGTTCACAGGGGTTTTAGGATGAGCGAAGAGACGAGGATCTGACACCATGTTTCAGAAGGCTTGATTTATTATTTTATGATATATATTATATTAAAACTATACTAAAAGAATAGAACAAAGGATTTCATCAGAAGGCAAGCTAAGAATAGAATAAGAAAGAATGATAACAAAGGCTTGTGGCCCGGACTCTCTGTCTGAGCCAGCTCACTGGGATTGACCATTAATTAGAAACAACTGCATGAGACAATCATAGATCCACCTGTTGCATTCCACAGCAGCAGATAATTATTGTTTATATTTTGTTCCTGAGGCCTCTCAGCTTCTCAAGAAGAAAAATCCTAAAAAACAGATTTTTCATAAAAGATGTCTGTGACACTCCCTTGTCTGGAGTTGACTCCCATCGTGGGCATGGGACATAACTAACTGACAGGGAGATTGAATCTTGCCCTAGTTATTGGATCATCTAAACTGGGTTTTCAGCCCCACTAATGCTGCAGAGCCAGCATGGAGAGCCATACCTGCAACCAGGGTGATGTTGCTCATCCTCATCATCAGGTTTGCATTGTTGCTTTTAATTATGGTGATTTCCTCTTCTAAGCTTCTCCTCCAGTTTTCTTCTTGTCCCATGAGAAAGTCCTTCCAAGTGGAGCTTCTCGACAAGGCCAGATGGTTGGCAGAGTAGTGCTGCAGAATCTCTTCTGTATAGGAGGCATTTTGCTCCTGAAGTTCCAGTATCTCTCTCTGCATCTTAAACACTGAGGAAACAAAAAGCCCATGCAGTGAATATTCGCTGCCCGCTCTGGCTGGGAAATGGGTGTTTGGCAGAGCAGCTCCCCAGCACCTGGGGGGGACACGGGGAGATAAAGACCACCCCTGTTTGACCCGGGGAGGTGCTTTTCATGTGCCAGTCCCTGCTGCAGCCAGGAGTGCAGCTGGGAGCGCTTTTGCAAATGCAAAGCACACACACACAGGGTGGGGGAATCGCTCCTGCAGCCGCTGCTTTGCCCGGCGGTGCTGGAGGAGCCTCTCGCTCCCTCGGAGGTGTCAGACCTGTGTGCTCATCCCCACTTGCCCCCAGGCTCACCCAGCAGAGCTCTGCTTTGATGCCCAGCCCATGGGGAGGCTGTGGTGTTACCTTTGTACATCAGCAGCCCCTGGCCGGCCGTCAGCAGCAGCAGGTAGATGCTCAGGGCAGTCCGAGTGCAGCATGTGGATGCCTTTTTCTGGCTCCGAGGCTCTAAAAACCAAGAGAGGAAGGGTAGACACTCTCCCACATTTCTGCCCTACAAGCTCTGCGTGCTTGCAGCCTCTCCAGGCCTGGCCACAGTGCTTTCCAGAGGTGTGGAGCACCTTGGTCCCTCTGTGGGAGCAAGGCAGGCTGCCTTCCTCTGCCCCAGGCTTTGCACTGCAATCTGCTGTGCCATCTTTTCCTTTGCTAATTTAACCAGCTCAGCTCCATCAAGACTAAATCCAGCCTATATCTGTGTAAGTGTGGTGATTTCCCCCTTTCTGCACCAATAAACTCCCTGTTTCCAGTTTCCATCATTTTTACTTGTCCCAGGCTGCCTTTCAGAGTGCTGCTCAAAGCAATCCCTTCTCCATCCAGAGCACTGCATACGTGTGATTCCAACAGTGATGCATGTATACATCAAAACAAATGAAAAATCAATAATAAACTGAACTGCAGAACAAATTGAAACAAGTCATAAGATGTAAAATCAATCATTACCAGCAAGTGTAAAGGAAATAAATGGCTTTGTTGAATTTTGGCCTTCAGGGAGAAAAAAAGTATTTCAGAAGCATTGGTAACTACGTCAGACATTCAGTAAGTTACCCTCAATTGAGGTCTTTATTTTTTTTCAAAGTAATGTAATCAGGAGTTTAAAGTCTTGGTATTAAAAGAGTACAATATTTTAATTGGTTTTATAATAGAATGGCTTACTCAGCAATGAAGCTTTTATATTCAGCCAAAAATTCATAAACTTACATTTTTATATTGAGTCTGGTGATTTTAGTATCTTAACTATTACACATGAAAGTCTTACTCAAGCAAATTAGACATTTTCTAAGACAGGAAAATAACTGATTTTTTTCTGATGCTCAGCATCAGTTTTTGGCTAGAAAGGATAGCTTGACATACTTCTACCTTTAAATGGCTGTTAATTTACTAGCAAAATCACTGCAAAAAGCATTTAATATGCAATATTTCATTTTTATGTGTTGTTTTAGACCAGATAAAATCCATATAAATCCATTGAACAAAAAGAAATCTTACCACTTATCTGAAAGGTTGTGATAGCAGGTGAGGCAAACCCCATCTTTTCTGAAATACTGCAAGAGTTCATATCACTCGAATTTCTGTCTTCCCCGTATTTGTCTGTAATTTTCATGACAAATTTCTTGTGGCTATCCTAAAGCCATGGACAATAAAGAACTGGAGGTACTTCTTCTCTGCCTCCTGATTTGATATGCTTTCTGATTTGTATTTCCTATCTGCTCAGCTTTTATAGACTGCTGAGAACTCTGATGTGGTAATTTGAACAGTTCCTCAAAAAATCCCACAGCTGAGATGCTGAGCTGCTCTCGTGTGCTCAGTTGGAGTCCAGGGAGCCTTGGGAAGGATCCTGAAAGATCTTCAACCTGGAGCTATTCAGCATCTCTGCATTGTGGCAGAGCTAGGCATGAGATGGACATTTTGTTTCTAACACAAGTAATCCTCCTCAGGTAGCCAAGAAGATTCCATGTTCAATGGTAGCTTGGCCATCACTCTCCTGGGAGGGGAGGCTGAGGACTTTGTCACAGTGAAACTCACAGTAATGTGCACCACGGTGACACCTCAGTGGCTGTGTGAGACAGGAGGGAAAGGACCAGGAGGAGTTGTAAAGACAAGTGAATGATGGTGGGATGAGGGGTGCTGAAACCCAAAGGGGTTTGGGATGATATGGAGAAGAGGCACTTGCAGCCTCCTTGAAAAGGTCTCTCCAGTTCCTGCTTCCTCCCTGATGAGTTTTTCACACCCACCAACACAATTCCTACTTCTTCACCATTTCTTTGCCCTCATCCTGCCAAACTCCCCCTGGCATTTGGCATTCTGATGTCTCCATTTGTGCTGGGTTTGACTTTTGCAAAGCAAAGTGACTCACCCAGGCCCACAGGCAGGAGCTGTTGGTAGGAGCCGGGCAAAGCCCTCCTCATCCACGCTGCCAGCACCAGCTGCTGCCCTCTCTGAGGTGCAAGGCAGTCACTGTCACACCTCCTGGTCCTGGGCTGCACGTCTGGGTCCATCCCTGGGGCCGTGTCCACCCCTGGGGCCGTGTCCATCCCTGTGTCCACCCCTGGCTCCTCACTGCTCTGCTTGGCCATGGAATGAAGTGTGGCAAGGCTTCAGGTAGGGCTGAGCTGGAGATCTGGCAGTGCAGAGTGAAGCCCTCTGTTCTGCATCTGATGCACAAATCTCTGAAAGCCTTAGACCACGAATATGTGGGGATTTTTAAATCAGCTTCTGTGTTCTCCTTTCAAATGTGCTCGTGCAGCTGTGACCTGGTTTGTCCCCAGGAGGGAGGAAGAAGAATTCTCCATTTTTAAACATTCTGCTACACTCTGTGTAGGAATTGGGATAATTTGCTTCCTTGTGAAGGTCTCAGATATCCCCTTGAATTAGGGAGGCTCTAGAGGTTACCACCAATCAGCTGAGCCACTGTAAATGCCTGTGCATCCTCTCCCATCACGGCATCACCTCCTCACAGGAGTAAGGGCTCAAATCCAGCCCATTTCTGATGGTTCTGGTGGTTCAGCTGACCACTCTGCACAAGCCTGGAGCCATCTACTCTTGCTGGGTGATGAGCTGGGAATGACTGTGCTTGTGCTGCCAAGTGGATGTTTATAGGGGTGGATGTGATTCAGGTGCATGCAGAGAGCAGATTTACAGCAGAGAGACTTTTAATAATACTTCTAGTCGAATCCATTTTATTTCAAAGTATTAAAAACAAGCTGGCAGACGTAGTTCTCAAAAGCCTGCCTAAAGACAAAAGGTGCAATGAGATCTTTGTGCCCTCCTTCCCTGAGAAAGGAGCTGAGGGATAAGTTTTCACATGATTCATGATCATGCTGTGGCCGTGCCACTCTCACTGGCCCAGTTGGCATAGGTGTAAAAACAGGGGTAGATTCCATTAATCTGACAGCCCTGAACTGCAGTGTTTTGGGTTTTGAAGTCCAATGCTCCACTTTTGGGGGGAAAGTCATGAGCTGCAGTTGCCTACCCAGCTGGTGAAACCTTCATTTCTATTTGATGCAGGCTCATGCAGCTCTGCAAGCTGCCACATTCTCATTGCTCAGCTGGGCATTTAGCTGCCTGGGAGGTTGTGGTGCATTTCTATCTGGATGTCAGCCTCTGCAAACAGGCAGCAGATCTCCCATGAGGTGCTGAGGGTCTGGGCCACGCCCTGGTGCCAGAGATGTGTCCCAACATGCTGGCTCAGCCTCTGTGTGTGCTTCCGTCCTGCTTTCTGCTGCCTTTCATTTCTCACTGCACCATCACTGACTGCAGCAATAGGTTGACTCTGATTTTGCAATCAGGACAGGAAAAAAGAAAAGAAACTGCTGATTCAGTGCAGTCTCCCTGGGTTGATGTTCTGCTGAAGCAATGGGGTTATTTATAGATAACAGATTATGGGACATTATGGGACACGTATGCTGGGCCTCAGCCTTACCCTTCAGGCTGTTTGTGAGAAAGCTCTGGTTCCTCTCCTCCTGCTGCTCATCCTGCCTCCCCTGACACTCAAGGAAGAGCTTCTAGTCCTGCAGCTCATCCCTTTCCTTCCTACATTCATACAGAAGATGCTCCTCACATTCTCACTCTAAGCGTGCACCAACATATGAACCAAGTTTTATAAACTGACCACAGCTGCCTCAAAGTCACGAGCATGGGGGAACTGCTGGTGCTGGGAAAAGGAAGTGGCCTGGAAGTGGCTGGTGGAGCAAAAAAGTCCCTGGCCATGCCCACCACCTTTCTCATCTTCCATCACTGTTGTCCTCTGCAGGCATTTGCCACCACCAAGAGCTCATGGCAAGGCAAAGGGATGCAGCACCAAACTCCAGCCTGGAAATAGCTGAACACATCGACAGCCTCCCAGCAGTGGTTCTGCCAGGGAGCTTGGGCAGACATCAGCCTCCTCAGCATAGCCATTTATCCTGAAAAAACTGAAGCTGTGCTTCTTTAAAGACTTTTTTTTCCCCCTGTGTGAGATGTTGTAGCTCAGAGGTGTTTCTCCCACCATTTACCCACAAGATGTAATTTTCCCAAACTCATCTATTTGATTGCAGACTGTCTCAGGCATAAATGTGCAGCATTCAGGAGGCTTTCACTCCTCTCCAAGGAAGTGTATGGCATAAACAGGGCCAACAGTGGGTAGGCTGATGCAGGAACCTTCACCATTTCTGCTGTTGCCTCTAGATTGAAGTGAGGGCTGCAGCCAGGCAAAGTGACAGTCTGCCCCTTATCCTGATACCTGCACCCATGTTTCTGCAGATGGGTTTCAAAACATCACAAAGTAATCCTGCCACAGACCACACTGCCCTCCCACAGAAGAAAGCAAGCAACTGTGGTTTGATCTGTGACACATCCCATGCCTGTCCACCACAAAGCCAGCAATGACCAGAGCTGTACAATTGCCTCATCACAACCTTGCTAGTAGACTAGCTTGTTTCTTTTTTTTTTCCTATTTAATCGGATTTTTCAGTCTTTTGTCTTTTTGCAATGAGCAAGTTTGATGAATTTTGACATACCAGTTCTTGTGGTGGATTTACTCCAGCCATCAGCCAAACAGCCACCACCAAATGTGGTCTCAGTCGTCTTTTGCAAAGGATGGGAGAAAATGGAAGGTGAGAAGACTTGTGAGTTGATATAATGACAGTTTAATAGGGAAAGCAAAAGATGCACTTGCAAGCAAAGCAGAAAGAGGAACTCATTCTCTACTTCCCATGAGCAGGCAGATTGGCAACTGCTTTTGGGAATCGGGGTCTCAGCATGCACGATGGCTTTTTGAGCTGACAAATACACAAACCACAAACCTCTCCCCTTCCTCCTTCCTCCCCTGAACTTCTAATCTCTGAGTTTGACATCATACGGTGCAGAATACCCCTGGACTCAGTTTGGGTCACAAGCCTGGCTGTGTCCCTTCCCAATCTCTTACCCAATCCCAGCCTGCTCCCAGGCTCAGTTTTGTACAAGCTCTACCCACCCATAGCCAAAAAACATCCATGTTAGCAACAAAACATCTGTGTTAGCAGCACTGGCTTAGCCCCAAACCTGTGGCACAGCACCATACTGTGTTGGCAGAGCTCTCAGTGGACAGCGTTTATCCTAAAATACATTGCTCTCCCCAAGGAAGGAGCAAGGACTCTGATGCCCGTGGACTTCAGGAGGCACTGCTGAATCCAGGGGATGCCAAGGCAGGTTGTGGGTGATCTGCCCACCAGTAGATCACGGAGGTACCAGATCTGGGATCTCCCTTGTGAGTGTCCCACGGACTGCCCAGCTCAGCCCTTGTCAGCATCCCCTGAAAAAAAGTGTATCCAGCTCTGAGGGCAAGAAAAGGTGCATTAGATAGAGATTTTCTGAGCAGAAATGAAGCTGAGGCCAACACACAAGTTCTAATGCCAGGGCATTAAAACAAACCTTGAGTCTGGACCCATATGGGACCCTCATTGTGAAGCTCCCCACACCCCTGCACAGCCAGACCTGTGCTCGGGGGGTCTGGCTGCTGCAGTAGCACCTGGGTTCTTCTGGGACTGTGGAGAAGCACTTGTGCTAAAGCAATAAAACCCCCCGCACTGCCTGGCTGACATTTCTCCTTTCTAGCTTGATGTGTTGCTTGGCTTTGTTGTAGAGATTGAAAACAGATTTTCTTTCCCTTCTTTGAGTTATGTTAATTTGTGTTTCATCAGAACTTGCCTCTTCTCCTCCTTTCCTTTTTTTTCCCCCTCCTTTAGGCTGGATCCAGCTGCACCATGAATTCAAGGAACCACCTGTAAAATATTTTAATGACTTCAACCTGCTCTTTGAGGTGAATTAATACCAGGGCAGCCTCTGCAGCACAGTGAAATAGTCAGGTTTGGCTAAGCAGGCCACCCTCAAAGCTGAAAAATATGTTCTGCAAGGCCGATGTGCCTGACAGGCAAGTTTGTTTTCAAGGTCCTCGTGCAACATCTTCCTCCTCACCTCAAGAGCATTTGTCCCTTATTCAGGTAAGAGCTGATCCCAAGGACTGGATGAGACAGGCTAAGAAACAGAGGGGTAATGAGACATCACAAAACCAGTCACATGGAGGGTGGGTTAGATCTGCTCATGGTCTGCTACAAGCAGCACAATTATGCTGAAGGGGGGGGGGATCTCCCAGAGCTGCTCTGCATTTAGCAGCCCGGTTCTGTTCCCAGATCAGCTGCTCCCTAAGGCTCCTCTTTTCTGGAAGGCTTTGCTTCATCACATGTTTTCCACAAGGCCAAAAAGATTTCTCTAAGCACAGCTGAGAGTGTAACCACATTCCCACTTTCCTCCATCTGCTGGGCTTTTAAAATTCAAGGTTCATTTTTAATTTGCTAAGCAGCTATTAACCATATCAAGTGATGCTGCAGGTGCTGTTGTGGTCCTTTCTGCCCCACAACCAACCCAACCAGGCAAGGAGGTTGGGTTAACTTGCCCTGATGTGTTTTTCAGGAAAGTCTCTGGGATTATTGTGAGGCTCAGGGTCATGGTATTTTTGGATATTAAACTAGTCAGGTAGTCAGCACATTGTTCAGAAGGACATTGTTAAAGAGGTTTATTATTGAGTATTGTCCTTGCACTGGGGCACATCCCAGCTAATTGCCTGCACATCAATGTGTTACTCTGGATTTATCTCAGGGTAAACATATTAAGGAGCTGATACTTGGGCTTCCACTAAAGGACACCACGGGATGGTTTGTCTCTGATAAGCTTTCTGGCACAAATTCCCATGTCCTGAATGCTACTGGCAAACACTCCAGCTTGAAAATCCATTAACCTGTAACCACCCCATGCCCCTCATTCAATGAATGTGGAGAGCAAACATGTGTGTGAGCAGCTTTATACACAGACTTGAGACCATCCCTGACAGCATATTTCCATACAGAATTAACTCAAAGCAACTGTCCTGTAAAACATGTGTGCAGTGCTGGGCATTAAAGCTCAGAGCCTGAAAATGCTCCAGCCTCCTCTCTCTCCAGGCTCCTTCCCTGCCTCTCAGTTTTCTGCTGTCCCTAGAGAGCAGCAGCCATCTCTGCTGTTCAAATCATCTCCTGTAATTGCTCTGGTGACACTGGGTGCTTCAGAGACCTGAAGTCATGACTTTTCCCCTTGAATTTCCTTGCTTCATCTCTTGCCCTCTGTTCTGATGTCCCTTTGCTGTACTTTTGCACATCTTCCCCGGGTACTGACGTGACAGCATAGCTCCTGTCTGCTCAGCACAGCTCTGCAAAAAAACTCCATTCCCTTCTGGTGACTCCTGCTTGCCTGTGACAGCCACGTGTGCCTGAGCTTGCTCAATCTCCTGCTAGGAACTGATAAACTCCGGTGTGAAACTTCCAGCATCAGCACATGGGGGGAAAGCCACAGAAAAGGAAAAGGTGCCTTTGTTGGGAGCTTCATTGCCACCCTCCAAGGCACAGCACCCACCAGAAACCACAGTCAGTTTGCAATCACTGCATTGCTCGCCACAGATCTCACCTTTAGCCCAGCAGGGGTTGTTTCCCCCTTAACTAGAGCCAATAGCTGATTGATGCCTCTCTATTATGGCCTTTAGCAATGGTAACTAATTCTTAATTTATTCTTTTCCTTCTCCACTGTTTCTCAGCATGAAGGTGTTTGTCTCAGGAGGTGTCTCAGGGAAAGGGAACAAGAAACTGGTGAAAAATGGCAGGAGTGGAGCAGAGTCCCTCATCAAAGTGGTGAGGGGCTGGGAGTGGGTTGGTGTCCCTGGGGCCAGGTGGATCCTGTCCAGTCACCCATGTGTTAGGGCTGGAGTGTGTGTTAAACCTTTGGACTCACCCTGTGCTTGGAAGGCAAGCGTCATTTCTGCTTCTTCCCATGCAGAAACAAAAGCAAAGCCCTGGGTCAATGCTCTCCTCAAAGCATCTCCCAAAGTGGGATAGTGCCAGTAGCAGGAGTGACTTAAGATGGTATAAAAAGAGCAAAAATAATTACTTTTTGTTTTCATGCTTTCAGATGCTTTATTTCTTTTTAAGAAACTGAGTGCAAGTGTCCAAATGCCTGGAGAACTACACGATGCTCAGATCCTGCCAGTGGCTAAATTGCCTGAGGTGTGGGCAGATTTTTCTAGGGAAAAAAGTAATTTTGTTCTGACCTTCGGGCTCTCTGCCTCTTTCTATAATCAACACACACCTTGTTTTGGGAGCTAGCTGGGAATTCCCTTCCTTCTGCTACACTGGCAATGACAGATCAAGCACAGCTGAATTGCTTTGATTGCTTTGATGAATAAAACTTGAATTTGCCCCACAGCCTTGACTCTCGCCTAATTCCAACATCTTGTATTGAACTGGGTTTTTTTGTTTTTTTGGGGTTTTTTTTCTTTTTTCTTTCTTTTTCTTCACCAAAATAACTGGAAGCAGTGGGCCTCTAGGATTCTCACCTTTGAGTTAGGCTGGAGCCTTCAACACCATTAATTCAGGAGTACTGCTATTCACACATGCCCATGAGTGTTTGAGCAGAGTTTTGACAGAAAGCTGACAGAAACCATGCTCTTCTCAGTGATGCCAAGCACCAGGACAAGAGGCAGTGGGCAGAAACTGAGGCAGAGGAAGCTTCACCTGAATGTGAGGAAAATCTTAACTGTGCAGGTGACCGTGCACTGGAACAGGTTTAGAGGAGGTGTGGAATCTCCCTCATGGAGATATTCCAGAACCATCTGGATGCAATCCTGTGCCATGTGCTCTGGGATTAATGACCCTCCCTGAGAAAGGAGGCTGGAGCAGATGAGTCTCTGTGGTGCCTTCCAACCTGCCCCATTCTGTGATGCTGTGAAAAGGGGTTTGCATGGCACAGCCCCTGCACATCCCCTGGTTGAATACAGAGATGGTAATCACCAAAAAAAAAGGATGGTTCTTAATAAACTCCCTCTGCTCTAACCACCAGGCAATCTGGCAGCAGGCACAATTTAAGCTGAACCAAACATTGAAACCACACATGTATATGTACTTTAAAATAAACAGGAGAGGAAAGGGAGAAATCAGTTAGAAACAGGCTTTCATTTTGGTCAAATATTTAACTCCAGCTCAATAAAATAGTGATATTGGCTTGCTGTTATTTGACTTTATTAATGAGTTGGATATCTTTAGTTCAATACAGCATTCCTGATGGCATTGAGAAATTCTACGTGGAAGCCACTGATTTCACTGTTGTGTTCAGATGAGCTGAGCTGGTGGAAATGTCCACACTATAGACTGGTTAACTCAGAAGGTGTTGGTTTAAACCAGCTGCTTTTGGGATGTCATCTGGCTTCAGGTCAGACGGGATCAGGGAGAGTCACGAGAGGACCTTCAGTCATGGTGATGGGCAGAGCATTTCTGTGTCTGGTGTTGTTTGGTGGGGCAGGGGAGCAGGAGAACACTGGCTAGCACAGCCCTGGAGCTGTGATGGCCCCCAAAGCCTCTCTCAAAGCCACCTCCTCAACAGTGCTGGGGCCACAGAAGAACAGGACTGGTACCCCAGACACCCTTTCACTCTCAGTGAGGATCTGGCAGAAGCCCTGGCTGACTCCCCACCACGTTCTGGGGCTGAAATCCAGGGGCCATGAGTGTGCATGGGGCTTGGGCTGAAATCCAGGGGCCATGAGTGTGCATGGGCCTTGCTGTGTTTGCCAGCACCGGACTGGCAAAGGTGGAAAAGGGAGCTCAGCCCTACCAGAGGATGCTAAGCCAGGCAGGCTGGCCCCTGCTCCTCTCCCAGCCACATCTGAAAGGCTTTTGCAGAGACCTCGTGACTGAGGCTTCAATACTCTCTTCTTGCCAAAAATATTAGAAAGGCGTGGTAAGAAATTAGAGCTACAGGTGTCAACTATGTGACAATTGCAGTGGATTTCTGGCTTTCTAATTTCTTTTTCTAATTTCCTAATCAAGTTGCACCAAGCAAGCAAGCTGGCAAGCAGCTTTCCCTGCACTGTCAGTGCATAGCTGAGTGAATTGGACCAAGGTGCCACATGTTAATCATTATGGGGTTTTGTCTGCACAACATCAGTCTTGCACAGATCTTATGAAATCATACCTTTCCCATTAAGTGCAGCTTGAATTGAAAGGGGATTCAGATTGACTTGGCATGAGCTTTTGTACAGGGCTAAGGTAACCTGGGAGAGATGGCCCTGCTTTAGGTAATGAAAAAAAAATTGCCCTGACTTCTCTTCTGTGGTGCATTGAAAAGCCTTTGCCTAAGGAGTGTGGATTGATGGAGAGGTCTGAGGTGGGAAGAATATTAAAAAAGATGTCAACATGCCAATAAATGTGTGTGCCAGAAATAAATGCATTATATGTTAGTCCATCAGGACAAGCTAAAGAAAGGTGTTATTTTCGGGAGAGAGACAGTCTGGTAGCTCACATCATTAAGAAAAAAAAATGATCAAAGCAAAAATGAGCTCAAATTTCCAACTGTCATGTCACCTTCAGAGTTCATTCCCTCAAGCAGTCAAGGGATATTTGATGAATAAGATCCAGAGGGGATCTCAAAGCTACAGAGACTCTGGGGTGTACATTTTTCTTTAACTGTCCATTGCTTTCCCTCCATAGGTTACCTGAAGCTCGGGATCAGAAGTGGCCTTTGAGGATTTGTCTCAAAACATTTCCCCAGACCAAAAGGAAGACTAGCAAAATCCTAAAGCAAAATGAAAAGAAAGTGGATCAAGGTCACAGATTTAATTCTCCAGCTTGAGCATGTGATAGATCCAGACTAATGACAAGCAGATGGGAACTCAGGCACTGGCCTAAGTTGGCTGCCTTTTGCAATAGCAGTAGGGCTTAGTCTATAGTGCAGCATGTTTCTGGTGGAGGCAAGCTGGCTGGGGAGAGAAAATCATTGCACCTCCTCACAGAAAGCTGAGCCAAGAAAACTTTTGTTTTAGGTAGTGTTTTGTTAGCCTAGCAACGTTGTTGGTAGAGATGATCCAGCTCTGCTGGCAAGAAAACATCAACTGGTCCATGCAAAGGCCTGGTGTGATGTCTCCAGTGGCATGGCCTTACCAGGAGGACATTTATCATGCCCACAGCCTCTTCCTTGGTGCTCTGCGTGGGGACCCTGATGCTGGGAGTCAGCCTGAGCAGCTGGAGGCAGGAGGAGGGAAAACCCACAGTGTCCTTGTCCCTCAGCTCTGACCCCTGGAACCAGCACAGGCAGTGGGGCAGGAGATGGGGTCTTTGGTCTGGTCTGTCATAGATAAAGCCCTCAGCAAGGATAAGTCCTAATGCTTTTTGGCATGTGAATAATATCCCTGGAAAGCTCTCTAGAAGGGACCCATCAAGGGAAGGGGACAACCATCAGCAGCTCATGGTCAGTGTTGAATTGTGTAGCCTCCTCTCAAAGTTCAAGTTCTCAGTGTACCAATGAGGGCCTTTGATATTCATTTGTCACACAGCATAAAAAAAAAAAAATAAAATGAGAAATATTTTAAAAAGCCCATGTGGAGATATCTCCTGTCCTAAGAAATAAAAACATCCCTGTCCTGTGGCAGTGCCCCAGGCTGGCAGCAAGCTCACATTACTTCATTATGATATGTTGCATACACCAAATAGCAGGGGACAAGCCCCCTCCTTTATTCTCACAGTCTGGAGTGGCTGTGTCTGCCTTGCAGCTGTTCAGAGCACATATATCAACACGCCTCAGCATCCCAGCACAGGCAGAGGTGCTGGAGGTGCAACCCTGGAGAGAGAAGCTGCAGTGGGGAGGACCTAATTTTACCCTTAAGAGTGCAAAAATTGTCTTCTTCCCTTCACAGGCTGATTTCCTTCTCTTTAAATCCAAGTTTGGTTATAGTTCTCTGTAAGGTGTTTCCCCTAAAAGCACCAGCTGCCCTTTTTTCTCCACTCCAGCTCTTCCCTGTAGCCATCCTGCAGCAGTGCAGGGAGCACCAGCTGCTGTATTATCAGCAGCAGGACTCTGAGGGCATTGAGGGGAAAAATGCTGGGAAACGTCAACACCTCTGAGAAATCTGGTCTTGTGCATCCCAGGCACACAATCCTGCTCTCCTGCATTCATTTTTCCCAGTGAAAGGCCCAGCTATACCTCCCATCTCTGTCCTGGGCTGAGGGCAGAGCAGAAAATCTCCAAATGCAAAATAATTAAAAATACAACTATTTTTATAAAATACAGAATATTTGGGGGAGAAAAAGAAGTGTCTTGTACAGACTGCTGAGTCACCCAGTGCTGCAGGGAAAGCCCAGGAATGAGCCTCCCAAGGCTGTGGCACCCAGAGTCATGGTTGTGCCAGGCAGACCCAGGGAAGATGCAGGTCTGGAGCATCTGGATACAAACCCAACTGGGAGCCCACAAATGAGAGTTTGCCAGTGTTCCTCCTGGCTTTGATTAAGCTTATTGTCATTTTGGTCAACTCCCACTCCCCTTCCCTCCCTCTCTCTGTCTTTTTGCCCTGAAAGTCTGTTTAGCAGATTGTTCCCAGCTCTCAAAGATCAAATTTTAATTAAAGTTATTCTGTGGTTTTGAATGACTAATGACCTCTTATCAGGTATTGTGCTACAAATAACAGGAGAACGACCTTCCCTCCCACTCTTCATTAATACACTTTATTTTTTATACTGCCTGCCCTGCCAAGACTCTTCTTGTCTCAAAATAACATGAGAATTGAAAACCTCATTGAAATACATTTCAGTTCAGTGCAAAGGGCACAAAGAGGCCCATGGATGAAACTTCACCTTTAAAGGCCATCTTGAAAAATCTGGCTATGGAGGGATAGAGCTTCTAACCCAATTTTCTTCAAAGAAAATTCAAGTCCTGTTGGATTTCTAACACCAAGATCTGGCTCATGGCAGTTTCTGTCCATCATTGATGACAAGTGTCAGGTGCTGCCCAGGTAAGTGGGGCTCAGGTTTGGGTATCCCTCAGTCCTCCGTGGATTATAATAAGGCAATATGAGAAAAACATTTCTCCTAGAGCTTCAGAAAGGACAAGGATTTAGGATTAAAACAAATCAGTAAAAATTCCAATTTGTTTATATTCCTAGCTTTCTCCTTGTTTAGCTGCTAAAGGTTTCGATAGAGGACAGGGTCTCTGTGATCACTGTCCTGGGCCCCTGAGCCCCATGTGAGGAAGGAAAAGAGCTGAGATGAGCAGAGGCCATTGGTGTAGCCTTTGCTAAAGTGTTGGGATCTGTCAGAAAAAATGATACTGAGAAGTAAGAAGAAGAAGAAAACTCCAGAGAACACAGTTTCTTTTCCCAGTGTCAGTTCTCTGTTTGAGATGAGGGGTGGGTGTGCTCCCTCTGGCTAAGCGGCTCCGAGCTGCTTGGCAGCACTTGGCTGCTGGGAGCAATTAAACCTTGTATTCCTTCTGTCCTCCTTTCTTCTTCTCATCCAGCAGTGCTGGAGATTAAAGTTTTCTGAAGTTTTGGTGAGTATCTGAGCTGGGAGCACGGGGCACCTCTGCCAGGCTCCAGAGCAGCAGCTGCTCTGCAGTGATGTTTCCCTGGGGGAGCCCATCACACATGAAGACCCCCCTACTACAAATTCGCAGTGCTATGATGATAAAAAATTAAAATAAACTAGTAGAACTGTTGAACAATTTTTTTTTGTCTTTTTGAAACTGTCTTATAAACAAAAAACAAAACCAAACCCAGGTGAGTTCATTGTGTAACTCCTCCCCTACAAATGACTCTCTCTAAACACCAGTGACAGCTTTTGGCCATAGGTGACAACTTGGGCTTGTTTTCAGATATTTGCTTGCTTTGATGAGAAGTCTTGCCATTTTGCAAACTTTTTGTCAAACTCAGACATAGGCACATGTTAAAACCAGACATTTTCCAAAGAGCAGTCCCTAACTGTGGCTTAGCTCTATCCCACTCTGTCTGAGCTGAAGGAGAGCTGAACTTGCTGTTGTTTTTCACCAGCTTTTTACCTCTTTCTATATGAAATGCTCAGCCTGCTCATGTACACACAGCAGCTATGCTGCAATTTGCTCTGGGTTTGTGGCTTTTTCCTGGTACACCTCCAGCCCAGGGTGGGACACCTCAACACAGAGGATGGAAACATCCAGGGGCTTGGATTTTCCCTTCTTGATGCCACAAAGACAAAGTGGGCATTCCCATGTTTGACAAAGGGGTATGGTGGACATTTTAGGGAAAATTGTGATTTTTTGAGCAGTGTTTTTGCTGCAGGGCTGGTGCTTGCACTCACCCACCTGCTGGTGCTGCCTGGACACAGCGAGGAAGCTCAGCAAAGCCACCTCTGGTTTCTTGGTCAGCCCAGCTGCAAGGAAGTTGCACCAATTCCTGTTCTGCTTTGTGCCAGTGGGCTGTGCTGACACATTTCCATTATTGATTCTCTGTGCATTTGACAGTAAAACCTCCACATGGCAGCTCTAAGCAAGGGAGCAATAACTGAGCTTCTACAATAATGATAAGGTCACTGCAGTGGCCATGACACAGGCAGGTTTTTTCTGCCCTCAGCATCTGATCAAGC
This sequence comes from Molothrus aeneus, assembly GCF_037042795.1. Lineage (NCBI taxonomy): Eukaryota > Metazoa > Chordata > Aves > Passeriformes > Icteridae > Molothrus > Molothrus aeneus. Next base: position 30,004,086 of record NC_089652.1, read on the forward strand.
CAGAGGCAAAGTCCTGCCTCTCCTATCAGGTTTCCTCAGAGACTTGCTCCCAGTGGGATAGCCCCAGGGCTGGTGGAAAACAAACTGTTTGGGTCTGCAGAAGCTCCAGGTCCCTGGGACTGGGGAGCTGCAGCACTGTGACCACTCATGGCAATGCCTGGCCCTGGGAAGGACAGGACCTCCCAGGCATGGGAATCCTTTCAGGCAGGTCTGTGAGAACCCAGCAGGACTGAGGGTGTCCTTTCTTTAGATGAGCTCATGGGATCCCCTCCTGAGCAGAAATTGCAGCTGAAAAAGCACCTTTGATTTTTCTGATCTATATGGATTGCCTGGGATAGCTTTACAGCAGCCTAGCAAAGACATTCCAGCTCCTGCCAATGGCATTAATTCCATCCCTGACTGTAGGGTTTCATACCACACAAGTGAGAGAAAGAATAGAGAGATGAAGAATCAACTGCAGCACACAATGCTTCATCTGGGGATGGACAGCCCCAAAGAGAAAGCAGCCACAGATGAGCACCTCCATCTCCTCAGCTATGGGGAGATAAAATTGCGTGTAGAACTGAATTTCTTCCTTGTTTGAGTGTAACTTTTCTGTTATGTCCCAAAAATAAAACCCCCAAACTGTGGACACTTTGTGCCTGTGAAAATATTCATGACCTTTCCTCATTCATCCAATTCACTTGTTCTTGCTGTGGCCAAGCTGGAACTCCATTTGCTTCCTCTAAGCAGAGCACTGCCTTCCTCTTCTGTCAAATATCAGCTGCCAGTTCTTCATTTGAATTAAAAACAGCCAGGAACAGTAGTAAATTATTGCAGAACTCCTCCACTTTCTTTTTTTGAGGGCTTCAGCCTGTGAATCTGTGGACCATGTCGTGGAGTCCCTGAAAGACAACTAAACAAAGACAGTGAGTGGTCAGAAGGTTGAAACACCCACCTCTCACCAGAAAGTGTGGGAAGAAAACCTACTTATATAGAAGAACAAATCCTATAATAAGCACTATTCAGTCCAATTCAGCCCCTCCTTTGACTGCAGTGTGTGAGTGAACACATTGGCTTAAATGGTCTGAAGCCCTACTCAGCCCACTGCCCTGCTTGAGGATTGCCAAAAAAGTGAATGCCCAGGAAAGAACAGAAAAAAGATATGTAAGAACATATTTGAGATGTTTCCCAACAATTTTCTGAGCCTACATTCATTCTCAGCTCAGGGATTCCCTGAAATGACTGGATGTTACTTCCAGGTATTTGCTATTTCTTGGTGTATTTCTTTTTTTCAATGAACTCATGCTGCCATTTGCCATCTACTTTCTCTGACCAAGAAGTCCCAGCTAGTTTCCCCTGCTAGTGCTGCTGTCCCCATGACTCTGCGGTGCCCAGCTGCTCCATGAAGCCTGATTTGAGGGGCTGCTTTCACTGTTCCTGACCTTGCTTTAATACTGAAATTGAATCAGTTGGTTAAGCAGAGCTGTGGGTTCATGTTTACCCACACATCTTTTCTGAGGTGTCCAAGGTTGCTGCTGGACTGGGGCTTTAGGAAAGGCCATGGCCCATGTTGTGCAAAGTCCCTGCAAGCCTCACTGACACATGAGCAAGACTTAGGGCTTTCCCCCACCCACTCCTAGCCCAGCAAGAGGCAGCTCTGTACAGAGGTAAAACACTCAGACAAAACCTGAGAGTGATCCTGCAGGCAGAGGGACGAGGAGCTGGGGTGTTCAAGGCAGGGGGGCTCCTGGGAATCAAAATGGGAAAGGGTTAGGGCAATGTAGGAACTAATAGAATTCAATGAAGAGGCTGAGACATCTCTAATGGTGTCAGAAAGCTCCAAGAAGCATGTCTACATGGGTGATGACTGGGGAAAACTCTCCCCAGACACAGGGAATCTCTCTGCCAAGCTTCATCCCTGGGGATATAAAACAAGACCTGCAGGAGGAAGATGTTGAAAGCACAAAGGCAAAAAAGTATTGGTCTGGGAGGGTCAGAAGATTATTCCTGATGTATGTTTGTGCTATTAGCTCTTAAAACTCAGACATTTCCAGCCCTCCATGGATAACCTGTCCTAATGTGTAATTACCTTTGCAATCAGAAAGGATATGTTTTTTTTTCCCAAATGCCTAAGAAGCTCTGTTGCTAAATGTTCAGAAGCTCTGTGGCTAAATGTTCAGATCACTCCTTTTTGTCCTCCCCTGGGTAGCTATGGAGAGCCACTGAGAGCTGCCCTCTTCCTAGTAACATCTTGCATATTTGATACTATAATCAAGATCCCAGTTCTCTTTCCTAGTCAGTCAAATACTTTGTTAGCTCCGAGAAGAATCACAGCTATTGTTTGCCCATGTTCATTGTGCCAGATGCCCCATTCCCAGCTGGTGGGAAGGATCCCTCTTACCCAGCCTGGGATCTTCAGGAGCCTGTGGGATGCAGGCAGAGCAGGATGGCAGGTGCTGTCAGCAGAGCTCACAGGCACAGCCCTGAGCCTGCCACACTTTTGCTGGCACCCCTGGGAGCGGGAGTTTTGGGGCAGGAAGAGATGGTCAGTGTGCAGGAGGGAAATGCATCTGTGCTGCCCACTGACTGCACTCTGAAACTTGTCTTTTAATGTGTTTCAGGAGCCATCATCCACTGCCTCTGTGCAGGAGTTGCTTTCACTGTGGCATCTGCCTCTGGAAAACGAGTAATACTGAGAGGGAGCATAGAGCACTAAGCTTTCCAGCCCAGCTGAGTCTCTAGAGGAAGAGAATCCCTTAATTACTTGAAATCCATCACCGTTCTTTGACGGTGGTGTCACCTTGCTCTTGCATGAAAAAAAACTGAGGCACATCAGATTTCCCCTCTCTCCACAGCACTGCTGTGTCACCCCAGCCTCAGGAGCAGCCTCTGTGCTGGCTCTCCAGGTGATAGAAAAGACTCTGGGGACCCCACAACCAAACCACACTTGCACCAACATTTTCTAAAACATTTAATGCTGGAGATACAATGGGGGGTGACTTGCTGGCACATGAAGCAAGCTCTGCAGGGCTAAGTATACCTCGCTTAGTCTACCTTACCTTGCCTAGTATTGGCTTTTGGCTGTTAGGAACTTCATCTTAGACAGAGATGGATGTGACTAGCCCGGCCCGGAGCCACTGCCGTTCAGCATTGCAGCATCCCCACCTTGTGGTGCGCGCCGGAGCCTCTGCAGGGCTGCGGGGACACCCGGCCCCGGCTGCACTGCGAGCACTCACTGCCAGACATGCACAAGCTCTGCCTCTTCGTCTACAGGGGCGCTAAAAGGTATGGCAAATTCCTGGATAGATGGGGAAAGTTTATTCGAGTTTTTTTTTTGGTTTTTTTTGTTTTTTGTTTTTTTTTTTTTTTGGTTGTTTGTTTGTTTGTTGTTTTTGGTTTTTTCTTTTTTTTCTTTTCTTTTTTTTTTTTTTTGTGTGATGTTGCTTAAATCTTTCCTTCTGGAACGACAAAACCTTTGGTTCAGATACCTAAATATCTACCATGAAAATTCAAAATATCACTACGGATTTCACAGAGGTGTTACACAGCTAGCCAGTACCTGCTCCTTGGCTGCTTATGCAAGAAAGGGTCTCAGAGGTGATGTGGGCTTTACTGAGAGCATGTTTTGCAAGCAAAAGAAATGTAGCCATTTGTGAATCCTCAGTTAGTGCTGTGAGTAGATACTGGTCTTCAGAAAAAAAATATAATTCTAAATCATAATGATTACCAATTGTCTCTATGAAATAATCCATCATCTGTAGTAAGGTGAAAGTGTTCCTGGAGGGGTGGTGGATGTCCCGTGCCTGGAAACATTCAAGGTCAAGTTGGATTGGGCTCTGAGCAACCTGATCTAGTTGAAGATGTCCCTACTCATTGCAGGGGTGTTGGACTAGATGACCTTTAAAAGGTCCTTTCCAACTCAAATGGTTCTATGGTCTCCTTTTTGGAGTATCAGCTCAGAGTAAACTTGACTTTTTTGTCAAAGACCCAGATATTCTTCAGTCTCTGAGAGCATCTGCACAAGGATAACTTCAACAGGTCCAATGCTGTGACTTCCCTGGCACATGCCCCATGACCAATGGGACAGAAAATGCTCAGCACCTCCTTCAGAGGGGGAAACATGGGTGGGAACTCAGCATCCTCCTTCCCTGTGTTATGGTGAAGCAACTTCAGTCCTTTTTCCTTTGAGGAAAGGTGACACAATATTGTATCTTGTAGAAAAAAAATATTTCTGCACACACTGTCTATAACAGACCCAGGCAGACGCCTGGTAGCCCCAGGGCTGCATTTTCTACAGCACTCTGCAGCACTCTCCAAGCAAGAAGAACAATTTGTAAAAGTATAAAGCCATGGGTGACTTTGAGTAGCTCAGAGTCTCTTTTCTCCTGTGCTTCTTCCTCGTGTGCCAAGGAGTGAACGCTATTCACATCTGCTGACCGGAGGAGCTGATGGCTGGAAGGAGCAGGAGGCGACCTCCTCCCTCCCAGCTCCCTTCTGCGGCAAAGGGATGATGATCCGCAGGGTCTCTCTTAAAAAGCTTTTCTCCAGGCTCGCTAACTTTGCAACCTGCTGATGAGTTAATGTGAAACAGAGCCCTGGAAAATGCCGGGAGCGAGAGCAGCAAAGCATCCCGGGGGTGTGGGGTGGATAAATCACGGCCGGGAGGGCAGAGCCGGGCTGCGGAGCCACAAAGGCTGAGCCCGCTCCGTGCGCCCGGCCCGGCTGCTGCGGGGCTGCCTGACACCGCTCTGCCTTACGAGCCCGCTCTTCAAAGCATTCCTGTCTTTACTGTCGAACGCACCAAATGTCTCCCACAGCTGTTTAGTTGGTTTGTGAGCCTTGTTAAGTGCCGGGTTTATCATAGCTTTCCCAAGGAATGCGCGCTCCCAACAAGTAGCTGAAAGATATTATCTGGTTCAGCCAGCTGAGGAGCTCAGGCTCCTTGGAGGCTGGCTGAGAGTGTCCAACTAATTTCTTTACTGGACAGTTGATATGTTTAATTGAACTTGAGTGTTCTGTGGTCTATATTCTGCTGAGAAGAGAGTTTGAGAGAGGGTCTCAGCATCATCACCCTCAGAATGGTGGAAAAGTACCAAGTATTGCTTGGGAAGCTATTCAGGTAGTCATAGCTCTTCAAACATGCAGCCTTTAATCAGTATGTTTATACTTTTACTTAGCCATAAAGTGTTCAGTATAAAACATATAAACCATAAAGAAATGGCCACCACCTAAGTCTTGTCCACCTGCAGCTGGCAGAGCCCCTGCCCAGCCTGACCTAATGCTTCCTGCACCTTGCATCCTCCCCATAGTATAAGCCAGAAAAATATTCCTTCAGTGGCCAAGGCTGCATCCATACCAGGATTGCTTTTCCCATCAGAGCAGTATCCAGGCATGCTCACCCTTGCAGGTCAAGGCAAATGGTCTGCAGCCCACTCTGGGATTTGTACCCTAGCACGCTTCCCTGTGGATTAAACCCTGCCCAAGCTACTGGATATTAAAGTTCCCTCAACAGCATTAAGCAACTCTAAGCTTTCTTTGAAGTTCACTTTAAACATCTCTCAAAGCCATAATGGGTAATGTGAAGGTGAGATATATAATGGCCACAATAACCTTATAAAGCACACAGAGGGACAGCCAAAGCACTCGAGTTCTGTGGAGCTCCAAGCTCTGAGTAAATGGGCTTAAGGGCCTGCCTCTCTCATTTGCTTGTTCAGCTGATTGATGCCACCATAAGCTCCCCATCTGCAAGCTCTCTGGGCTCTCCATAAGCTGGTTCTGTCCATGACATCCAGTTAATATTATTAATTATTGTCTCTCTCTCTCCGTGGAGAGCAATCCTCTCTGAGTCACACTGAGGAGAGCCCTTCCCTCACTGGCAGCACATGGGCAGAAGCAGAGAAAAGCAGGGAAGAGAACTATTAGAGAGAAATGTGCCAAAATGGGGTTTCCCATACTTTTTCAACTGATAGGAAGAGGCTTGCAGAAAAGTGCTGTGTGTCCTTGGATGGAGGATACAGGACAGCAACTAAGCAGTGATTTAAAATCCTTCACTGGAGGATGATAAAATTACAATATGTAATGAAGAGGTGGAAAAGTACCAACTATAAGCTGGGAAATCCTACAAAACAGATCATGAGACAAAAAGTAACTCTGCTTTGAAAGTGATGATGCAAAGTGTAGATTGTACAGCACACTGCAAATTGCAGTGCTGCCTTCATGTTTCTGATATGAAATTCAGATTCAGAGACATAGATTTGCATTAACTACATAAACTGCAGCAAACTGAAGAGAACCTGAAGAACTGGATGGCAATCCAAACTAAGACCATACTGAACTCCAGCTGAAAGGAGAGAGTTCAAGGGGCAGGGACACACACTTGATTTTCAGCAAAATTAAAAGAGAAAAAATGCTTTAAATATGTAGATATTTCAAAATATATTCTCTGATCATGCTTTTTCTCATTTCTCTTGATGTGAGTGTTGGTGGATGGCAAACAGCCACCAGTTCAGGGAAGATGCTGTTTTGGTGGCAGTGTAGGGCTGGGCATGGCCCCCAGCCAGACCCTGTGCCCAGCCCTGCCAACCCAGAGGACATCTTCCTGAAAGAGTGGTGGTGGAACTGGAGGCATTATGGTCTGCCCTGGGATGGCATCATAGGCACCACAAGTTTCTTGAGGGGTTAAAATTAATCTTTTAAGTCACAGCATGGACCACCTTAAATGAAATAGGGCTGTTCCTAGGATTTTTTTTTAATATATGGATTAAAATAAGAGGAATTGAACTGTTTTTGATAACTATTAAACATTTCACATCATCCTAAAGTCTTCTAGAGTTACAGAAATATTTAGGCCTCCTTTCAGTGGTCCTAGCAAACAATTCTATTGATATTAAAAGGGAACTACATTCACTGAGTCCACTCTGCTGGCCATGTCCCACACAGATCCTGTCTTTGAAACCCATGGACCAAGTTCTTCCTTGGTATAAGAATTACAGAAAGAATCACTTTGATTTGATGAGTCAAAAGTTTACCCAGCATCAGACTGGGCTGACAGTTTCATTTCAGCAAACCAAGATTATTTTGGATATCTGTTAAAATGGACTGACTGGTATTCCTGCTCCCATGTATATACACACATACCAGACAATAATCTCCTTAACAACCCACAGATGAATTCCTCAGTTTATGAATCTGCCAGAAAACACATAATTTCCCCCATCAAGGAATGTTGCTTGGCACATCTTTAATATATCACTTACACAGCCCTCAATCAACCTAAATGATTCATCTAGCAACATGTCTGAGGCGATGCTCCCCGTGATTGAATGGTTTATCCTCACTGAAAAAGCACACACCATTCAGTCCCACATATCAGCTATAAAAGTTATTAATAACCAGGAATTACAGAGATAAGAGTCATGAGGCTGGCTTTAGCCTGGGTGACAGCAGCTGGCCCACTTGGAGCTCCATCAGTAAAAATCAGCCAGAATTTGCACCCGTGGGAAGAGATCAGAGGCTTGGACTCTCAATACCAACCCATGCATCATATTTTATGTTGTGTTTTACAGTTTATCAGCCTTCAGATTAAGATTTATTAGTGTTGCCTTGCTGTTCAGTAGTTGTAACTCATGACATGCTTGGTGCCTAGCAGTGTCTGTGACAGAGGGGCTGGTTCTTGCTTTGGACATTGCACCAAACTACAAACCCATGCAGGAAAACCACCTCAAGAGCAAAGCAGGGAGAGCAGCTCTCTCTCTCTGTCCTTTTCTTACATCTGTGAGAGGCCAGGAGACATTGTCCTATCTGGTGTGGACTGCTCACAGCCGTGGGTGAAGGGATCCATGTCCTGGCCTCTCGTGGGTGTGCCAGGCTGTGTTATGGGCTTGGCCACCTCTTGGATGGAGACACTGATGATTAGCTCAAGGACAGAGCACAGCAAGCTGTCTGAGTCAGCACAGCCAACACATTGTCCTGGGCACTTGGGAAGTCATTTTTCATCTGTGGTATCTTGTCTGCTCCAGGGCTGGATGAATTACACAAGGTTCCTTGGACACGAGACAGGCCAAGTGGGGTTAGAGCACCATGTGATCTCAGCTACAGTTCCCAGCCAGTGTCCTGATGTTGTGCACAGACATGGTAACTTGGGTCCTTCCCAAAACATTTGTTTGGATGTTCTGAGACTCTCTCAACATTGTGGCCCCCCGCCATAGGGTGTTACATGGATTTAGATAAGAAATCTCCATAAATCTGTAAGCAATGTGTCTTCTGCAGTAAATCTTTCTTCTGAGTCAAGAGTGAAGCAGTCACATTATATTTCCTTATTTTGCAGTCCACCTGTTGCAAGGAAAGTGCCAAGAAAATTATACACCAGTGGGAAAGTATAGATAGCATAGATGGCTTGGACCCAACAAGAGTCAGTGTGACTATGGGATACATATTTAAAATCACCCTCATTTCTGAAGCTTTCTTTGTGCAATAGGAAGGGAATCCCTGTCTGGATGGAGACAATAATCTGCTGGCTCAGACACCATAGCTGCTATCTCCCCACGGACAGGGGGGAGGATTAACTGGGTGTTGGAGAGACAGATCCTGTGCAGCGTGGCACCACAACAATCCTTGTGTGCCTGAGGCATGAGGAACAGCCTTCATCTCCTTGCCTGAACCTGGCTGCTCCCTCCTGTGCTCCGTGGCCATGAGTGAGGAGTTGGCTGGCAGCACTGCATGTGCTCAGGGGCACGGGGCTGCCCATGCTTGCTGGAACAAGCCACTCTGGTAGACAAAATGATGGGCTTGTTGTCTAAACAAGAGCTTTACAAGAAGAGATCTGCTGACACTGGGTGGCTTTCTTTATCTTCTGAATAATTACTGCTAATTCATTACATTTGAAAATATTTTAAAAGCCAGCAGTTCTTGTTCACTGCAGTCTGGGACTGTGCTTTCACATCACCGTCTGTGCAGTCAGCATGTGGATGGATGGGACCTACACTGTCATGGATTCAATCCTCATATTTGTTTCCTACCTCCCTTTTCCAAAAAAGATTGCCTTTCACACCCCAGTGGTGTTCATCTCTCCTACTTCAGCTGAGAAACTGCTCCTGGAAATCTTTGCTGCAAGGGCTGGAGAGGGCTGAATGCCTGCAGGACACAGGGATTCAAACCATCCCCCAGCCATGTGCCAGCACTGCCCTTCCCCTGCTTCTCACAAAAGTGCTTTTGCTTTATGCTTCTCTTTGTAGCATTGTCATCAAATGAAATAATGAGAAAAAAAACAAAAAAACAAACAAACCAAACCTAAATCCAGCAGCCAAACAACCCTGGGCTTCATTAGCTGCTGAGGTACCAGTTCTGGGTGCTGCCCTGGCAGCAAACACTGATCTCCTGTGGCAACACCAGGCTGGGAGGGCTCTCACACCAGTGGCACCTCTGCAGAGATCTTCTCTCCTGCAACTCCGGTGCTTACACCCATAACCTAACATGACCTCTATGTGAGAGGCAGTCACACAATGCTGAAAATATACATTGAGGGTGGAAAAAAACACCACACCTCACTCAGGGTGCAAATAGCAAGCAGCCTGGGAAGCAGCTTTCAGCTGACCAGCCCTGCAGGAAGAGCAGCGTGCTGGGATGTGGAGCAGCTCAGCTGTGATAGCTGGTAAGAGCCACAAGATGTCTCTGGAAACCAGCATTTGGACAAAAAAAAGGCATTAATAACCCCAGAAAAGGGGCTGGGCTGTTTCCATCTGCAGTGAGCCCTGAGCCCTGGGATATGTGCTGCTCTGAGCCTGTACAGAGGGACAGCCCCATTTGCTAAAGGTCCCTCTCCACAGCAGTTTACTCCAGGTGACAATTTGGCCCATGCGGTTGCGCACGTGGCACTTCCTTAATGCATGGATGAGAACTGTGGATCTGTAAATCACTGCTGAATCCAAAACTGTATTGACTTCTGAAGTGTGGGACAAACAGCAAAGAGTGCACATTGGAAACCAGATTAAAGAATTATCACAGTGCAGCAGAAAACAGGAAAAATGGGGGCAGTCCTCTCTGGGAGCCCTTCTGCCACCTGATTCTGCACACCAGAGCAGTGTCTGCACAGCTTTGGGTCCCTTGCAGCAGAGCCTGCAGCTGATGGGATCCCAGCACTGGCCGTCCCAGCCCAGAGCAGCGATGAATGATCCCTTTCTCCCTTAGGGTCCTGCTTCTGCTGCAGGTCACTCCCCAGAGAGCTAAAGCAGACACTTTCAGCTCCTGAGATGTTTCCTGCAGGCAGCATTGGCCTGGGTTTACAACCTCCAAACTTGCCAGCTCCTGTGGAGTTTCACTGCCTGCACCGTCAGCCCCAGGGACTGATGAGCACAGACAAAATCCCACTGTGGCACACCCACAGACAGACATTATGGGAATGAACTCCCTGTCTCTGACACAGGGAAAAATCCTGTTGAACGTGACTCAGAGCTCAGCAGAAGGCCTGCAGGTTCTGATCCTGCATCCCTGTCAGTCACTCGGGAACTCCTCTCCCTTTCACCAGCTCCTCTTGGCTTCCTAGTAAACAGCTAGAGAATTGCAGGGTGGAAAAGGCCCATATAAGTGTAAAGTTGTTATTAAGAAATAGGCAAAGCACAGTAACCAGTGACTCACAAAGTTTAATGTGAGAAAACAAAGCTATCCTTCAATGGACCACATAGAGAGACAGCAATTATTGTAAACTGGAAAACCTTTTTAACATCCAACTAAAAATGTGTGGCAAATAAAATCCATTGCCCACCAGGCTCAGTGATTATAAGTATAATTTGTTTTAGGATTTGTTTTTCCTCTTACAAATCATAAGACAGTCATTTAAACTAATAACAAGTGAGTTATAGGGATAATGGGATTTTTAATGAGCTGTTTCTGGTTGGGGGTTGCCTTTGCAGAAACTCATCCACTACATTTCAAATGCCAGTATTTAGCACTGAGGGATGTGGTGAAAAGTCCATTAGTCTAAATCTGCTTTAACTGGAGGACCAAACTTTGTTCTTGCAGTGTGTTTAGAAAAACTCTCCCAGGACTGTGCTATCATTATATCACTTTACTCGAGGCACACACATTTGGACAGAGCAGAATGAGAAAAAAAAAAAAAAGATGTAGTCAATATCTCTGGCATGATTAGATGAAGAAGAAAAAAAATTAAAGATGATGCTGACAAAGCCTTCCCCTTCATTGTACAGAATAGGAATTTGGAATTGTCCTTGCTAATACACTTGTGTAGTATTTAGACGTTTTAAAATTGCTATTGTGGAAGATCATTAAGGTTTAAGGGGACATTTCTTGATGACATTTAGCTTGCCTTCTACCTCCTGGTTTGTCTGAAATGACTGCTTTTTTTGGTCAGAAAGTACCAATTTCCCTCCAAAGCATGCTGTAACTCAGAAGCAGAAGACCTGCTCCTGAATTGCTACCCATGCAAAAAAATGCTTGCCCCAAAGGACCAAAATCCCACAGCACATTTAATTTCCTGCATTAAAAAAAAAAGCTGTGGTCCTTCATTTGAGATCTGTGTCTCCCATGATGTCTGGGCTGAGGCCTCAGGCGACTGAAGGATGTTGTGTATCCAGCTGAAAGAACCCACCCCAGCCCACAACCACCCTTCCCAGAGCCACGGCTTTGTGCAAAATGACAGAGAGGGTAAAACGGCGAACGCCAAATCTCCTGAGTGAAAAGGAATTAGTAAAACCCCATATTCATGAAATATTGAGAGCTAATTATATGTGCATCGGAAACCTCTGGGGGAAGGGAGATGGAGGCCTTTCATTAGACGGTAACTGGAACTTTTTCATCATTTGTCTAGCTCAGGAATGTGAGGCTGCTGTCTGGAGAGGGATGTGGGATTTGACTGCAGGGCTGGGTGTGCAGGTGAAGTGCCATGCTAGCGAGTATTTCTATTGTACTCTGGCACATCCTGGAAAGGGCTCTGAGCTGCAGCAGGTCGGAGGGGCTGGGTGCTCCAACATCTCCCTGCTCCCACATGACCTCTTCACTCCAATGCACTGTAAGGAATTGTTCCCAAATTATATTTTCTTCCTCTCACAAATCCCCCAAAGGCGTCCAAAGTCCCATCCCTCACTTGAAATCTGGTCACGGCTTCTCCTAGAGGGTGGAAACCCCAGTCTACACCAGGCTGTCTCCAGAAAGTTCAATTTCCTTGCTTTTGACTTGCTCTCTGCTTTTGCAACCGACACGAATGGCTGCTTATTGCCACTGCACCATGGTCCAAACTCAAGACCAAGACCAGAAGCGGTGAAGACGAGGGCAGGTTTTGGTGCTGGAGCCAGAGGGAGGCTCGCAAAGGCAATCCCGCTCCGTGCCCGGCAGCGTGGGCGGGGGATGTAAAGTGTAAGAGTGGGGAAATTTCTCTCTCGAAGTTTTGCGGCGACTTTAGCCACAAGGATGCTCGGGGAAACCCATCCCGGATCTCTGCTTTCTGCCCCGTCTCCCTGCTGCCAGACCCCTGGCCGCACCCGCGGCCCTTCTCCTGCAGCCCAGTTTATTTTCCCCTCGTGATCTCCTGGCGATCCCCACTCCGGGCCGTGCTCGGGGCCCCGCTGAGCCCGGCCACCCCCGCGGAGCCCCCGCACCCGCGGAGCCCCCGCACCCGCGGAGCTGCTCGCGTTGCTCCCGCGGAGGCGGCGGCGCGCCCCGGCCCTCGTCACATAAATCAGCATTAAACCCATTCCCCCCTATGATCCCCGGTGCCACCATCTATTACTCCCCCAGTGCGTTTTCTATTACCTTTTGTTAGAATTACACAGCCGGAAACTTAATTTACCCCGAGCTTTAAAGACAAATAAACCCCGCAGGCCGGTGGCCCAGCGATATGCCTGTTTACTCGCGCGATCCGTAGATTATTATGAATTGTTGTGATTTTCAAGCTGCTGGTGGTTTAAATACCTTCTCGGCTACTCTTCCTGGCTGGGAGAAAAAATAAATTCACCCACTCTTCCCGAGCAAGGGCCAAGGAGCAGGAGACCATCTCACTTGCGCTGGGATTTATTTACTTTTGCTATTATTGTTATTATTATTATTATTGAAATTTGGAGCGAGCGAGGTTTTCAATTGCTGAAATAATTGCTTGGGAGAAAGGTTGCTTAATCTGTTCATACATTATTGACTCGGGCTCCAATATTTGGCTTGCTGCTTTTTATCGCAAGAAGATCACGTACGAGAGTCTTTTGCATAACAATTTTTAAAGAGGACACATCCTTATATCAAAAGTGGACGTGACTTGAATTTTGCCTGCGTTTGTCCCTAAAATGACCCAATTCCGGTTACTGCCACTGGGCAGCAGTAACATCATTTCTCCAGGCAATAGACTTATTCTGCTTTACTCTCTCTGCCCCTTTCCCTGTCCCCCACCCCCAAGCCAACACGTACTTTTAAAGCTGATTATTTTGTCTTGCTGCATTTTAGCACTACACACACTGTTTTCTCTCCCTGGGAACGGATGAGCAGAGAGGAGCAAGCCCAGCTCGTAGGAGCCACACGGATAATTAAAGCCGAAAGTTCCCAGGCAAGGCAGAAATAGTGCCTTCAACGAAATTTCGCTGTGAGCCGCCGCAGAGAGAGCCCAGCGCCGGTGTCAGCGCCTCCAACCACCTCCTCGAACATCATTTCCCCGATGAGGATCAAAAGAGCCCCCCTCTCCCCCGCTTTTTCCAATCGAAATGGTGCTGCTTCCCAGCCACACTGGTCAAGTTAGTTCCGGAACAAAGGATGACAAAAACACAAAGGATTCTCTTTCCCCCCCCACCCTTTCTCCCCTTCTCAACTTCCCCGGTGCCTGCACACCGGCCCGGGGCAGGCCGGGACCCTCCCTCCGGTGTCGCCTCCCGGGTCCGGGGCCCGTCCCGCAGACATGGCCCGGCCCTGGGGGTGGGAAGTGACAGAACGGGGAGAGAAATATTGTGGAGAGGGGCATGGGGCTCGGTTCCTCCCCAAAGCACCGACGGGAGAGAGCCCTGAGCTGCCTGCCGACCGGAAGGGGGGAATTGGTGACATCCATGTCCCCCGACACCAGTGCTGTCGTTTGGACCTCGGGGTAAAAATCCTAAAGAACACCAGGTCTTTGCAGGAGAACCCCAGCTATCCCTGCAGGCAGGCGCTTGGGGAGGGCTGTGCACCTGAGAGCCGAGGAGAGGACTCCGTGCGGGACCATTCCTCCACGCCAAGAGTTGGGCAAACTTTCCACGGCGGCGAACCCTTTGCTCCCGGGCAGGGCACAGGAGCGGAGCTGGCAGGAGGAGCCCCTCGGGGCGGCCCTCGGGCAGAAGGGGAAGCCGGGGAGTAGTGGTGGAGGGAGGAGGTGCCCGTGTGCGATCTCCGAGCTAACGGCTACAGCCATTTGCACACGCGTGTGTGCGGGGCGATATTCCCCCACACGCCCGCTGCACACGCGTTCAGCTGCACAAACGCACCCGCAAACCCTCGCAGGCAAATACAGAGGGTGCACAAGGGTGGGAGACACGGCGGGGCTGCGTGGAGCTGGAGGCAGACAGCCCCTGCCCCTACAGCCATGGGTGGGCGCCAGTCCCGCGTGTGCCCCTTTGTCACCCAAATCTCCCGAATTCCGTGAAGGGAAAAGCTTTACTCCCACGAAGAGGCAGCCCTGCACCCACTAGAGCTGGGAAAAGTCTCGGGGGTGTCGTTCCCAGCGCGGGGACCCGGCACCCTGATGGGGAAGGGAGCCCCCCCTGACCCGGCAGAGCCCCGCGGAGCCGCCCCGGGCCCGGGCCCGGCCCCGCCGCCTCCCGCGGGGTCGGGCGGCGAAAGTTTTCCCGTCTCTTCCCGGGGCTCCACGGCTCCCGGAGCCGAGAGGGAAGCAGGGCGAGACATAGGTGGGAAGAACTGGAGGAAATTGAAAACATATTTTAAAATGTAAACGGGTCCGAGGCAGCCCGAGCGGGCGTGCCGGTGACTAAGAGCACGGCGGGACCGGGACCGGGACCGGCCCGGCACAGCAGAGGCGGCTGCGGACCCCAAACCCTCCGCGGAACTTTCAGCCCCTTTTGGTAACGTCTTTAGCGAAGGGACAGGGGTATCTGTCCCGAAGTGGAGTAAAGCAGCGCTCAGAAACATCCACAGTAACTTAAACCAGATTGTCAGGGAGCAGCCGGGGCCGGAGGCAGCCGCCGGAGCTGCTCGCCGGGCAGAGGATGCCGCTGCCCTCCGCGGGTGCTCCCCCGGCCAGCCAGCGAGGAACATCTCCGGGAGCTGGGACCTTGTGAGACAGCCGATCCAGGTGACTTGTGCAGCTCGCAGCGAGGTAGGGTGGGCTGCAGATGTGGGTGGGAGGCGGGAGGGGGCTTGGGAAGCAAATGGGAAGGGGTTTGCAGCCAGGCCACTGGAAAGCACCGAGCTTTCTTTTCTTTTCTTTTCTTTTCTTTTCTTTTCTTTTCTTTTCTTTTCTTTTCTTTTCTTTTCTTTTCTTTTCTTTTCTTTTCTTTTCTTTTCTTTTCTTTTCTTTTCTTTTCTTTTCTTTTCTTTTCTTTTCTCTTTCCTTTTCCTTTTTCATTTCTTTTCTTTTTCTTTCCTTTTCCTTTTTATTTTCTTTTCTTTCTTCGTCCTTTCTCCTTTTCTCTTTTTTCTCTTCTCTTTTTTTCTTTCTTTTCCCTCTTATTTTATCTTTTTTCCTTTTTGTTTCCTTTCCTTTTTCCCTCTCTTGCTTCTTTTCTTCACTTTCCTTTTCTTTTTCTCGTTTTCATGCACTTTCTTATTTTTTCTACCTTTTCAGGTTTCTTGACTCTCTTTTCTTTTCTTTTCTTTTCTTTTCTTTTCTTTTCTTTTCTTTTCTTTTCTTTTCTTTTCTTTTCTTTTCTTTTCTTTTCTTTTCTTTTCTTTTCTTTTCTTTTCTTTTCTTTTCTTTTCTTTTCTTTTCTTTCCTCGTCTTTTCCTTTCTTTTCCTTT